>NC_064814.1:61450510-61750510 GCF_023721935.1 Panthera uncia
TTTTTTTTTCAACGTTTCTTATTTATTTTTGGGACAGAGAGAGACAGAGCATGAACGGGGGAGGGGCAGAGAGAGAGGGAGACACAGAATCGGAAACAGGCTCCAGGCTCCGAGCCATCAGCCCAGAGCCTGACGCGGGGCTCGAACTCACGGACCGCGAGATCGTGACCTGGCTGAAGTCGGACGCTTAACTGACTGCGCCACCCAGGCGCCCCGAGAAATAAGTTCTTGAAATAAAAACTGTTGATCTTGGAAGATACTTAGCCTTGGACTATGTCCCTGAAGTTAAGGAGGACAGTTCATAGCATTGGTCCAAAACTTCGTGTTTTTATTAGGTATTGTTTTAAATAAACTGAAACTAATGGGTTTTTGTTTGCTTTTTAATGTTATGAATACCATAGCAATACATGCACATGATGAAGAAAATAGAAAATGTGGAAAAATATAAAAGAATAAAATTTAAAAAAGTTAATATTGTGACATATTTTATTCTTTAAAAATGTGTTGAGATTATTTTATGAACACTGAAGTTTAAGAAAAAAAGATATACATTGCATTAAGCCCATTTTTTTCTCCATGTCATTAAATACAACATTGGAGCCTGATTTCTGATGGTTGTATAATGCTCAGTTGCATATCTGTGCTATACTTGACTTAACCTAAATGCCCAACAATAGTGGATTATCTCAACATTGTGTTGGATCATTTGGCTCATGTCGGAAGAAACCAAGTTAAACCCACTTTGTCATCACACTTTGAACCTTTGATGGGTTATGTTTATTTTTGGGAACAGAGTTGAAATGTTGTATTGTGAAGTATAAATAGATTTATTACGTTGAATCCCTGAGGGTGGCACCAAGACATCATCAGTAATGAGTTAGAATAACAATGACATTGGTGACTCACATCAGGTATTTACTGCACCCACCCAATTGTTAAAAACCTACATGTTATCTTTGTTCCGTTTGTTACTTGCCACACACAGTCACCAACTCCTGTCCAGTGTCCCATGTATTTCCTGAAGCTGCCCATTTTCTGTCCTGTTCCCATTGACATCTCCCTTCTCTCGATCTCTTGAGTAGATGCTAGCTGTGGAACTGCCTTCCAGCCACGGTATTCACTCTAAAACGCAGCCTTTGTCATGTCATTTAAGCGGCTAAATCTCATTATCCTTGGAAAAACTTCCAAACCCCTTCTTGGGGCTCATGAAGCCCAGCCTCGCCCTAAGATCCTTCTGTTCTCCAGCAATTAAGAACTACTCTGGTCTCTGGCTCAACCCCATCTCTAGCCTTGGGGCTTAGTCAGGGTGGGATGTTCTAACAACATCATAGACCGGGCAGCTTAAACAACAGACCTTTACTTCTCACATTGCTGAAGGCTGGAAGCCCAAGAAGAAGGCATAGCTGACCCTGTGCCTGGTAAGAGTTCTCTTGAAGATGTTCACCCTCTTGTGCCCTCACATGGTGAAGAAATAGATCGTTTCTGTCCTCTCTTGTCTTAAGAGCACTAATGCCACTGATAAGGCTCTACTTTGATCTAATTACCTCCTGAAGGTCCCACCTCCTCAAACCATCACTTTGGGGATTAGGGCTTTCATACACGAATTTTGGAGGTGATGTCCCTAGCAGCCTTGTATCAGTTCTTCTCTCTGCCTGGAAGGCCCTTCCTCTCCTTTAAGTTACCTCAGTTCACATATTGCTTCCTCCAAGAAGTCTTCCTGATCACCCCCCTGCCCCCTACACACACATACCCTGCAATTCTGGGTTAGGTACCCTGCTAGTGTTTAGTGTGACTACTGTAGGGTTTTTTTTCTAGTACTTATGTTACTTGTTGCAGAATTTTATCTTCTCCTTGGATGGTGAGCTCTGGGAGAATAGGGCGGCTTCTCTCTTGTCATTACATCTTAGCCCAGTGCATAGCACATAATATGCCCTCATTAATTATATGAGTAAATGACATCCATGGCTGCTGCTTCTTGGTCAAGCCCACTTAAAGATGACAACTCTGACCCACTTACAAGAACCAGCTCTAAAATCTTCCTGCATTTGCTTTCTGGGGGGTAGAAGATTGTCTTCTAGACAGAAAAACACCTTAAAGACAGAATAGGCAAGCACTTGTGTAAATCATTAATAAATCTGTTTACTATTTTTATTTGCATTAGATATCAAATTAAATATTGCATTAAGTGAGTTAAATATTAATATTGCATTAAATATATATTACATTTTAAAAATTAAGTACTAGATGCTCTTACTTGAAGTTGGATTATGAAGGCTTTAGCACAATTAGCCCAGCATGTGCTAACTGTGTTGTTGTTTTCCATGTCACTGATGATTTATGAGAGCCCACAGGAATAAGGCAAAAGGTGAGGGGCCATGGGGGCCTGCAGATGGGAGGTATGGCCAGGAGGGCAGGGCAGCACGCAGCACAGTCAGAAGAGATGTCTGATGGTAGGAGGAGAGGGGCAAGAGGAGGAGTGGGAACGTGTAATTTATTCACAAACTTGTTATTTGCCATTTTTCTGGGAAATGTACGTAGAATATCTATGATCTCATTTAGTTGTTAGAGACCAATTAAACAGGTATGATTGTCGTTATAGCTTAGACAGTTCAGAACTGAGTTTCAAACAAGTTAGGTGATATACACAAGGCCTCATGGCCTTGGTGGGGCTATCACGGGCAATATGACTCACATTGTTAACTGTGTTTCTCTACTGCTTCTTGAAGGAGGTGTTTTCAAGCTGGTGTGGATCAAAATAGACCCATGGGATTTAAGGAATTTTAAATTTGACTGTCTTATTCCTAACAACAAAGGAACATGATAGAATTTAGATCTGTCCACCTACCCATCCATGTTACTGGCTTTTAGTGAGATCCTGATGGGTACCAGGTGTGGCCAGGTCTGGGAATATAGTGTACAAGGCAGATACAATCACTGTGCTAATAGATCTCATGGTCTGGTGATAGAAGCCAGGACCACCTGGCTTTTACTATCCCACGCTCTTTCCCTTCCATTAGGATGTTTCCATATTCCAAAGTACTCTTGGCTCAGGTAATGTATCCCATATGGTTTATGTCTGAAGAGCCAGGAAGGGCCTGGTGCTTACTGTGTCCTGATCTCTTGATGGATTGCTTAGATCGTCCTGGTCAACATCTTTTTGTGATGACTAGATTCCCACATGCAGGCAGTAATGTCCTATGATCTGTTGTGCCACTGTGCTCAAAGGCCACATGTGGGCATGCATTGGAGTTTAGGCCAGATACAACCCTGGGTCTCCAGGTATGACCCTTGTCTTGTGTGTCAAGGCCCTTATCTGCACCTGTGACTACCTGCTGCCTATTCCTTGGGCATGGCAGATACAGCTTACCCAACACTTCATCATATCTCTGTGCAGTAGATTCGACCTCGGAGAAATAAGTCTTTTCATTTTGCCAGACCAACTGGTAAGGTCTCTCCAATCCCCAATTTTATACTTCAGTTCCAACCTCTCATCTTAATCTCAAATGTTCTGCTACTTTTTTCTGTTCTTATCCACTCTAAATGGATATCTCATGGACATCTCACATGTCACATGTTTATCAAACACTTTCTTGATCTCTCCCAGTTCTTCTTCCTCCCCAGTCCTGATCTTCCCCATATCTTTCCCAGATCACTAATCTGCCTCACTGTCCACCAGAAATGGAAGTCAGGAAACCTGGGATAATGACACTTTCCTGGCCCCACTACCCCCAACACAAATACCCCTGTGACACACCAGATGTTCCCTTGATTGTATCTCCACAATATTTCTTTAGTCTGTCACCTTTTCTCTGTGACCACCGACATCATTCACACTTCCCTGACCTTTTGCAAGAACCACAGAAGCATCCTAACTGATAGGCTATTTTGACTCTGGCTCTGAATCATTCTCCATATGAGTATCAGGGTGGCTCCATCCCTCCCTGCTCTCATGTCCAGTGACTTCCCTTTGCACTTGAAAAACTTCAGGCTCCTGATGACCGTGGATTCCAAGCTGTCTTTGATACTCTGCCCACCTGTCCCTCCAGCCTCACCTGTAGCACCTTTCAGCCTGCTGTGTCCCCTCAACTAGCATGCAGGTCCTAGGGGTCAGGAGCTGCTCTGGGCTCACACAGGATCACCAGTTAACTGAGCATAGCGTGGGGGCTCAGCAGGCCCACAGGCAACCGTGGTGGAGTGAATGGGTGACTGAATGAGGCAGCCAGGTGCTGGGACTGGTGATTCCTTTCATGTTGGGGGTTATACACTGGGAGGCGGGGATTTAAGAATGGGGTGGAACTTTGGTCCCATTCTCCCTGTGTCCATGCTAAGGCAGATGCAGAACCCACCCTGCCCTGTGTGGGTAGATGACAGCCCCCAGCTGTTAGGTCCTCAGTCCCACCTCTGCACTTGAGCTGTCCTGCTCTTCTCAGGTTGGTCCCAGCCAATGAATGAAAGACTGTGTTCAAGGGCCGGGGGCCATTTCCGTATGACATGGGACTCCTGGAATGGGCAGCCTGGGCTCTTGAGTCCCTGGGGAACTGCCAGACCGTGTTAGATATGCAGGCATGTCTGGCAGTTTGCCTGTCCAGTGTTGCTGGCTCCTTTTCTCTTGGGCAGCTCTGTCAGTGCTCTGCTGCTGGGAAAAATGTTCATAAACTGGGTGCCTTACAACAGCAGAAGTTTATCCTCTTCAAGTCCTGGAGGCAGAAGTTCAAAATCAAGGTGTTGATAAGGCTGTGCTCCCTCCCAAGGCTCTAGAAGAGGATCCATCCTTGTTTGCCCCAGCTTCTGGTGGCCCCTGGTGTTCTTTGGCTTGTGGCCACATCTCTCCAACCTCTGCCTTCATGTGGGTTTCCCCTGTGTCTGTGTCTCTTGTGTCTCAAATCTACCTTTACTTTCTCTTGAGAGGACATGGTCTTTGCTTTTAGAGTCCCCCCAAATCCAATATAACATCATATTAGCTTGATTATATCTACAGAGATCTTTTTCCCTAAGAAGGTCATGTTGACAAGTTATGAGAAGTTGGGAATTGTACATGCTTTTTTGGGGGAATACTCTCCCACTGCTTACTCAAGTGTTAGTCCCTAGTAAATCTATGTACCTGACTGACTCCGCCTTGGCATCTGTTTGCTTGAAGACCCAGCTGATACGCTTCATTTCCTCATCTGGAGTGCTGTACTTGTTACTTCTGTTAGGATATCCCTTTTCTGGAAGCCACCTGAGGGCAAGTGTGTGTCCCTCAGCACAGTGTCAGATCTGATCTTTGATTTATATGATGTAATCAGTGGACAAGAGAGGCCTTGGAATCAGCATCGCAGAGCAGGTTTGAATCCCAGCTCATTGAGTATGGAGGCCTGAGAACTGCTCTGTTTTTGTGATATGTGAATCCAGAATAATAAATACATACATAGACAGGATGTGAGGATTAAATGTTTCAATGCAGGTTTAATGGGGTGGAGTTCACTGCTGTCCCGTCTATACCATTATAACCCCTTTGGTCACTTTAAAAAGGCTTCTATATCTCCTTTGAAAAAGAAGGGACACCACTGAAAAGGCGGGGGTGGGGGGGGCACATGGAGAAGGTTTTGGAGCTCTGCAAGGTTCTGGGCATGAATGGGAGTCCTGGACCATCCACGGTCTTTGGGCAGCTGTGGTAGTGGAAGGCTCCTTCCAAATAGTGGTGGGGTGCAATCATTCTTGGTGTCATGATCTCCCTCCAATGGTGCGAATGTTGTATAGGCACTGGTTTGGCAGATTTCTTTGGAATTCAAAAAGACTGAGCACCGTCTTTCTCCTTTGACTCCTGCTAAAGTAATCCTAATCTTCCCTCAGGCAAGGAGGATGCCTCTGACTGATGAAAAGTCTTATATAAGGAAGGGCACAAAGGAACAGACGCAAAGATTAATCCAAGTTCTAATCCCATTGCAGGAGCAAAGTGCGTCACCCGCTTGGATTTCTCTTTCCAGTTCTTATGAATATCACTGCTTTATCTCACAATGTTACTGTGCTTGTCATCAGGTGTGGGGGGGTGGTGGTGAGGGGACACATTCAGATGACAGGTTTGAAATTCTGGTCACGAAACGTATGACAAGGAAAGGAGTGTTTGTAGAAAGACTGTTTCTCCTCTTTACTGGGCAGAGGAATGGAGAAGCTATAGGCAAGCTAGGTCCTTTCTGAGGGGCCCCTGAAGTTTCTCATTATTGGTGTGCCTTCTAGGAGATTGTAGGCTGGAAGGGAAAAGGGACAGCTGGCCTAGATGGGACTTAGCCCTGTCGTGGTCTACCTGCCTTCAAGATTATGTATGCGAACAGAGGTTGGGTTCAGTTTTTAAGAATGACGTATAGGGGAGTAACGTCTGAGCATCCGAAGAGTGCAGTGGTCTGGTAATTCCAGAGTGCAGTTGGGACATAGTCCTTAACTGTTGTCTGCCTCTCTTCTCCCTTTTTCGTTCTCTTCCTCTCTCCCCTGCCCCCCTCTCCCCTAAAGGCAGCTCTTACTCCAGACAGAGAGAGTAGAGGTGGGAGGGAGTAGGTGAGGAGATGAGCAGACCTGCAGGGAGGAAAGGTGCCTAATTATTGTACTGGGAACTGTTCAGAATTGGAACTTCAGGCCCCACAGCTCCTGCAGCAAACCAACCAGGCTCTGATGAAAGTTTCATGCGGTTTTCTCTTCCCTTTAAAGCCTGTTGGGACCTTTTCGACAGAGGAGAAAGGGGTAAGGTTTGCCTTAATCCTTCTCTGTCCCATATTTCTGCCTTTAAGTGGATCCAAGCCCAAGCCTTGCAATTATCTCAAAAATAGCCCCGATAGCCATGGTGCATTTGGTGGGTTTCCTTGGCGGAATCTAATGAAACAGCCCAGCGAGGAAGAGATAGCCTGTTGGCAGGGTGGATAGATGTCCCTGTGTCTGTTAATCTCACATTTCATCTTGGTTTAAGCAGTCTCTGAGCTCATTAATTGTCTTTCTGAGAAGGACCAGGCATTTATCTTTGAGAGCCATCTAGCTTCAGTGAGTTCATCCAGCCTAAAGAGAAGGGAAGGGACAGACTGGAGCTATCCACTTAATTTTACTGAACAAGAAATAGATTGTTAGACAGGGTGATGGCTCTTGATCTGTTTTGCCTGATTGCCTGCCAGACAGGTAGTAGCAATCGCTGCCCCTGCCCCCAGTGCATGAGAGTGCCACCTGCCGATGCCATCATGGCACTGAAGATCACCCTTCTCTCCCTGACACAGGTGGAGTTGTACCCATGACGCATCACATGAACAAAGAGCTGCCTAATCTGCATAGAGGACCTGTCTGTTTTAAACAAACCAGATAGACAGTAATGGAAATTTTAGGAAAAGGATAGACTAAAATGACTCATGATACATAGTGATTTTTTTTTTTAACCATCAGTTCCCTGTAATGAATTTAAAATAAATTTTGAGGCGTGCCTGGGTTGGTCAGTCAGGTTAAACGTCCAACTTTGGCTGAGGTCATGATCTTGTGGTTTGTGGGTTCGAGCCCCGTGTCAGGCTCTGTGCTGACAGCTCAGAGCCTGGAGCCTGCTTCGGATTCCTTGTCTCCCTCTCTGTCTGACCCTCCCCTGCTTGTTCTCTGCCTCTGTCTCTCTCTTAAAAACAAGTAAAAATTAAAAAAAAAAAAGATTTTGAATGTCGTTGAGTAGGGAGGACAGTTAAGTTATGGTGCACCCATAGTATGGAATTGTGCGCAGTTGTTAAAAAAGATGGCCCCACGTCATGCGTTCTTTACACATCTCAAAGGTCCCTCAAGGAACCCAGGGTCCCTCCCTGCAACAAAGAGTTATCCAGTCCAAATTTTCTACGGTGCTGGAATTGAGAAACCCAACTATACATGAACAATCTGGAAAAGATACCCTCTATCATTAAGATTATAAAAAGCACAAGCAAGTATACAGGTGCCTCAATGTCTACAGTTCTCATCCACTTTGTAAAGTATATTTGTGTGGCTGTATATATGCATATATAGGCAAGTATGTTTGTACATGCTTAAGAAAAGGCTGAAAGAAAATTCATCAAAATTGCATCCGTGATTCTTAGGGGTGACTGGAGAGTGATAGGGACTTTTTCGTTTATAATTCAGAAAAGAGTGGTGGGGAAAATAATGATTTTGATTTATATAAATTCAGTTGACACCTTACCTTTCCAGGATCACACATACAGCAAAATGGATTTTCACAGGGCAGCACATTGACATAAAGCACATACATTGCTTTTCAAGGGACTGTTACATGAAGCTCATCTAGATGAATGCTGTATCTGCCATTAGTTACAGTTGAGCTTGGCAATAGTGGGCTTTGATTTCTCAAACGAAATAAAATGAAACTCTTAATACAAGATGAAAATGGATCCAAGTGGTTAAAGATGTATGAGAAGTGTATGAAACCACTTCATGGCACAGCACGATGACCAACACCCTGAAAAACTGCCACGGAATATTTGTTTTGACCAAATTTTCCTGCTGGTCCCCTTCCTTTGAGCCAAATTGTTCTCAGCAGCACAGAGATGTGTCTTTGAAGAGTCTCTTATTATGTAGTAACCAGATCAGGGACAAGAAGAGTGCAGTGTGAGAGACACAGCTGCAGTGGACCAGCCCGAGGAGTGTGGGGGTGAGCGAGGGCAGGCCCCCAGGCCCCGAGCTGGAGGAGGTGCAGCTGGTGGCTAGAGGAGAGCTTGGCTTGGGCCCCATGGAATTAAAATGTCAGTGGTTCTGGGAAATGGAGGACAGTCAGCTTGGGGGCAAGGGGAGGTCAGGACTAGATGCAGACACTCAGGGGTCCTAGAGGAGGTGGGAAATGAGGTCTCAAGGGGTTCAGTAAGTGGCCCCAAGGGAGGGCAAGTAAGATGTGTGCAGAAGATGCTGGTGTTCTTGGAACAGGCACAGAAAATGGAACCCAGAGAAGAAGCACTTGAGGAAAGGAAGTCAGAAAAGGGGGCAAGACAGTGCTTTAAGAAGGGAGTGGAGAGTCACTGCTGGGGGCTCCTGCCAAGTTGAGAAGGCAGAAGGAGCTCTGGTTGGTTGTACCATGGCAGACCAGATGGGCAGGAGCCACAGGAACTGAGGAGCAAATGAGACAGTGGCAAGGAGACCCACACACTCCTCTTGAGAGCTGTGGCCTCACTTGTACTTCGTGATCCCCTGATTTCTGTCTGTTCCTCCCACAGATAAGTGCCACTGGGGGCCTGTCCTTTTGTGCTTCCCACTGTGTCTCCCATGTTGAGCCCAGTCCCGGAGGATGCATGGAGGGAAGCAAAGAGAACAGAGCTTGATTGTTTGTAAAGGGCATAAGGGAACCAGGAAAGGAAGGGCGGGCAAGCTTTAGATACGTTTCTGGGTCCTGGTTTGAAGGAGAGTTTGTAGGTAAGGAAGGGGAGGGATAACGGGTGGAGGAAAGGCTAGGGAGGCCCAGCGCTTGGTACTAAGACCCCAGGGGAAAGGTCTGTATTTGTCTAACCCACTTATACAGACCCCAGGCTTTACCTTACACATCCTCTCCAGGTGTACCTCCCTTGTAAACGTAAGGCCAGGGACCCACCTGAGTGGGCAGCGTAGCTTAAGTGGCAGACAGTACCAAGCCCTCTGGTTTTACACCTTGCAAACAGGAGGGAAAAGCCCCAGGCATTCCTGGGTGCATCACCTTTGGAGATAGGCAGAGAAGCAGCTCATCCTTCAGGTAATTATCCAGGATCCACTCTACAGATGACCTCCTTCCAAATTGTGGCTCTAGCTCAGAATCCTACCCCTGAGCATTTCTCTTTACGTAAATGGACTGTGCTGACTGGTCCTAGTCCGTGTTCATTGTCAATGTCTTGGGCCTGGGCTTGACCATCAATGTTAATAAACTTGCTAACAACAACTCTTAACACTCAGGCCTTTACTGAGTGTAAAGGCCTGTCAATGAACCGGTCAAGTGGTGTCTTATTTTATCTACATGACCACCCTGCGAATGTAGCATGACGAACCTTAAATGCAGCAAGGGGTACTGGTGGGAGGGAAGGGTTGGGTGTTTGCTTCTCCAGGTGATCAGGTCAGCTGGGCCTGAGTTCTTGGGCAGCAAAGCAGAGCTGTATCTAATCTAATTGTCATTTGGGTGCTGGTTGGTTAAGCTCGTTGGGCCCCGAACCCTGCTTGGGACCAGCCACTGACCAGGGGGTCATCCTCAGCTGGGAACAGGCTGGGCGATGGATTTTCTTGTCTTGCTGTCTTCATTCTGAGGTGTTGGCAGAGTCCACAGGCACATGGTGAAGGGCTCCATCTAAGCCTCAGGAAAAAGGGAAGCTTGTATTGCCTTCTCTCAACTTTGGTTGGGAAACCATTTTGGACTGGAGGGTGATGTCTGGGGCTTCCGTGCAGGCTGGCCCTGACATTGGCATTTCGGAAAGTATCTCTGCAACTCACCTTTGCCCCTTCGACCCAGCCAGGGCCCTTCCTCTGCTGGCAGCTGGGTCAGCCCTCTGAGGAGGAGGTAAGCATGTGCGCAGATCAGTCTGCTCCAATGGGGCTACCTGGGGCTATTGAGCTGAGTAGGATAGAGCTTTTGGTGCTGTGAAAAGATACGTAAGATCGTCCTGTGGCTTCCTAACTTACTTAGAAAAACATCCAAATTTGTACATCAGCCTTAAAGGCCATATGTGATCTGGTCCCTGCCTGCCTGTCTGATGTCTGACTACTCCGAGCCATTTTAGCCTTGCTGCTTTGTGCCTGCCCTGGGCCTTGGTACCTGCTGTCCCTGCATTTAAAATACCTAGTCCAGATATGTCTGTTCCTTCCTGTCATTCACTCTGAACACCCCCCACCCCTACCCCCAGTTTACAGTAGCACTCCCCCCTCTGCACCCCATAACCCATTGTATCATCATTCGACTTATCACTGTCTGGTATTATTTCCATCTATTATGTATTACCTTCTACATTTGCTGTGTTTTCCCTCTTCTTCCTCCCACCCCATGGCAGGAATTTGCCATGTTGTTTATTGTTAGAAACAGAGACTACAAAGCACCAGGCATGTGTTAGGTGCTCCATGGGTATTTTTGGATTGAATAAATCGAATATTTCTTTACAAGGGATGTAATTACTTTGTCTAAGAGAAAAACATAGGAAAAGCAATTGTTGCAATGTGAAACTCAGCATTTCTTGTCTTTGTATTTTTTTTTTTTTTTTTTTAATGCAGGATCTACTGTCCCTGCCATACAGCCTGGTCGAGGGTCAGGTAAGTACTCTTTTGGACCTGACTTAAGTTTTTTGTTTAAGTCGGGTGAAAAAGAAGGAGGTGAAAAGTTTCATGAACTCTGTAACTGTGAAAAACCCAGCCCGGCCATGTAGGGGTGTGGCTAAGGACAGGAGCGGGAATTGCCAGGGTGAGTAACCAAGAGTTTCCTCAAGCTCCCTTCTCAGTTGGAGGGGCTCCTAAGCATAACAGGCACATATGTGCCATCAGGCACAGCACTCCAGTCCTGTGCCTGAAGCAGACATCTGTAATCAACCACAGCACAATTCAACCCTCATGCAGAGCAGTCTCTGCCAGTGGATCAGGGTAGGCTGGTGACATTGAGCCTGCTTGGCACAGTGGATGAACAAGCTCTAGAAATGAAGCCAGTTTTGCCAGGGTGCGGGTGGGTAAGTGGTTAGAGGGTCTCATATTAGAGACGATGAGAGTGGTAGTGAGGATGGAAGCCATGCCCCTGCCTCTGTTGAGTTGTTCAGCTTTCAGGGCAGAGGAGGGAAGCCACATCTTCTGGCATCACACATTTTTACTAGTGTCGGAGCCACTGGAGCTTGGCCATGTAAGAATATAATTGAACCAAACGGATCTATACCTTGGAGCAATGCGTTTTTTTTCATTGATTCTGACTCCACATTATTGTTGCTTAATGAGGAGCTAATGTAACTTCTAATGAAGCCACATGGCCCTTGGATAGATGAAGTAAGGTTTTATTTCCCTCATGACACTGTATCCTCTCTTCAATTAAAACCCGGTAAGAAAAATTAATACAAATGTAAGATTTTTTTTTTTCCTTTCTAAGATTAGTATCAAGATAGTGGCTTTTTATTACACATGTAAATTTCTTGTGTGATGGAAACTGGGGAGAAGCATGGCTGGCCCTTGAGTGGCCTGGAGGTGATGTCAGTGCTCAAGGAGGCTGAATCTATGGTCTCTGTCATTGGAGTGGTGATGAGAGCATGCTCCGTGCTCCCTTGTTCCTTCTCGGCCTGCAGGTGTCACTGCCCATTGGAGATCCTCCACAGACTCTTGCTGGTAGCTGCCAGTTATGGGTAGAAGAATTTGAATAATTAAAAGTAATTTACTGAGGAAAAATACACATAAAATAGCCATTTTTATGTGAACAATTTAGTGGCATTTGGGACATTCCTAGTGTGGTCAACTGCTGCCCCTAAGCATTTTCATCACCCAAAAGGGAACCATGTTAGCAGTCACGCCCTGTTTCCCTCCCCAGCCCCGACGACCACTTTTTGTCTCTACGGATTTGCATGTTCTGGACATTTCATATGAATGGAATCATACAGTATGTGGCCTTTAGCGATTGGTTTCTTTCACCGAGCATAACATTTACAACATCCATCCCTGTTGCATCATGTATCAGTTCTTTCTTGTTCCTCTGATGGCTGAGTAACAATCCATCATAGGGATATGCTCCATTTGTCGATCGACTCGTCTGTTGGTGAGTATTTTGGCTTATTGTGCACAGTGCTGCTGTGACCATGCATGTACAAATATTCGAAGTCCTGTTTTTAATTGTTTTGGGTGGATACCTAGGAGTAGAATTGCAGGGTCATAGAATAATTTTGTGTTTAACTTTCGAAGAACTGCCAAACTCCTTTGAAGCCCGGCAGGCTGCTCTAGGGGCCATGTTTTCAACCACCATGCTGTCCTGCCCTTGGGGGTGTTGTCCCTGGTTAGCACGTTCTAGTCTGTGCACAGTACTGGGGAAAAAGGGTGGAAAGGACAGGGAAGGGCAGGCAGGTTCCTCTCACCTCAAGGGACGAAATGTATCATTCCTGGGCAACCTGTCCAGTGAGTTTGCTCGTCTCTGATTTACCCTCTTTTTCCATTGGGCATCTTGACCTCTAAACTTTGGACGGTCTATGCAGTTGCTGAGTCATTTGATAGAGTCAGTTTGTTGATAGGTTGGTTGACTGAGTTATTTAATTCTCTCTGTCTCTTTCTCTCTTTGTATAGATGTATATAAAACTTAGTGCTGACAAAGTCAACTTGACAAACTAATACCGATTCATTGGGCATCAGCTGTGAGTTCTTTGATAACATTTGGGTCAGCCTCACCCTCCATGGCACCTAGGCAGGCTAGATCTCATCAGCCCTCTTGCTACCATGGTGGGCAGAAGCCCAGAGAGATGAGGTCACTTGACCACAGTCCCACAGCTTGTAACTGGCAGAGCTGGGATTTGAACCTCGGTCTGTGCATTTCCACACTGTGGTTTCTTCCTGCTTTGCCTGCTGGTTCCTCCAGACTCCTCTAGGCATCAACATTTTCCATACTAGTGTGCAGTGATTTGTTGTTTTCTAAATACCTCATTACCGTTGTGTCTGCTGAACCCACGTAGCCCCCAGAGCATCTTGGGGTGCTCTGAAGTTCTTGTTGGTCCTGAGAAAATGGGAATTCGTGTTGTGACAGCAGTGATTTGTTCTTCTTTATTGCTAGTGGTTTACTAACCAGTGTGTGGAAAAACAGATTATCTGGTTTTGATGGTCGACGTGGTGGTGTTTTTTTTTTTTTCTTTCTTTTTTTTTTTTTTAACTGACAGTGCATCCTTGCCTTGTCAATACTTGAGTGATGGGGGTGAGGTCTGGATCTGTTGTGTGGAGTTGTTCATCCTTCTTCTCTTGCAGAGGGATGCTCCACAAAACAGGAAGGGAAGGTCCAGATCCCTAGCTTCTCTGGCAGCCGAGGAAGCTGGAGGCAGATGCTTCTCTGGTGAGAAAGGTGACATAGACAGGTAGGTCCCACCCACACGGAGTCCTTGGCTCCCCAGATACCAAGCAGTTAAACGTTCTTCCTGGAAAGTAACTTCCTGAAGCCTCAACTGCTTCCCCAGGTCCCCCTCTCCTGAGGGTGATAAAGCATGGGGGGCAGCTGGGGCATATTTACACCTGCTCCGTGCACAATCTTCAATGGCAGTAATTCTCTGACCTTTTAAAATGGATAAATCTCCCTGGCAGTGGTGTATTTCTAAAGCTTAGCTCAGAGTGGGGGTGGGGGGTGGGGTTGAGGCACTGGCAGACATGGCCAGACCTAGAGAAGATTGATTAGCCCCAAGGGGATCTGTTCTAGAAACCTGCCACACCTATGGTGGTTTGGGTAGAAAAGTATGCTTTTGGGCAGAGTTTGAGTCCTTTCGCTACCTCCCAGATGGATGAAAGCAGGCAGGCTGTTTTTCAGATTGCAGAGGATTTATTCCTTTGATCACCTGTCTTCGTCTGTCTCTGAGTTCTGATGGATGCTCTGTTCTCATGTCTGTGTTATTCGCCGTCACAGGGAACACGGGGCAAGAATCTTATTATCACCGGTTCTTTAACTCCCTTCCACCATCACCAGGGAGCATAATAACTGTGTGTTTGGCTGTTGCCTTACTTTTATTCTCCGTTCCTTCCTTCTCCCTCCTGAGCTCCCAACCAAGGGGTGTGGGAGAGCCTGAAGAGAAAGGCCTGGCACTTCTCAGACACCTACTGTGTGCAGGTGTACCCTGACGAGGAAGGCTGTTGTTAAACCCATTTGTGTGTGGAAAACCTCTTGTCCAGAGAAGTAAATAACCTTCCCAGGTCACCCAACTCACTGAGGCCAGGACAAGGATTAAAATCAAGGTCTTAGTGACTGTGAAGTATTTGCTGTTTCTGATGCTGCCTCTAGAATAGGGAGTGGCAGTGTGGATGTTCAGTCGAGTCTCTTCCCAATGCCTGGGCTCCTTATTTCTCCTGATGGTGCCTGTCTAGACTGGATCTCACATCCTTCCATCAGCTGTTTGTAAATTCACAGCACCTTCCCTGTTAGAGAGGCTGGGACTGGCTTCCCAGGGATCATTTCCTAACAGAAGGAATGCTCTTTGCTGCTCAGTAAGTGTCACTTCATAATTACCAGTGTAATTAGAGTAGGATTTACCATCTGAGCCTCTGTGGAAGCTGCAAGTCTGCCTGTATAGGTAGTTCTGGCTTTAGAAGGGTGTTTGACTACCTAAGGAACCCTTGGCATCCTTAGGGCTGCTGCATACCCACAGGGAGTCACTTCTCAGACTACTCAGGCAGATCCAGAGGCTTCCCATGGTTTTAAGAATAATACCCAAACACTCTGGCAAGGAGCTGGATCCCAGGCACATTTCTGACCTGGCCTCTATAGTCTCCTGCTCCTGGAGGCTCTCAGATCTCATGCCACCTTCTTTAAGGAGCCTCTGGTGAGTAGCCAAAGTATCAACACCTCCTGCCCCAAACATGCCCTTTTCTGTCTATCTTACCTTCTTCATGGCACACAGCATGATCTGAAATAATAATCTTGTTCTCATGTTTATTTTCTTGACTCCCTCTTACTAAAATACAAGCTCCTCAAGAATCAGGTCCTGCTCATTTTTCTTCCCATGTCTAATTGAATGCAAGCCTGAGACCTTAGCTGACACCTTGTTACTCCTGTTGCATTTTACCATATCCCATTGTTTATCATCATGCCTCTGTTTTAATTACTTGGTCTACTTACTCCTTTTTCCTTTGTGTATGGAGGAAGCCTGTAATAATCCTAATAAGAAGCACTTTATCTTTTTATTCCATTAGATCCCCGGTGCCTGATAAAGAGTTGATTCTTAATGCACATTGCACAGATGGATGGATGGATGAGCGAATGAATGGATAGGTGGGTGGGTGAGTGGGTTGACTGATGGATGGATAAATGGGCAAGTCTGGCTGAATTTTTCTGAGATACCGTTTGGACACTTGTAATGGTGTGCTCTCTGTCTTACAAACCTTATTAATTTACAGTGCAGAAGCCTTGGTTACTTTATTTGGATGGGTTGGTTAGGGTTTCCCAGAGCTACTATATTCCTGTCAGCTTCTCTTGGTATTGTTCAAAGTCTGTACTTTATCTATTTTGAGCCCTTGTCATTTGGCTCACAAAGGCTGTTGGCTAGCATTGGTTATGGATTGAAGGTTTTTTGGATATAAAATGGCCATGTGGAGCTTGGTTAATGCTTTCTGCCTTGGGTTTTTCTGAAATCAATGCTGCTTTCTATCTTTCTCTGGTTCTCATAAGCCTAGACACATCCGTTCATTGTTACTTGCAACATAAGTAAATTAAAAAACAGTATCTATTGGAAGTAGATTACGGATGGATCTTGTTTATTTACCCAACGTCCTAGCTTTTTCATAGAGGAATTCAGTGTATTTGTCATAATATACATGTTTGATCAACTCTCATTAAAAAAATTCATTAAAAAGAACTTTTCTTTCTGCTTAATGTATTTTCTGTCTTCTTGGTTCTGCAGATTCTGTTTGATTTGC
The DNA here is from genome assembly GCF_023721935.1 of Panthera uncia. Lineage (NCBI taxonomy): Eukaryota > Metazoa > Chordata > Mammalia > Carnivora > Felidae > Panthera > Panthera uncia. The sequence goes on from NC_064814.1 coordinate 61,467,050, forward strand.
TTTTATCTTACCCGCTGATTTGAAAGGTAGGAATCCTGTTACTAATTCTACATGTGGTTGCCCTTCACTTCATTGAGAAGGATGCTGTAACCCTTGTGTCTGGTAGTCAAGGTCAAGAATGAAATGCTATCTTTAACTCCATCCATGCAAGATGAGAAAGTTGAGTTTACCTGCACTTGGCCTTTCTCTGTGAATTCTTCTGTCTTCACAGCCTTTGGCCCTGTAATCGAGACCTTCAGAGCCAGCTTAATGTCCCTAAGTTATAATTTTGATGTCATCATAGTAATGGGTAGCGTTTGTGGAGGGGTTAATATATAATGGGCATTGTGCTAAGCACCGGATACAGAATTTCTCACCTAATCTTCTGGACAACCCAAGGAGGAACTATCCTTTGCCTTCACTTCTAGATGGTGAAAGTGAGTCTTTGGGGTTTTGTAACTTGCCCCAGGTCACACATTTGAGTGGGTGGCAGAGCCATTAGTACTTGGAACTGACGCTAGCTCTTAACCGCGGCTGTTTTGTTCACTGTCAGAAATGACTGCTGCCAGCTGTAGGTGGCTTTGGAAATGTATTTACACCCGGCAGTTCATCAGGGCTCTTACCTGCTCTGTTTCCACCCACAGTGCTCCTTTCTTGAAATAGATTTAGGTTATCGACCGCACACTTCTAGACCAGTACCTCCCACATTTCAAGGTGTCGAGAGAGCCCCTGGGGGTGCTTGTTAAAATGCAGAATCTGATTCAGTAAGTCTGGAGTGAGGCCTGAGATGCTGCATTTTTTACAAGCTTCCAGGTGATGGTGATGCTACCAGTCTGAATGCCTTTGTGTGATAGCAAGATTCTAGATGACTCCAGATTACTCCAGAACATAATCACTCTAAGTGGCCTTGTTTTTATTGTTGCTCTAGTTCATTACTCTTGAGTGCAGTGGTTAAGCAAATGGACCCTGAAGACAACTGTCCTGATGGAAATCCCAGCCCTGCTACTGTCTCACTGGGATAACTGGTCTCATTGGATTGCTGTAGGGTTTAAGCAAAGTAAGATAAATGAAGTGTTTAGATCAGTGACTGGCACACGCTGAGGGCAAGATTCATGCTTGGTATTGTTCCTAGCCCTACTGAAGATTTACCTCTCTCTCTCTGCTCTCCCAGCTCTTTCCCCAGCCTGTGGGATTTCTACAGACCCTGTCCTTAATCTCTGGGTTCTTCCCATTGTTTCTATATGAATCCTTTGCTCAAGATGGCTGGAGTTTTACCTCTTACATGCAGCCCTCCTGGTTAGCCTTTGTCTAGTTCCCCCCAGCCAGTCTTGTAAAAAATGTCAGCCTCTCTACCTAGCTGCAAGAGTACATAATGAATTTTTGTAAGTGACATTTTTTGTGTATATGGATTTGAAAAATACACTTTGATTTGGCTATTTGGGATTAGGGGCAAGTCCCTTGGGGACAATTTTAGTAAGAACAGAATGCTGCTTTTGAGCTACTCTGCAGGACTACTTCCTGAGTAGGTTGCACAGGCTTAGGTTCAAAAGAGAATTAGCTAGGGTAATAGAGGTTTAGAGGCCATTGGGTAGGGAGAGAAATGGAAGAAGAGAGAAGACAGAAAGCATCTGTCATCTGGAGGAAAACTTTGGAGAAGGATCAGAGATTTTTAAAAGGAATTGTCTCAAAGTTGTGCAGTGCCCTGTAAAACAGTTTCCTCCATCCCGTTAGCCTCTGAACTGTTTAGCAAAGTGTCCCATTTTTTGGTTAGTGTTTTATGGTGTTGACTGTTGTGGGGGTTGATGATGAAGTACTAGGTATGGTCTTCAGGTAAGTATGGGAGGGGGACTGTTGATGTGTTGGCAGCTGATCTATAGCGAGGTGGGACTCAGATGTGGTCTTTTTGAAAACCTCCAAGATGATTCCAGCATATATCCAATGTTGGGGACCACTGACTTCGAGCTGTGTGCCTTGTGTTCATTGTGTAGGGTGTTCATAATGTTAGGACCCCAGAGCTGTTTCTGTTTTGAATTATTTAATGTTTTATGTATGTATGTATATATGTATGTTTATTTTGGAGAGTGAGAGAGAGTGAGCATGAGTGGGGGGAGGGGCAGAGAGAGACAGAGAGAATCCAAAGCAGGTTCCAGGTTCACAGAGCCCAACGTGCTGCTCGAACTCAGGAAATGTGAGAACATGACCTGAGCCAAAGTGGGACACTGGCTGAGCCACCCAGGTGCCACCCTACTACCTGCTACCCCTCTCTCCCCACTCTGAGCCGTTTTTTAAGGAAAGTGGTGGTCATATTACTATGGCCATGTAAGTTTGGAAAACAAAGCTAATTACGTTTGTTCACTGCAGGGTTTATCAACACCTTTGATATGCTGATAACACATTTTGACTGTACAACCTTTTTGAGGAATCTCTCAACATCATGTGGGTACTTGATGGCTACTTTTTATCTGCAAGTCCTAGAGCCAATCCCCACCCCCCAAGCAAAACAAAACAAAAACAACAAAAAAACAAAAACAAAAACAAAACAACAAAACAAAAAAACCTACCATACTTTAACTTTGGTGGAGGATTTGATGATGATAGTGGGTCCTGGTAAAGGAGATACTGATTTTGATTATGATTTTCTCATGACCAAGCAAAGACTCAAAGGACTAGCAAAGAAATTCTCAGCCCCCCTCATGGGGGCAGGCTGTCTTCCCTACCAGGTGGCCCAGACTGTCATTTCCAATTTGGGAAACGGTCTTACTTTGCATAAGTGATTGAAGTAATTGCACTGGCTGTTGCTCTTAATCTACAAGATGCTGAGTAGGGATGGGGCATCTAATGGGGTTAGTTCTGATTTTTTTTCTAGATCATTTTGGATGCACAGTCTCTGTCAGTGCTCATCCTAATTGCAAGCATCCTAATTGCAAGGGAGCCGGGGCACATATTCTCCAAACTCTCACCCTTTTCAATGGCCTTGTGTGTCAGGGTGGATTCCTCACGGCTCCTTCTCTTGTGGATGCCTCACAGTTTCTGACTGCAGAAAGGGCTCCCTAGACATGCAAACCTGCACAACGATGTGTAGTGTCACTGAAGGGCATTTCTGGCTAAGGCACTAAGGTCTTTCCCCAGCCATTTAGTGTGACTTCTTTGTCAGCTCAGGCAGACAGGATGTGATGGAGAGCTCCCCTCACCCAACCCCAAATTTGCTTCTCCTTGCTTCTCACTGCACATCGTGGTGGCTAGCTTGGCCTACCCACTTTTAGGGAGCCATTCTTGTTGGCTTCAACAGCTCAGTAGGAAGGGAATAAGGAATGCATAGCCCATAGAACTGAAATTCTGCATCCCCCACCTCCCTTGGAGGAGCAGGTGACAGAAGAGGCAGCCAAACATTCCTGATTCCACAGCCAAATGTTACCCTCTCCCTGGGGGCTCAGCTTGGCGGAGTAAATTTCAGAGCCTTGGCTTTTTTTTCATCCCAATTTAGGTTAGACTAGCGAACGGAGTTTGATTTTCTAAAAGTGGGGCGGGTGGTGTTCACACTGTCCGAGCCGACAGAGTTTTGGAGTGGGCCAATGGAGAAAGAGGGAAGGCTTAGCGTTTATGGGGTTGTGTGCTCCCGGCGGCTGAGTTCCTGGTGTGCCTTCCAGTAATGGGTAATAAATGTGCAGCTATTTAATTTGGAGTCAGAGCAACAGCATTATCGATTACCTGGAACGTCTAAAGCTCTAGACAGTGAAAATCCCTTGCATGGAGAAGCATGTCTGTAGCAAATCCATTGAGCATTTAAAGTTAAACAGGCACACATAAAACATACGTAAAGTAATTCTGATTGGCCTTACGGATGCTGGAGTAGAGGTGCTATTCCTCTCTGAGATGCCAGCCCCAGATTCAGATGTGCAGAAGGAAGAAGCAGCAGTGCATCTGCTTATCTGCTCTTCTCCACCCTGTGCTGTGCTTTGGGAGGCTTCTTAGTGTAGACCATAGCACTAGGCTCTATTGCCCACTGGCTGCTGGTTGAGTTTGGGCAGTAGGGAGTCACAGCAGGTTGTAGGAGAAGGGAGGAGAGGGCAGGACATTTATAGACCCTGCTTCCTCCTATGGGCTGCTGCATTCCTAAACGAAGATGTCAGGCAAGCCTCTCTGTCTGTACTTAGGTTCAGAGATGGTGGCAGAACCTGGAATCTCAGCGTTACTAGCCCCAGAGCGCTGTATTCTCTTTTGTAGTGCTCATATCCTTTGCCCACACTTAAATATGTAGTCCCTTTTGTAAATTCCTCTCAAATGACCCTCAGTGCAGTGTCCCATCCATTCCTTCCTGGGACCCTGGCTCATACAATGGACAAGACAGTCTATCACATAAGGATGGAGTCATGCTTTAAGTGCCACTTTTTCAGAGAGCCCTCCCTGACCTCTGTTATTACAGAATCTATTTGACTTCCTTCCTGACAGTTACCAAATGTTGGTGCTGTCATGTGATTCCCTTCTTGGTGTGTTTCTTGCTCCTCTCCTGTCCTAGAACACGGACTCTCAACACAGAAAAGTTAGGTGACTTGCCCAAGGTCACACAGCTAGGGGGCAGTAGAGATGTAGTTTGAACCCAGATCTCTCTGATTCCAAAGTACCCCCTCCCAGAACTGTGCTAAGAGGCTGGGCTTCATATGAGGTACTCTTTCCCTAGAGTACCCGTTACCTGTATTCATGGTGGACAGAGAAAGCTTGGGTTTCCTAAAACATTGCTGGAACCCAAAGCTGCTTCCTCTTTTGTGCCGGGCATTTTGCTCCAATGCAGAGTCAGACAGTGGTCCTCAAAATCCTGGGTTTTTGCCTTCCTGTTGGCCTTTCTCCATCTTCGATCTCAGTCACCAACAGGTCAGGACCTTGACCTGTGTCCATAGGTCATTCTTTCGCCAGTCAGAGATGGTTTCCATGCTCGAGCCTGCTGTGTCCCAGGGCCACTGAGAAGCTCAGGTGGCAGGGCTCTCCTCAGAGATAGGAGCTATCTCAGATTCACAGAGTGGCTTGTGATCTGGGTTTCTTTTCAATGGGAGATACACAAAGAAATCCCTGCCGAGCTCTCTGGAATCACTAATGATGTGTGTTGAAGTGTTTGACCATGGGTTGAAGCTGATAGGGGATTTTCTCCTAATCTCTCTCAAAGGTCTCAAGGAAGATGAGATAAAAGCACACACATACCTCTTACACACCCCCAAACACCTCACCTATCTCTACCTCATTTGTATATAGAAAACAGCTTCCACAGTCTGCCTTTTCCAAAATACAAGTATGAAGCAAACAAAAGAAAATTCCATGATCCCATCACCTAGACGACTCATGCTGACATTAAAAATTAACTTAATTAGCCAGTTCAAATGGGACAGAAGGCTACCAAGTGCCTCATTCCCCCATCCCTCAGCCCAGTCTTTCCTCCTTCCCAATGGCTTTCTGAATTTCTTCTAGAAAAATCATCTATGGCTATGCTAGTGTGTGACTGTATATATGCAGCCTTAAACATAGAAACCAAAGTGGTCACATAAGTGGTAACTTGTCTTTCCTTTTTTATCTTGGAGCTCTGTCCATAGCAGCACAAAGAGAGTTTTATTCCTTTATTTGTGGTGACTACATAATATGTTATCATATGGATGTATCATGATTTGTTTGTTCTTGACAGGTTGTTGCCACTGATATGCTCTTAAAAGCAATATTTCAGTGAACATCATTGTGCATATATCTTGTCATATTTTTCAAGGAAATCTATGTAGAATATATCCTTGAAGGTGGAACAGATCGATCAAAGGTATGAGTGTTTTAAATTTCAATAGATATTGCTAAATTACCTTCATGATGGTTGGAGCCACATACATGATCACATTATTGAATACCCGTGCGTGATACCCCACACAACTATATTAATTCTAAAAATATTCAAAGACTCTGACTGTTGGAAGTGGAGGAGTTAGTTTGTTCTTTTTCCTTTTTTTTTTTTTTTTTTAAACCATGCACCTGAGTATTGTTAAATGTTTATTTTTGAGAGACAGGCAGAGCACAAGTGGGGGAAGGAGCAGAGAGACAGGGACACACAGAATCCAAAGCAGGCTCTAGGCTCTGAGCTGTCAGCACAAAGCCCAACATGGGGCTCAAACTCACGGACTGTGAGATCATGACTTGAGCCGAAATCAGACGCCCAACTGACTGAGCTACCCAGGCAGGCGCCCCTGTTATTCTTTATATTGACACTGGTGCTCTCTACCTCTGTGGTGGCATTTTTCATGGCGAATTGATTTTTTTTTTCTCGTTTCCCCATTAAACTGGTGCCCTCTAAGGCAGGATCAGTGCCTTAAATTCAGCATCCTTCCCCAACATAGTAATTAGCTTATAGTTGACAGTCATACTTGTGTGCCACAATCTTTTAACTGTTTTGTCTCCTGTAACAACAGCCATGGGAACACATTCTCAGCTCTCAAGTATATTATTACCACCCAACTGTGTGCCTTTTTTCTTGGTCATGGCCATTTGCTATGTCCTGGGAAAGGAAGATACTATGAACCTCGTTTGGACTAAAATTTCTATGTCAGCCTTTGTGTTACTTTGCTCATGCTGCTGTAACAAATTAATCACACATTGGGCGCCTTAAAGAACAGAAATGCATTTTTTTACAATTCTGGAGCCTGGAATTCTGAGATCAAGACTTGCATGGTTGTTTTCTTCTGAGGCCCCTCTCCTTGGCTTGTAGACAACCTTCTTCTTCCTGTGTCCTCATATTGTCTTGCCTCTGTGTGTCAGTGTGCTAATCTCCTCTCTAATGAGGACACCAGTCAAGTTGGATTAGGGCTCACCCATTGACCTCGTTTAACATTAATTACCTCTGTAGAGACCCTGTCTCTAAACCTAATCACACCTAACCACTAATGAGGTACTAGGGGCTAGAACTACAATGTGTGAATTTTCGAGGGGCACAACTCAGCCCCTAACAGCCTCCTCTGAGGTGCTGATGGCAGGGACCCCATTCCAGTAAGGGTCCTGCACTGGCAACTTTCATTGTGGTGAGTCACATGATAAACCTGTGGGACACCCCTTCTCACCATCATGATGACTTTTCCAATCTCTTTCAGAGACCCAGGACTTAAAAGACAGGTGAGGTGAGGTCCAGGTGAACCATAAAGTGTGTGGGGCAGCGTATGTTGGACCTTATTTCTCAGGCTGTGGACACAGGTGACTTCTTCATGCCTAGAACTCCCATGTGCTCAAAGTGTCGTCTATTTCATTCTGTACTTGAAAGCAAGGAATTTGCCTTCAGGCCGAGGAGATGATGGGCAGACGTGTGATTGGTTGCTTCTCCTATCTCTCGGAGCACATCCAGGGCTGGCTGATGAGGTGTGACTTGTCATGGGCAAAGCCCATGGAGGAAAGGAAGCCAGGGCTGCTGACAAAACTCACGGTGTGAGCCAGGAAGGAAGACCAAGCAGGCACTTGATTCAAATCTAATGTTCCATGCTACTGCTGATGGATTATAGGCAGTGCTTGAAGTGCTGTGTGTACCCAGAATCTGAGGCCACACCTAGGTTCATAAAGAATGTCTTGATTGATTTAGGGTGCCAGCCAAGGGCACAGGGCAGAATTTGGGGGCATACGTGCCATCCCCGCTTGAAATGTGTCGCTGTAGGGCACAAAGCAGGCTGTCCTGGCCTGTACTATCCTAGAAGCCTTTGGATGAATGGCTTTTCCTGGGGGTGAGGAGTGCAGTTTTGGGCTTAGTTTGCTTCTTGGATAAGGGATATTTTCAAGGTCCTGACAGGCAAACAAAAAAGTGATAATCTTTGCTCTTTAGCAGCTGTAAGCAGCTTATGGAGGAGAAGACCATTTTCTGATGCCTTGCTTTTAAAATTTCTCTGAAAGTGACCCTGTAGAACTGATATATCAATCATCAATCAGTCAACAAAACTGGCAACACCCAAGTCTCATAGTTCTAACCCCAGAAAGAGCCTTCATGTCTGTGGCCCAACGTAGGGGAGTCCTTAAAATATGTTACAAAGCATGATGGGAGTGATGAAAATAGGTTTATTGTGACAGTTCACCATCCCTTATAACTTGGGGTTCTGCAGATATAGTCCCCTTTTTTTCTGAGTCCTTCCAGAAGCACTGATAGCAGGGTGGGAAGCATGATGTATGTGCCAGCAATGCTCTTGGCAGACATCATTAAGTCCATCAGGATGCGCTTGGTCACTGCTGATCTCTTATCACCACTCTTTGTCCCAGGTTTGGATCCAGATGCCCCTAGAGGAAGCCTTGCTTGACTGATCCCACAAGACATTGCCTCTGCCCCCTGTCCGCATTTATAACACAGTGGAGTTGCTTTAGATTTCCAAGGCTCCTTCCAATCTAATTGTCTCCAGTTTGCACACCCTTCAGATCTCATCTTGGAGACTGACAGCTTCTTGTCTGTATGGTTATCCCGGCTGTCAGCCTCCATGTTTGGCAGTGAGAAATGCAGTGAACCTTGCTACTTCTGGATATGCCAATTTGTCTTTCATAATGCTCCAGACAGGATCAGAGCTCAAGTTTTCCTTCTGATCTGATAAAGCGAAGTCCTATTGTGTTAATACAAATATGGATGAGCCTCGGGTCATGATCTCACGGTTTCGTGAGTTTGAGCCCCACGTTGGGCTCTGTGTTGACACTGCAGGGCCTGCTTGGGATTCTCTTCCTCTCTTTCTGCCACTCCACCACTCCGTTACTACTATTAGTTATCTACTGCTGAGTAACAAATGACCCCCAAACCTTGCAACTTAAAAAAAAATTTGCTATCTCACAGTTTCTGTGGGTCAGGAGTTGCACAGTGCCTTAGGTGATGTTCTGCATCACCATGTCTCATGGTCTGCAATTACCATGTCAGCTGGAACTGTAGTCCCCTTGGGGCTTGGCTGGGGAGGGTCTGTGTCTAGATTCACACACAAGGCTGGTTGGACTGGGAGCCTCAGGTCTTTTCTGGATGCTGTCTGGAGACATTAGTTCCTTGACACATGGGCCTCTCCACAGGGCATCTCCTAGGTTATCAGCTTTCCTTAGTGAGAACAAATCAGTGAGAGAGGACACCAAGACAGAAGCTGCAGGTTTTTTTGCAACCTAACCTGGAATGACATCTCATTGCTTCTGCTGTATTCCTTTCATTAGAAGCAAATCAGTAAGTTCAGCCCACACTTGCAGGGATTATACAAGGGGTTTATACCAGGAGGCAGGGCCATCTTGCAGGTTTCTTGCTGTAATTAGAGTATAAAATGAAGTGCTTAGTAATAATGACAGTATTAGAGAAATTAAGCACATATCAAATGCCTGGTACCATAATCAGCTACTTAAGTGGATTTTAAGATTGATTCCTCATTATAACTCAAGGAGGGGGGTGCCACTGTCTCCATTTGACATGTAAAGAAACTGAGGCTTACAGAGGCTAAGTAACTTGCCCAGGCTGTCTGACTCTGGAACCTGGGTTATTGACCATGAGGCTCCATTGCCCTTGAACTACTTCTAGGGGTTTTCTGAGACACTGTAAGAGCTTCACAAGTGCCTATGAATGTGCTTCCAGTGTGGGAAGACAAGAATGAACAAGGGTTGGGGACTGACCTAGAATTTGCTTTTAGGCTGCTTTATTGTCACTTAACGCTGTAACTTTAGCGATGTCATTACCCTCTTGGACCTCATTTTCTCTCTCTGGAAAATGGAGATGATCGTGGTTCCTGTGTTACAGGATTGTGAGGACTGAAAGAGGCAGCGCATATACAGTTCCCAGTTCTTAGTGGGAATCCCATATAAGCTAGTTTCCCTTCTCCTTGTTTCCCGATAATTTATTCTAATTCTGACAATTCTTTTTTATCCCCTGAAGCACTTCCCCTAAGAACTGCTTTATTCCCGTCATTCTTTAAAGTAATAACACTTAAAACTCTTTAAAAATGCTGTGCGACGCAGACTGCCTTCCCCCTGGGAAGTCCCAGTGATGGAGACTTGACTGTAGGGCTGTCAGAGTGATTGAGGCTAACTTTGGGTTCCATCCAGGGTCATCCTACTTCCTGAAAATGCCCATGGTGGAGAGAGAGCATTTGGAGAGAGGAACAAGGGGCTTTGTGAAACTTCTTGTTCTCCATCTGACCTCCAGCTTGGATGTCTTGTGTTTGACTGAGGGGAGAGGAGCCAGGGGACCATTGAGAGCTTGCATTCCTAGCAGACATCAGTATTCAGCCCCATCACTGTGTAGAGTGAACAGTTTTAAGTGTGGACTCCCTGGCATGGGCAGACGGGGAAGCTGGAGGAAAGAAGGTTTGGGCAGATGGCAGCAGGTGCTTGGAATGCCCAACTGCCAGTTATCTGTCAGGTCTTCTTGATTTGGAGGAAACTGTGCTCTGCTCAGGGAAGTGCCTGGAGTGTCTCTGTCTTCCCCAATCGGTCTGTCAGCTTGTTCTCTCTCTCCCCGTCTGTCTCTCATTCTCTCTCTTTCTCTCCATGTGTGTGTGAATGTGAGTACCCTTCTGGTTTTACTTGGATTGGTCCCAGGAGATAGAGGAGACAATGGCCAGGACTCTATGCCCTTCTCATTTTTAAGCATGAACCAAGCATTGGTAAGACTCATGTATTTTTTTTCTTTTAACTTAAATTTTTCTTAAATGGGTGCTGAGGACTTAAGAAAAAAATCCCTAACTCCTTTACTTGGCTTGATAAACCCAGGAAGGTCAGAACCCCTTTTATTTTGTCTGCCTTGTCTCATACGTCATTCTCTTTACCCCAACATTCTTGGCTCAGTGGACATTTGGGTCCACAAAGTGCCTCCAGGCGTCTGTACAGGCTTGTTCTTTTTAGGATGCTTTTTCCTAACTTCTCCCTATCCCTTCACTGTTAAAATTCCTGCTCATGATTCGGTTCTCAGGGTAGGTGTCCCTTCCTTAAGGGAAGCCTTCCTGGAGTTTTCCAGCTAGGTCAGTCTCCACATTACATGCTATCCAAGCTTTCTGTGTCTATCTCCCTTCCCCTTCCCCCTGCGTGGAGCACATTGAAGCTATGACTGTAATTACCTGTCTGGTGTCCAACTGCCCCCCTGGGCTGAAGGCTTACTGAAGTTGGAGGTAACCACCATCTAGTTCTCTACTATTTCTTGAGTTCTTAGCACAGTTCTTGAGGAGGAGAAGTTGCTCATTTGTTTAACTGAGTTGAGGGAATGAGGTGGAAAAACAGAGGGGAGGAGGGAGCCAAAGAGGGTATGAGAGTTAAAGATCTTAAAGGACCTGACAGCATGGACTACCTCTGGGCCACTAAGAATGAGGTGGTCTTGGGCCCTTTACTCTCCCCTAGAGACTCAGGTCTGGAATGGCTGGGCCCTGTTCCTGTTGTGGGAGGTTTAGAGACTGTGTTCCAGGGGAAATGGAGGCATTAGAGCCTGCATTACTGTCCCTGGGATTGTCTTGTGTGCTTGGGACAATGCCTATGGAATCTAAGGAGCAAGACTGGAGTAATAGTTATGAGCTCCAATATCTTGGAAGACATATCTACCTTGCAGGCAAGTGAAGTTTTCTCACACCTCTCCTGTCCTCAGTGTGCTGTTTCTTTGGTACACATTATCCCTTTGAAACGAGGACAGTGATAATGGGGATGGTGATAATGGTGATGGTGATGATAATGGAGGTTGATGGGGATGATGATGGAAATGGTGATGATAGTAGTGATGTGGATGATAATGGATGACATTGGTGATAGAATAGCCAAAACTCAAGTGCTGATTTACATGTCTGTACTCTGCCAAGCACTTCAAACACGTTATCTCATTTGGTCCTCGCAAGGATATTTTCTGGTAGTGTGCATTTCTGGCATTGTTTACATTTTCATAAATGATGACACTACAATCCAGAGTGGCCACCTAACTTGCCTGAAGTCACACTGTTAGGAATTGGTAGATCTAGGCCTGATTTCCATGTCTGTAGGCAGAATAGGAAGAAGGTTGGGGGCTTTTTTGCGTTATGGATTCCATGTTACTGTGACAGCCTCACAGTTTTATTTTTCCCCTGACTTCCCCATCCTCTCCCTTGACTGTGCTCAACTCTGTGCTTAAGGTGAATGGTCAGGGACCATGGGGGAAGTTGAGAGTTGTTAGCTTTCCTGGGAGGAAGACGGAAGACAAGGAATTCAGAATAAATATCCTTAATGCCCAAGGCTTGCCCTGCAGGGCTGGGATCTGAGACAGGGGCTTAAATTCTAATACAGCCAAGTGAGTTAAAAGCCCAGTTCTGAAACGAAGCAGACTTGGGTTCAAATCCAACTTGTAGCACTAATTGCCTCTGTGACCTTGGCAAGATGAGGTCCTTGTCTTTTGATGCAATTTCCTTGTCTGTAAAATTGGGGCATTGGTGCCTACTCAGAGGGCTGCCATGCCATGTAGTAAGTCGTTACATAATAGCTGGTATTACTTTTACTGCTATTATTACCTCATGAGGTCACAGCTGCCCAAGGAGGGGGAAGCAACATACCATGAAGTGTATAGTGTACAAGGTGCCTGACAAAGGGATTGCACTTGGCTCTTGTATCAATCCTGTAAGATCGGTGATTTCCCTGTGAAATACATGGCTCTCCAAGAGGTCAGGTAGCTTTCTGAAGGTCATGCAGCTAATGAAGTGCCAGAGACGGGATGTGGAACTCAGTCGGAACTCCCAAGCGGTCGTCTTGTCTCCACCAAGTCTTTGCGTTCCAGGGAGCTGCCAACTTTCTTGGCACGGCAGGTGCTGAACCCTAGGACATCTCACGGCTCAGAGCATCTGGAAGGAAGTCAGACTCAGGCCTGGGCCATTATTTCCAACTATTGTCGATCTTGGTGCTGCCAGCAGGCTTGACCTCGGCCACCACGTCTAGGATCAGAAGTCCATGAGCTGCAGCCCCTGGCCTGGCATGAACTTGTTCCCAGCTTCTCCATGTAGCAGAGCTGGGTGGATCTAGAAGGTGGATTCCTACACCTCTCTGTGATCACTTAGTACTGTGTGGAAGAGGAGCAGAGGGGACCCTCTGTATTGTCTCATTCACTTGGTAGATATAATGGCTACCTATTACATTCTAGGTCAGACACCATGACCTGGTGGTATCACCTCCTCCTTTCGCAGGACAGGAAATAGAGGTTAAGTGCTTGGTTCCAGGTCACCCATGGCACTTCTAGGACTTGGAGCTAGGTCACCCTGACGTGTAGCCACAGTGTCTCTCTCTGTGAGCAGAGAGAAGGGCCCTGTGAACCCAGCACTGCTCTCCTGGGCCTTCTTCCAGGTGAAATTGCTTTGAGATGCTGAGAGCTTCCAAGAATGGACTCTCCAGGCTGCTGTGGTGCTGAGCTGAGGGCTGGTGGAGGGGGGAGTGTGGCCGGGCCCTGCCCGGCCTCCTCCAACCGCTCTGGCCTGTGAGCTCAGAGTGCCTGCTACTCTTCAGGCAGCCCTGAAACTTCAGGCAGCGTGGCCAGCCAGATTGCAGTTGGAGCCTGGAGAGCAGAGTTCATGGGGCTGCTGCGCCCCCTGCAGGCCATGGACTGGCGGTGCATCCACCTCTGCACTGTAAGTTTTGATTTTTAATAAACTTTATTTAAAAATTAAAGTATAATATACATAAATAAAAGCAGCCAATCTCAAGAGTGCTTCTTGATGAGTTAAAACAGAGTGAATATATCTGGGACATCAGCACCCCATAGCCACCCACCCCAGCACTGACTTCAATGCCATAGGGTAACTTTGCTCATTTTGAACGTTCTATAAATGGAATCATACAGAATGCATTTTTTAGATACTCTTTTGCCCACAAGAAATGCATCCATACAGGGGTTCCTGGGTGGCTTAGTTGATTGGGCGACCGACTTCGGCTCAGGTCATGATCGCACAGTTCGTGAGTAGGAGCCCCGTGTCTCGCTTTGTGCTGACAGCTCAGAGCCTGGAGCCTACTTCAGATTCTGTGTCTACCCCTCTCTCTACCCCTCCCCTGCTCATGCTCTGTGTCTGTCTCTCAATAATAAATAAACCTTAAAAAAAAAGCATCCGTACACTTAACAAATGATGTGTACTAGAATGTTTATGACAGCACTCCTAGTAGCCCTAAATCATTGGCAGAGTGGTTAAAATCATTGTAGTATATTTATATAAATGGAATTCCTACAGCGATGAGAATAGATGAGCAACTGCTATGTACAGCTACTCCAGTGAATCCAAATTCCGCTTGGCATCTGCATGTCTTGCGGACATGTCCCAGGAACTGTCCTGGCAGCCCAGAGCTAGACCTTGAGGGGAGTGCCCGGGATGTTCTCAAACTGCTGTTGTGGGTGCAGCCAAGTCTGTATGTGAGCTGGCCCCTGAGGACTCTCTTGCACTATAAACATCCCGCAGCCCAGTTTTTCTCAAGTCTAGGGCAAATCAGAACCACCTGTGGAGCTGTAAAAAACAAAAAACACAAATGAACGTGTATGTGAATGTCTGTGCCCCATCCACAGAGATTCTGAGCTAATTGGTCTGGGTAGGGTCCCAAACATTGGTTATGTTTTTTATTTTAAATTTTTTTTTCAACGTTTTTTATTTATTTTTGGGACAGAGAGAGACAGAGCATGAACGGGGGAGGGGCAGAGAGAGAGGGAGACACAGAATCGGAAACAGGCTCCAGGCTCTGAGCCATCAGCCCAGAGCCTGACGCGGGGCTCGAACTCACAGGCCGCGAGATCGTGACCTGGCTGAAGTCGGACACTTAACCGACTGCGCCACCCAGGCGCCCCTGGTTATGTTGTTTTAAAATAGCTTCCCTGGTGATTCTAATATGTGGCCAGAATTGACAATTTCAGTGTGGTTTCAGGCCCTGTAGCATCAGCATCACCTGTGAGCTGGTTGCAATTGCAGATTCCTGGGCTCCATCTCAGACCTTCTGACGCAGAAACTCTGTGTGGGGTTTAGGGATCTGTTTCCATGAGCTCTCTGTGGGGTGCTACTGCACAATCAAGTTGGAGAACCCCTGCCTCACCCCCTTTTCTCTCTGCAGATAACAAGGGTTTCAGCAATGATTTGCTGGATGAGAGGAATTCAAAGATAGGTAATCGTGTTTCCGATTATCATTAAAACCTTTAATACCCATCTATTTTACGTCTGTTCATTTAATAATTCCTATGTGTCAGGCCTGGTGCTTGGTGGTAGATGTGACCTCATGGAGTTTGTGGTCTAACGAGGGAAGACAGACTGTCACAAAAGGATGGAATTGGAATAAAAAGCAAAGTACACGGTGCTAAGAGTGCTTGGCTGAAGTGGGAAGCACCAGGCAGGTCTTCTCTGAAGGATGCAATCTTAGCTGAGAACAAAAAATGAAGAGGATTTAATTGAGTGAAACTAGAACAAAGAACACTTTAAGCAGAGAGAGTATAACACTTGCAAAGGTCCTGTGGCCAGAAGGACACACCTTTGTGGTTTTGATCAAATGGGTGAGCCATTTGGATGAAATGACATTCATCTTCTCCCAGTAAACTATCAACTATACAAGTGAGGTAGGGACTTGGCACTTACCCTCTGACCTTCAAGCAGTGACCTTTAAGGGAGGGGATAGCTGATCTTGATAGTCTTGAAATTCACTGTGGTATCCTGTTCACTTTTGTCAACTCTGTAGCCTGGATCAGGGATTGGCATACTATGGCTCATGGGCCATGTCTGGTCCATTGCCTGTTTTTGAAACACAGCCATGCCGGTTGATTTGTGTATTTTCTAAGGCTTCTTTCATGGTTTAATAGCAGAGTTGAGTATGTGTGACAAAGGCTCTATAGCCCTATAGAAGGAATATCCTGCCTCTTAGCCTAGATGATTCCCCAAGACTTAGCTTTCAGTGTTGCCCCAGTCTTCTTCAAGGCAAAAACCTTTCCTCCCTGTTTTTCCTCCTTTTGCAATAAGAACTATCTGTAACTTAAGGTGTGAGGACTTAGAAGGAACTGACTTCTACCTTGAAGCACAAACAAACAAAAAGAAGAAAAAACAAAAATCATTGCCTCCATCAACTGAGCAAAACTTGGCAAATCCCTACCCTGGTTGGTTTCCCAGTACTGATTGAGTTACTGGAATTTTTTCCATGAACGCCCGGGTTGGGTAAATGTAATAAGGGCTGAGAGTGATGACAATACTGATCTAGGGAGATTGATAGATCAGCCAGGATTTCTCCCCGATGAGGCCATGCTGGGTGTTGATGCAGCAATATGTTTGCCTGCTCTGCTTATTAAAGTTTAATGTTTGAAAACTTCTCTTTTGCCTTCTCTCCGATATCTTCTCAAACACACGAGGTAACCACACTAGAGACTGATTAAATCTTTGTTTTTTGCACCAGACTTTGAGGGAAGGTGTTTCTGCAATGGTTAGCCAAAATAGGAAATTAATCACCCTGTCTCATTTGTGGCGTTTCCAAAGACACAGTGGAAGAGGAAAGAAAAACAAAGAAAATAGAGGGATTTCGAAGGGCAGAGATAAACCGGCTTCTTGTGGGGTTTTGGGAAGAATTGAGTGAGGTGACTGACTGCATTGCATGGTGGGGCGGGAGATAGGGCTCCAGTACAACAACAGCTTGTTGTGTTCTCAATTCTTGGTTATGTGCCATGGTGTCCCAAGGCAGAGGGATGAGTCCTTGTCAGAGGTCCAAAAGGGGGCAGAGTCTGAACTCTGAATATGCTTTCTTCCCAGACAGTTCTCTGCCATCTCATTGGTGAATCTTGTCCGCATCGAGTACCTTGTTCCCCAAATCCAGACCTTGGGATGCTAGTCTTGCCAGTAGAACCTGCAGAATGTGTGACCTTGAGCAGACAGTTGAGTTGGGTGGCAAAAGGAGTCGTCATTGACCTGTGTCAGGGAAAGCATGACAGAGTTGAGTGTTAGAAGGATCATAGCTTTCTTTACACGTGCACAGAATTTGGCAGTGATGAATTACTCTCGGGGTGTTGATGGATCTTGGGTAGGTGCCCAAGATCTGAGTCTGAGAATCCCTATTTTGGAGTGCATGGGAGCACTTATGACGAGGGCTGAGGGCAATGTGATGAGGGACTTAGTGGACAGGAGGTCTTTGCCATGCCTCCCCACCTCCCCGCCCCATCACTGAGATTTCTTGGAGGTGGCATGTTCCTCGGCCTGTGGGCCAATGGCAGAGGAGGCACATTGACTTGGTAGTCAGTGGGCATGTTTGGGTTGGTGTTACGGGGTTATGAATAGTAAAAATGGAGTTGACAGTGATGAAATCTGCCTTGTTTGTGGTGCATTTGGAATTGGATGCTTTCTCAGTCCTTTTGGGCTGCCATAAGAAAAATACCATAGACTGGTTGAGTTAGGAACAACAGACATTTATTTGTTACTGTTCTGGAGGCACCAGCAGACTTGGTGAAGGTGAGAGCCTGGTTCATAGATGGTGTCTTCTCATTGTGTCTTCCCATGGTGGAAGGGCTGAGGGACCTCTCTGGGTCTCTTTTATAAGGCTGCTGGTCCCACTAATGCGGGCTCTGCTTTTGTGACCTAATCACTTCCCAAAAGTATCACCTCTTAATGCTATCACCTTGGGGGGTAAGGATTCCGACGTAGGAGATTGGGGGAATGGAAGGACAGAAACATTTGGTTCACTGCAGATACCCAGTAGCTTTTGCTCACTGGGCATCTGGGGTAGACCAGTCAAAAGACTTCAGAAAAGAAGATAGTGGGGAAAGGTGATTAAAAGCCCCACTGGCAAATACGGTCCCAGATGCACCCCTCTCCCTGCCTTGTTCATTTTGCTCCAGACATAATCATAGTCTCCTAGCTCTTTGTAGGCATCTCTGCTTATTCTGTCTTCCCTAGCTTCCTCCGTCTGGCTCCTTCTCACCATTCAGTCTGGTTTCAAGTAGCCCCATCTGCAAGAGGTCTCCCCATCTATTCTGGCCTCTCTGGTCACACGGCATTTCACCATCCTGTATATTTTCTTAATCTCACATATCACAATCTGTCATTCTGCTACTTCTAGTTCCTCCTGATGGATATGTGCAAACAAATGAGGATCTATCTTGTTTACTGCTTTTGACCACAGGCCTGGTGCAGAGAGAGCACCCAGTATGGGAGTGAGAAGGAGCAGGGATTGCTTTTGGGGGAAGTGGTTCTGCTTTGAACTCCCTGCATTGCCAGAGAGTTTGGTGGTTATTACATCTTTATTTGCAATTGGCTGTCTCATCCCTGTGTTGCAATTCATTTCTAGTTAGAGATCATTTTCAATTAAAAAGCGCATAAACCAAAGCCAAAGCGCTAATACATTTCTGCTCAGTAGAAAGACCCAGATCATGGATTTTATCATTTGCCACCATTGATTTTCCATGAGTAATAATTACATTTTATACACAACATCTGCACTAACTGATATTTATATGTGCAATTATCTGGAGTAACTTTTAATGTTAAAATATATTTTTTTTCAGGGAGGGGGATGTTGAGTAAATTGAATTTTTTACTTTTGTCATTGCTTTTTATACAGACAATGCTCATTCTCATATGAAATAATAATTTAGCAATCAGAGCCCGAAATGGTTTTATAAATGAAGTTTGAATTGACATTTCTACCAGCTGGGATGGTAATTTTAAGCTTTCACCGGGGTTGGTGAATTTAGATCCACTCTTGAAATTTACTTTGCTCTTATTATCTTTGAAATCCTCTGGGGTTTTTACTCAGATAACACAGGCACTTCTCTCATCATGCTGGGTATTGTCCCTGCTGTGAAGTTCTTGGCAAATCTCCCTGCTCTTTAGCTCGGCATTCAAGTCCTCTTGCAATGGACCCTTTTTTTGTATGGATGCAAAAAATACTTGTTGTGCCTCACCTACATACCACGTGTTCCGTGTGCTGGGAATTGAAATGTGAGGGAGACAGATTTCCTGTCCTTTTCTTGCAACTTGTAGTATAGATGGGGAGACGGACAATTATGAAGTAAATCTAAGTCAGAGATAGTTGACAGGTTCTGTTAATTGGCCCAAGAGAAGCAGAGTGATGAAATAGTTGAGGGGGGAGGATGCTTTGGGTAGGTAGGTGATTGATGAAAGCCTCTTCCAGAAGGTAGCATTTCTGAGGAAAAGAGAGTAGTAGGGTGTGTGGAGTGAGTGAGCATGGGGACGAACAGCCAGAGGCCGGACCTTGGAGGGCACCAAAAGTCTCGTTAAGGGGACTGAATTGTAAGAGCAGAGGGTGGGGGGGGGGGGGTTTGGTGGGGGGGGGGGGGGGGGGGGGGGGGGAGATGTGGCACCAGGGAGCTCATTTGTGAGGCTGTGGCTTTTGTTTGGGCAGGAGATGGTGGTAACTTGGACAACACTGTAGACAGTGGGGATGGAAAGAAGTGGATGCATTTGAGAAATGAATAATCATATATTTTTTAAACTTTTTAAATTTTTATTAGAGAGAGAGAGAGAGAGAGAGAGAGAGAGAGAGAACACGAGTGGGGGAGGGGCAGAGAGAGAGGGAGACACAGAATCTGAAGCAGGCGCCAAGCTCTGAGCTGTAGACACCGAGCCTGACTTGGGGCTCAAACTCAGGAACCATGAGATCATGACCTGAGCCAAAGTTGGGTGCTCAACCAAGTGAGCCACCCAGGTGTCCCTGAATAATCATATATTCAACTTGATATTCTCTTCTGACAGGTGGTCCCAGCAGATGATACACATCATCCCATATGGGATCATGGGTCTCATGCCCCACATTCTCTGTGTTCCCCATGGCTTCTTCCCCACCTGTTGTCCTTGGCTCCAGAATCTCTCTTCCATGAAGCCTCTGGACATGGTGGGTCTGGTGGCCCCTTTGTCTCTCATGTGCTAAGTTAGTGGTTTTCAGTGTTGGTGTGTGCAGTAGCTCCTGAGAAGCTTAATGTAAGGCAGTTTCTAGAACATCATCTTCTGGGGATTCTTGTTTACTGTGTCTTCCCTGGGGGCCAGGGTCTGACTTTTCACAAGCATTTCAAGTGATGCTGATGCTGGCAGCTCAGTCTGGATCTGTTCTGTCTTCTATCATGTCAGTCAATTTTTCTCTTCTGTTTTAGATTATAAGCTCTCCAAGGGTAGAACCAGGTCATATTTCATGTTTACAACCCCCCAGTGCCTGTGCCCAATGCTGTACATGGAAGAGGTACTCACATATCTTTAATATTTTGGATAGAAAATCCAAGAGAAATGACCACTCTTGGTTGTGTGGCTATTCTGCCTGTCCTGGCACAGTTGGAATCACTCTCTTCCCCTTTGCTGGACTTAATTTGCCCAGGTCTTAGATTCCTGCCTCCTTCTGCTTGGCAAGACTTAATGATTGTTCAGGTCCCCATTTGAAAGTTAACTCTTCATTGGTGGACAATCAGAGGCTTAGAGAAACTGGATCACTTGACCAAGGCCCCAGGATTACACAGGGCAAGGTGAAAATTAGAACCGAGGAATATCTGCCTCCAAGATCCACCCTCCTAATGGCCATTCATCATTTCATTCTGTGTCATAGCAAATATTTATTGCATGCCTATGATGGTGCCATGTACCAATCTTTTGCTGTCTCCTGTATCTCTCTCCCTATCCTCACAGATCCTCACGTGGATTTGTCCTCATGGGGGAAAGAGAGTAGGTCTGTTCCCTCAAGAATCAACCCTTCAAATGTTGGCAGGCAGCTCTTCCCTGAGTTCTTCACCTTTGGCCATATGACACGTCATGACTTCGTTCTCTGCCACCCTGGACGCCTTCCCAGACACACCCTCTTCAGCCAATGTCCAGTGTCCCTCTGAGTGTGGACCCACCTTTGGATACTCTTGGTCTGATGCCATCAGGGCAGAGTGGGGACTGTCAGCACCTGGCAGGGTAGCCCTTCATTCCATGAGCTCCTGAGGCAGTAACTTCTTTTCCACACAGCTGATTCACAGACTTGCTGCTCTACCAAAGCCAGCTTCCATCCTGTAGTTAGGAGTTGACTTTCAGATTGCGTTTTTTGCTCTGTCTTTTCTATCTCCTCCTTCCCAACTCTTGGGGAAATAGACTGTAAGGACAAGGAATGGGTCACTAAGGGAAGTTCTATCTCATTGACCAGCCATCATAATTTTTAATACTTCTTAACAACATTTTCTTGCAACATTACGTGAACGTTATAAAAGAAAACAGGATCATCCATTTTCCACCCAGCCAAGCAGGCTCCCATGTTTCTAAATCAATAAACAACAGAAGAACTCTATGTTCACCCTGTCCATCAAGTGAAAGGGCTGGTGAAGAGGGGAGGGAGAGAGGCAGGGTAAACCTTGCCTATTAAGAAGGTTGTTTCTGGAAGCAGATAGGGCTGGGTTCAAACCCCAGGCTGGCTTTGGCTAAGTTACTTACCCCCTCAGAGCCTAGGTTTTCTCATCTGTGAAATGCAGGCAATAATAACATCTCTCTCCTAAGTTTCTGAAGTATTAAATGAGACGGTGCATGCAAATCTTTGAACAGAGTGTGTGCTACATGGTCAATGCTCTATGAATGTCCATCTGATGACGGTCATTATTGGGAGAGGCAGACAGGTGATCAGTGGGGTAATCAGAAGGAGGCTGTGGGCTTAGCTCAGCCAGCACAGGTAACCAAAGGGGGCTTCTCAGAGGAGGGGGTGAATGAGATGGTACAGAGGGCAGCAGTGTGGGCAGAGGGATCAGAACATCCTCAAGGCATCAAGAGAGATGGGGACACTCTTCAGTCCCATGGGATTAGAGAGCTGGTTCTCCTTTCCATTTTGTGTGTCCAGTGGATGGGACCCCTCTAGGGGAGGAATGGGAAGAAGGCTCTTGAGTATTTTTCACCAGCCTAGTCTGAGGCTATGGGAAGCCTTCCATCTCAGATCTTGGACCTTGGCCCTTGGTGCCCCCATTTCTCCCCTGAAGGGCCTTGCTCTTTCTATCGAGGTCTGGCTGGAGACATGCCTTGTGTTGCAGCTGCTGTAGGTGGCAGCAGAAGCCTGACAAAGCCCATCTTTTTTTAGGGCAGCGAGAGGGGAGGAAATGTAATCAGGACCTGGTAGCCTCCAGCCTCTGTTATCTCCAGAGTGGTTAGACGAGCTGAGGGGGTTAGAGCAGGCGGCAACCATATTAACAGAATTCTCTATTGAGTTACAGCCTTTCTGCAGACGTCTGCGGAGTCTGCAGTGTGCCAGAGCCTGTCCCCGAGAGTTGGATCTTTATCAGATCGACTTCTCTTGGCTCCAGACTTCCCTGCCTCGGGGGACCCTGAGAAATAGCCAGGGCAGGGAGACCAGGGTACAGATGCTGAGATGGATTAAGACCTTGACAGACCTAGTCCCAGAAAAGATGATTCTTTGCTGTAGGTCACTCACTGAAAGGCAACAAAGTCTGTTCTTGCCCATGACGGTTGCTTCAATTATTTGTATTTAGAAGTGTCAAGTACACATATCTCTCATAAATTTTTTTCTCCTTCTTCCCAGGTGCCCCATGGAAGTGTTTAAACCACCTATCAGTCAGGGGCAGTACATCCCAGTGGTTAAGAGCGCAGGCTCTTAAGTGCCATTTGGTGCTGTGTGCCTTTGAGCAAGAGAATTAACCCCTCTGTGCTGCAGTTTCCTCCTCTGTGAGGTATCTCCTATGCCTTCGCTCTTATTTTTGTTCTTACAGGAGGATCTGAGAGAAGCTTTGGTTTTCTGGACAGAAGACGTGCGCCTATGGGAAATTGTTGCCCACTCCCACCCTGCTAACTCTCTTTCTTGTTTTTGTAGCAACTTTGAGATCTTAATTGACATACCATACAATTCACCCACTTACAGTGTACAAGTCTATACAACCATCGCCTCAATCAATTTGAGAACATTTTCATCACCCTCAAAAGAAACAGCGCCAAGCCACTCATCTACTTTCTGTCTCTGTGGATTTGCCTATTCTGGACATTTCATAGGAAAAAAAAAACTCTTTCCTTCTTTGGTAAGGTCAGCTCTGACCCTCCTCCCCATCCTGTTTGGAGGCTGTCTCCCCAGCCCCCTCATGTGATCCAGAGGGGATGGTGGTGGAGAGAACCTGCCAGCCAGGCCTCGTTGCTCACAGCACAAGCAGCTTGGCTCCAGATTACTCATTTCAAACTCAATTTGTGACTCTGCCAAGAGCAGCAGAATCCCGGGAGCATGTAACCCGATTACTCCCACCCCCATCCCGGGCTCTGAAGCCTGGAGCACACAGCAGGCAGCCTCCCAGGACTGACAGCTGACCAGCGAGCCAGGGCCTGACAGGAGCCTGCTGGGCCTCTGACTCTGCTTGGAAGCACCTGCCCAGCCTGGCCCCAGCTCCTGGATAACAAGGACAGCCTTGGCTTTTGTCTTTAGGCTTCTGAGACAGTTTCCTATGGTGGGGCCAATGGTCCTGACTGTTATGACAACGAGCTTGGCCAGACTCACAGTCCACATCAGCACGATTCTAGAAATGCCTCCATTCAGGTTCTGGGCCTGAGCAGGCTCTGGGTTAAGCCTTCTATGTGCGTGGTTCTTTGTGGAACCCCAGCACTGTGTGTATTACAAGACAGAGGACCCTGTGGGGCCTGCATCAAGTAAGCCAGGCACAGACAGACAAGAGCAGGTGCACCATCTCTGTTTGTCTGTACTGGGTACGGACACTGAGAAGGTGTTAATTTGGGTAACCTTCCCCACAACTATATGGGGAAAGAACAGTGATGGGCTGCCCTTTCAGATGAGGATGCTGTGGCCAAGTTGGAGCTCAGGTGAAGCCAGACATTGTGACTGAAGATACATGCTGACTGTAGCAAAGATAGAAGGAAGCCCTTTCTGTGAAATGTCCAGAGTGGGCCAATCCATAGAGGCAGCATGTAAATCAGTGGTTACCAGGGACTGGGGGTGATGGGGCATTTGGGAGGTGATAGCTAAAGGGCAAAGGGTTTCTTTTGGGGGGTGACAGTGTTGTAAAATTGTGCTGATGTTTGCATAACTGTGTGAATACACTAAAAACCATAGAATCATAACTCTGGATGGATAAATTGTATGATATGTGAATGATATCACAAAGCTATTGACAAAGAAAGGAATTGATGTGGCAGGCTGAAGGCTACATAAACTTATGTTACCACCCTTTATATCCAAGTTAAAACCTAAAATTTTTCATCCTCCTATTTAATGCAAGGATCATTGGGGGCAACCCTGAACTGTAGATGGCAGGAAGCATTGAGTCAATGTCTTTTGTCTTTCATTTCAGATTCCAGCTTCATATTTCTACAGGGTGGGGATGGTTTAGGGTGGTCTGCATCCATGCAGCTGGTACTTGAGCAGCATTTGCAGTCTGAGATTCTAGGGGTGATCTATGTGGGTTGGCAGAGATGCACAGCCTCCTGTCCTTTATCCTGCACCTGTTGCCCTTAGGGTGGTCTAACTTTGGGGAGAAGCGTGCACACAACCAGCCTTGGGTACTGTGCTGAGTGCTACCTCACCTGCGTGGGCTCCTGCATCTGATTTTGTAGGGAGGGTGCCTGTCACCTTTTAGTCTTGAATTGTATAACACAAGGCTTCCTTGCAAGAAGGGTAAGAGACAAGAAAAACCCATTCCACCACACTTTTGAAGCCCTTGTTTTTTGACAGGCTGGTTCAGGATTCCCTGCGAGGGGCTGGTGCATTCTTCCCAGAGTACTGTCCAGGGGTTTGGGTGTGACACTAGAGGGGCTGAAGCCTCAGTCTGCCAGGACATATCTGCCAGCAAATCAAATTACCACATCACCCGTCGGTGTGCTGGAGACCTTTTCTTAGGCTCCCTTTCTCCTCTGGCCTTGACTGTGTTTCCCCGAGCTGTGTGCTTTCCAGTTGGGGAAGGAGGGAATACGTTGCCTGAATTACAGGCTGGCTCTAGGAGTCCTGGATCCTGAAAACCCACCACGAAGGACAATGAAGAGCTCTGCCCTTGTTTTTTGAACCCACACTGCTTGATGTATTACTACTCTATAGACCTGGCTCTGAAATCAGTGCTGTCTTCTCCAGCGTGCTGGGACCCCAAGCTCTCTCATGTCAATCTTCCTGCATTCAGACAGCATCTGCACAGTGTGTTTGGGCAGCATGTGGATAAAGAAGATGCTGGTAGTGGTAGGCACAGAGATGCAGGGTGGATGGATGCTGCTCATAGACCCTCTGCCTGATCTCTTCCCATCTCTGTCCTTTTCTATCCCCCTGCACTCCATCTCTCCTCCTCCCTCCCCCAGTGCTCTGGACCATTCTTTCTTGGTTTCATCCAAGTCATCCAAGCCCAGGTAGGTGAAGCCAGACGAGAGGAAAACAAACAAATTAGGAATGTCCCTAATGCAAAATGAATATAAATAAGTGTGCAGAGGCTTCTGCTTACCCACTGATTACTCAGACACTGCTCCAGAGGCATAGCTGGCCTAGCTCAGCTCCATGGAAGTTAATGATAAATTAAGCCTATTAATCACCCCAGGCAGTAGGGCCAGCCTGAGCATACCCTGGTAGGAGATGATGCAGCAAGAAGGGAAGCGGGGGTGCCTTACAGCGTTGTTGGGGTGAGGCAGATTGTTGGTCTCTAACGTGCTCTTTGTTAAAGTGTTAACAAGTTCTACCCAGTCTGTACTGTTTGATACCATTGCATATTCCAGAAGCTGTCCACCTCAGGAGGAGGGCCTAAACCCTTCCACAACTAGCGATTACTTTATCATCTTCACACCCTCCCTTTGCATTCCCCCATCACCTGCCACAATCTGGCCTCCTCTGTGTTCTTAGGTGGAACTTCGAGTAAAAGTTCCCTCTCTGAGACTGCCAGATCAAAAGTCTTGTTCCTTTCTCCAGCTCTTTGTTTTCTTCATAGTAGGTCCCTGGACTGGGCTGCCTGGGTTCAAGTCCTTGTTCTTGGATTAGTTGTGTGTAAGTGCTCTGTGCCTCAGTTTCCCTGTATTTAAAGGGGGATTGATACGTAGCTACCTCACAGAGTTGTCGCGAGGAGGAAGAATGCACATTCACATTAAGTGTTTAGAATGGCACCTGGTACAGAGTAAGCAGTGTTACCTGCTGCAGCTCTTACCACCGTGACTTTTTACTCTTCCTTTCCTTATTGTGCATCCCATTTGCTGTGGTCAGAAATAACCTCCTTCCTTTGTTGGTGTTGCCTGTTAGTGTTTTCCCCGGCAGAATGTAAGCTGCATGAGAGCAAGGATTGTCTTGTGTCTGCCCGTCCTACACCCCCAGTTTCTCCGTCAGTGGGGAGCACATGTGGGTGCCCAGTACCTGTGTGGTGAATGAATGCGCCACGAATTGGTGGGAATGGGAGTGAAGGGGCAACTTCCTGGGGGCTGGGGTTGGCAGGGAGACCTATGTGCTCGGTTTTGGGCTATGAAGATGGTGTTTGATGTGGGTTGAATTGTGTCCCCCAAAATGATATGTTGAAGTCCTAATCCCCCGTACCTGTGCACGTTGCCTTATTTGGAAATAGGATCTTTGCAAATGTAGTCAACTTAAGATGAGGTCATACTGGATTAGGGTGGGCCCTGATCCAGTGACTGTTGTCCTTATTAGAAGAGGAAACTTGGACACAGACACATAGGGAAGATAGCCATATGGAGATGAAGGCAGACACTGGAGTGATGCATCCATAAGGCCAAGGATTTCTGGGACCCAGAGGCATGCAGGAAGAGGCAAGGAAAGATTCTTAGAGCCTTCAGAGAAAACATAGCCTTGATGACGTCTCGACTCTAGACTTGAGTCACCCAGAACTGTAAAAGCATGAATTTCTGTTGTTTCAGGCCGTCAGGTTTGTGGTGACCTGTCTTGACAGGGCATTTTAGTTAGTTTTCAATTGCTATGTAACAACATATAATACAAAATTAAGAGTTTAATACAACACACCTTTATTATCTCATAGTTTGTGTGGGCCAGGATCTAGGCATAGCTTAGCTGGTTCTCTACTTTCAAATCTCCCAGGTTTCAATCAGGGTGTCAGCTGAGGTCTTGACTGGGCAGAGTTCTCTCCCCTGTGGCTCTAAGACTGAAAGCCTCAGTTCTGGACTGGTGTTGGCCAGAGGCCACCCTCCGATTCTTCCACTCCCACTTGGCTACTAGCTTCATCAGAGCCAGCAAGGGTGAGTCTCCAGCAAGGTGGATGTTGTGATACTCATGTAGCCTAATGACTTTTGCCATGTTCTGTTTATAAAGAGATCACAGGTTCTGCCCGCACTGAAGGGAGAGGAATCCACAGAGCATGTCCACCAGGAGCCGAGGACCACGGGGCACCTCAGAGTGTGTCCCCCACAGTCAGAATGGCAAAGTGAGAGCTGGTTATACCACTGGCATCTGTTGGCATTGTGTTCCTTGTGGTCAAGCTGACTTGGAGGTAGTTCCTATGGCAACCAGCAGACCTGGGGATCCTTTCATGTCCCTCGGGCCATGGGGATTTTCTCTCAGTGACACCTTTACTCAATCATATTGAGCACAGCTGTATCTAAGGCACTGGAATTATGGCAGGAAGCAGAAATGGGTTGATTTTCCACTCTCATGGTCTTAGAGTTCAGTGTGAGATTTAGATAGTAAATAACTGCATGCCTCCCAGTGGATGGTTACCCAGTGGGATTTGTGCTTTGATGTCCAAATGCAGGGTGGTGCAAAAGCGGGAAGCCTTGGGGTCTGATGTGGTCCTGGGCAATGAGGATAGAATGTGGCGCTTCCTGTGAGTGATTAGAAGGTTATCGGGGCCCTCTGTTGTATTCCCTGCAGCCTGCCGTTTTTAAGGAAAGGGCTTTACCTGTTTTTCATTGATGATGGTGGTCTCCAGTGCCAAACACTGTGTCTGGCTCATGGTTGGTACTGAAGGATCTATGTTGGTTAAATGAGCACAGAGAGTGAAGAGGGACAGTGGAATGAGAGGTGGTAGCTAGGGTCCAGATGGTTCAGATAGACCATGCTAAACTTTGTCCTTTACTCAAAGAGCAGTGGGGAGCCCCTCGGGTGTTCTCCCCAGTCTCCAGAAGAGGGGCATCTTTGAAATGCATTTCCAGTAATCACTGTGGGTGTCAGGTGGACAGGGAGTTGAAGGGCAAGAGGGGATGCCAAGAGAGCAGATAGTTAAGGGGGACTGGTAGGGCCTGGTGATACATACATGGACAGGAGCAGATGGGTCCAAGAGATGTTTTTGGAGGTAAAAGGAAGAGGGATCAGGAGTGGATATGTAAGTGAGGGGATGAGAAAGAAGGATCCGGGTGGCATCTAGTAGACTGTCATCATTTGGGCATGTCCCTTGAAGCCGAAGGTTATCGTTCAATTTCTTTGCTGTTAGTGGGTGGTCACATGGTGTCAGGACACAAGTACATTGATGTTTAAAGTTCAGCTCCACCCTTCACAGGGTGTGCTGCTAAAACTTGTGATGTTCCATTGGCTTTCTTGTGGAATGGACCTAAAATGCCTGCTTTGAGGACCACTGGGAAGATCCATGACTGTCAAAGGAGTGAAAACACCTGGCACATGGCTTGGCACAGGGTGGGTGGAGGTTGAATGTACTAGCTGTGTGACGTCTTCTTGACTCCGTTGCCTCATGGCTAAAATGGGGTCTGTTACTCTATTACAGCAGAAAAGACCAACTCAGAACTTGGTGTGAAGTGACAGTCACTTATTACTCATGCACCTGTGGCTTACCTGGTGACTTGGCTTCTTACTGCAGGTCTGTGAGTCAGCCAGCATAGTGCTCCTAGTGCCCCTCATCCTCCCGGGATCAGTGGGATAGGCAGAACTGTTGTTCTCATGGGGTTGGCAGGGTGCCTGCAAGAGGCAAGTGAAAGCATCTGGAGTCTGTCAAGGCCTAGCCTTCGAACCAGCACATTGGTCAAACATTATTCAGGGTGTTTATGTGAGAGTATTTCTGATGAGACTGATGTTTAAATTAGTAGACACGAGGAAAACAGATTGTCCTCCATCTGAGGGTGGACCTCATCCAATCAGTTGAAGGCCTGAATAAGAAGTAATTTGCCAGCTGATAGCCCTCAGATTTCTTCTGCAACATTGGCTTTTTCTGCCTCCTGGCATTCAAATCCCTTCTTCCTGGTTACATGCACCACTAGGACACCTTGCAGATTGTGGATTTACCAATCTCCCTAACTGCACGGGCCAATTCCTTATAATAAATCTGTTTTGATGTAGGTATACATGTACATCTCTTACTGGCTCTTTCTCTGGAGAACACTGACTAATATAAGTGAACAACAAGTTACAACATGCAAAGCTCTTAAAACCCTGCCTGGCACTTAATAAATGACCCATATAAACTAGGGGGTCTCTGCCTCAGCACTGTTGTCACCTTAGGCCAAATAATTCTTTATTATGGGGGGGCTGTCTTGTGCTCTGTAGGATGTTGAGCTGCATCCCTGGCCTCTACCCACGAGATTCCAGTAGCACCCCCTAGGCATGGCAACCAAAAATGTCTGCAGACACTGCCCAATGTCCCCTGACTGAGAACCACTAGTATAAAGGTTAGTTGTTACTGTTACATGGATGACTGTATGTTGTATAGTCCCTATGACTGTTATTTTTCTTTTGTTTTTTCACTTGAGTCACTTCTGTGTGTGGATTTTGGAAGGAAGGAGAGTCACAGCATGACACCGTCAGCCAGGAAAAAAACAGTGCCGTTCATTTTTGCCAATTGACTTCAAAGGAATTGGAAAGTTACAAAGAGCTCAGCCTAAGCACTGGCTCCTGAAAGTTTCTTTGGAAAAACAGTTAGGCAGTTCTTGTCACAAGCAGCAGTGGCTACATTTTAAACAATGGCATGGGCTGAACAGAAATGCACTATCTTGGCTTTTGGTGCAAGAGACGTGAAGCTTTTGGTCTCTTTACTTGATGTTTTCTGGAGAGATCCTAAGTGAGTGACTTTATTTTCCTTGCCATGTAAAAAGGTTTTCATTTTGTTCTCTCTCTCATACACACATACATGCGCACAAACACACACCCTATGAACAGTTAATATCCTTGTGAGATAGGTCCCAATTTCATCCCCATTTTGCAGGTGAAGAACCTGAGGCTCAGAGAGGTACAGCAACTAGCCTAGAGTGGCACAGCTAGTAACCGAGGCAGTCAGGATTCAACCCTGTTGGTCTGATTCTTTTGTCCAACCTCCTAAACACAATGCAGTGCTTGATCAAGGTGAATCTGATTACATCCCCAAAGGTCTCAGAATTGCAGGATGGGGGAGACCAGAAAATTTAACTGAGTTGTCACTCCCCTAACTGTGTGGAGTAGATCCTGAATGAAGTGTATAAAGCACCAGGTATTAAAGTTTATGAGTCTATTAATCCATAGCTTTGGAGGAATTAAAGTTTCATATTGATGATAAACCTCCCCTAATAAAATGTAAGGGAAGCAGGAATAAATCTGATTTCAAAGGACCCCAAACCACTTAAACAATTGTATGCAAGATGGATGTGTATGGCAGTGAGGGGGTGATACGTCTTGTCCGGTGGAGGGTACTTTCGTAAAGAGGTTTTTGCTTCTGCTAAGTGGTGGAGATAAAATGATGGATGTGTGCTATTGATTTCATGGGAGTTTGCATGAGGGTGAACACAGCTGGAGGAGAAGCCCATGTTGCAGCTGAACGCTGCTGAATATGCATTTAGGAGGAGAGGAGGCAAAACGCATTTCGGGTGGCCAATTTCATCAAATAGAGAAAAGCTGGCAAATATACGGCAATCAATCTCCCTTCCTCTCTTTTCTTGTCTGTCTCCCTCTTTTCCTTCTCCCTCCCTCCCTTTCTTATTTTTGTCGGTGGAGAAGTCCCAATGGGAGCAGGTGAGCTATAGGATGTTGGTTTAAACACAGCCCTGGATTAGAATCCAGGCTTTGTCATTTATTTTCTCTGTGACCTTGGGCAATTTACTTAATCTTTGTGGGTCTTGGTTTATTTCTTTTTTTTTTTTTTTTTGACAAACCATTTGTTGTAGAAAAGCTTTATATGAACAGAAAAGTTGCAAAGGTAGTACAGCAAATTCCAATATACTCTGCACCCACCCAGCTTCTGCTACTGTTAATTTTACATTACTGTGGTATATTTGTTAAAGTTATTGTATCAGGATTGATGCATTGTTATTAACAGTGTCTGCAGTTTATTGGGCTTGCTGTGTTTTGCCTGGTTTCTTTTCTAGAATCCCATCCCAGACCTCAGGTTACATAGGGTTGTCATGTGATCCTAGGCTCCTCTAGACTGATGGTCTCTCAGACTGTCCTTGTTTTTAATGATCTTGACGGTTTTGAGGAGGACCTGTGAGGTACCTTACAGAATGTCCCTCAGTTGGGATCTGTTTGATGAGTCTCTCCTGATGAGGCTGAGGTTCTTGGTCTGGGAGAGGATGACCACAGAGGTAAAGAGCTATTCTCATCACATCATATCAAGGAGACAAGCCGTCAACATGAGTTGTAACTGCTGATGTCAACCCTGGTCTCCTGGCTGAGGTGCCTTTGTGAGTTGGTCTTTTCTGCCCTTCCCCTACTGTGGTCTTCGGGAGGAAATTGCTGTGTCAACTTGTACTTAAGGAGTGGGCAGTGATGATCCTGTTCATGGATGGTGGATTTCTTCCTAAAGGGATAGCTTTCCATTCTCCCACATTTATTTATTTATTCAATTATTTATTTACATCAATATGGACTCATGGATGTTTATCTTATGCTTTGAGTTATAATCTAGTAGTACGTTATTTGGTTACTCAAACAGTTCCAGCTTCACCTGGGCCTTAGTTTTTTGAAAGACTTATTTTCATAGGGAATAAATCGGATAATGACAGCTGAGAGTACAGTGAGGTAGGTGAGTGGAAGGAAATTAAAGAGAGTGCCAAAAAGCACCATAATCAAGATAAATAATACATTAATGCAATATTTGAAACACATGAAAATGAATGAAACAAAATTCATGATGAGCAAAATGTCAAATCAAGTGTCATTTCAAATCAAGAACAGGACCCATAATGTATGTAAATTGTTTAACCAGGTACCTGGTATTTAGTACATATTTAAGAGCATTTAGTAGATTAATTCTGTCGGTTCATATGGATGTGCTAGTACATCATTGGTTACTTTCTCAATAATTTGGGTAAAAAGCTACCCTAAAACTTGGTGGCTTCAAATAATCAGTGTTGGTTTAACTCACAAGTCTGTGGTTCAGCTGGGGGCTCTGCTGGCTTGCCCAGGTGGCCTTGTGTGTCTGGGGGTCAACTGTCCATCTGTTGGCTGGTCTTGCATGGCCTCATCTGGAATGCCCATGGTGGCTTGCCTTTGCCCCCATGTCTCTCATCCTTCCGCTGGGGCAAACGGGCCTGTCTGGGTATGTCTTTGTCATGGTGATGGCAGAGAGTAAGAGAGTATGTGCACACAAGCAAAGCCTTTTGAGGTTCACGCTCGGAATGGTACATCATTATTTCTGCTCCCTTGTGCTGGGCAAAGCAAGTCAAAATGGTAGCTCAGATTCCAGGGGCAAGGGGCAGTAATATCCAACTGGTCACTGAGAGGAACACAGATCACATGGCCAAGGGCATGGCATGGATACAGGGAGAGGAGCGAAGAACTGGGGCCATTCGTGCCATCACCACAGCCAGGAGCTGTTTTAGGTGCCTGGGGAAGCATCAGGGGACAAAACAGACCCAAATCTCTGCCCTTGGGGAGCTCATATGACAAGGCAATGATGATGACATTGGTGATAAAGAAGACATAACTTAGTTCTGTCTCTCAGGAGGCCTGTGGCGACTGTCGGCTCCATGTGGACACATGGGGGTGGTTCTGGCACCGTTCTGTGCAGCAGTCGGCCCTCACAGGGGCCCCAGAAGCCAATGTAGAGCTGCACTGTTCACTGTTGGCTGTGGGTGGCAGGATCAAGTCCAGGGAAGGAATCCAGCCTCTAGGAAATAGGTGGGAGAGATGCGTTGTTCTTGCAGGGGCCTTCGATCTTATTTATCCACTTCTTCACTAAAATCAAATCAACAGCTCTTACCTTTGCAAGATGGAGGCTGTTTTAATTGAGATATTGGAAGATGTATTTCTTTAATTTCTCCCTAATGGAAAATCCTTAGGCTTGATCAATTTGGGTCAGTTTGAAGCACTTGCTGCTATAAATGAAGTTCATCTAAGGTTACTCATGTTAAAGATCAATATCCAATAGTTGGGGGGAAGTGTGGCAAGTTCTGCTATAGAGAAGTTCTGTGAAGAAGAGAGATTTTCTGGCTCAGGAAAAGGGCCAGGCCACTTAGCCTTCTAAGATGTGAGTGACTCGGCCCTGTTGCTCAAGTGGCTTCTCAGACACAGTGCTGGGCACTTGTGCACGCCTGGTCTCACTTAATCCTCATTACAGCCTCATTACACCCAGGGTGTGTCACTGAGACTATGAGTGACAGAGCCAGGATTTGAGCCCAGGTTCTCATCCACTACATTGCCTCCCTGAGAGCTGTTTGCTGACGTCGCGGGGGCTAGCTGAGTGTGTGCTTCCACTCCAGGGGTGGTCAGCAAAGATTACTGACTGGGCATGGGTGGCAATCTGAGTTTTTTATCTGATCTCTGTACAGAGCTGTGAAATCAGGT
Organism: Panthera uncia; assembly: GCF_023721935.1. NCBI lineage: Eukaryota > Metazoa > Chordata > Mammalia > Carnivora > Felidae > Panthera > Panthera uncia. The sequence goes on from NC_064814.1 coordinate 61,500,563, forward strand.
CAACCTATCTTCCACCATTTCTAATCTTAAAATATTTCCTGTCTCTCACTGCTTCCTGTCTCCCATCACTTCCTCTCTTCATTCCTTACTCGTTGGCCTTGGATAAGTTAGTTGACCTCTCGGAGCCCTGGCTTTTGGATTAAGAAGCAAAATACCTATGTTTCAGAGTAACAGACTTAAATATCATGAATGTGAACTTGCCTACTCAGGATGGTAATTTTCTTCTCCCCTTTCTCAGTAAACACTCAGGAAGTCTTGATTCCTCTCCTGACTTTGCTTCTTTCTGGTTCTTTTCCTCAAAAATCTCCTGGGAAAGTTGGTGCATGATAATGATGAGATGAATGTGAAGATATAGGAAACAAGGAGAAGGCCATGGAAAGAACATTCGGGTCACCAGGGACAGAAACCTCAGTCTGGCTCAAGTCGAAGGGGTTGGTTGAAAGGAGATAGGTGCATCTCACAGCAGGTTTCCTGGGACTGGAGCTGGGATCTGGGAAATCAGCAGCATTACACAGCCAGCCTCAGCCCCTTATCAGGCTGTGTGGACTGTAATCCCTGCTTCTCTCCACTCAGCCACTTCATTCTCCTCTAGCTACAGACCGGCTCCCTCTACTCACTCATCCATCTGTAAGCTGCCCTTGATGGCTTCTCCCAAATGGTGGCTTATTCTCTGAGTTTGCAGGATCTTTCAGCTTGGTTTCCAGTAGCTTTTTGGCTCAATATCTCAATATATTGATTCCAAAATCTCAGAAGAGCGGATCTGGTCTGTATTTGAAGACCTATCCAATCCTGGTCCAATTAGCTGTGAATGATGGCTCTGCCTCTACCAGGGTCTGATAGAGTGAATTCTCTAAGAGGTGTGATTAGCGAGCTAATGCCTGGCATTTCCAATATATTTGACTTACTGCAAACTCAACAAGAGAATGAGAAACAGATCACAAATAGGTCAAGAAGGACTGCCTCTCTTTCCTCACTTCCTTTTAGTTCATTTAGTAAATCTCATCCATGGGCTTAAGAACTGGAGAACAGTGCTGGATAGTGCATTTCTTAAGCTTGAACATTGTATACTTGGTGGCCTTTAATGGGAAAAAATTCTTGTGGAGCCCCAGTATTAATTTAATTTATATTAATGTTAAGCTTAAATTAATATTTAAGAAGTATACACATAAAACTACCTATAAATGCCTTATGCTTATTACTCTTACACAGATGTAAAACTAAAATTTATAAATTAAGTACAAACAAACCTATAAAACCAGTAAAATCCAAATTAGCAACATAAATTTAATGTGATGGATGATGGTCCTTGGCTGAAATGAAATCATTTCTCATAAAGTGCATTGGGGTTTGACTGCTGGAGTATGGGTTCTTTGGAATTAGATGTGCTGGACTACTGTTTGCCATATGAGAACCCTACTCATCAACGACTTTTTCTTTCAAAATGACCTTTTCTTGCCCTTCACCTTGATCTTCGTCATGAATGTGTTAAGGTCACCTCTGTTCTTTCTCATCAGCTCAAGACTGTTCAAGGTGTGCCACTGGGCACCAAGGAGATTATAAGCACAACCACAAATGCTTAACATGCAGTAGGATGAACTAATTAGGGAAGTCAACTAGGTGATGCAGAAAGTGCATGCACTGAGTTTGAACAGATGACCTTTCAAATTAAAATGTAAAGTAATTAAAATTTTAAAATTTCCCAGGAAACTCATAAATCGACAAGGATATGTCCATGCTGGAACCCCAGGACAGTATTTAGACTAGTTGCTTAGATGAGTGGATTCTGATTCTATCTCTGTTGTCCTCTAGAGGTACAGCCTTCTATTTCTTGATCTCCTCACCTGTGAAGCAAGGCTTCCTGGCCTACATAAAACACAAGCCTATGGTAAGGGATACCTAAGACAGTGTCTGAAATTGCATTGAAAATCACTAATTCAAGTGTGGTGGTTATGAGTCGAACTGTTCCTAATTTCATATATTGATGTCCGAACCCCCAGTGCCTCAGAATGTGAGTGTATTTGAAGATAAGACCTTTTAAAGAGGTATTAAGGTAAAATGAGGTCATACGAGTGGGCCCTAATCCAATACGACTAGTGTCTAAGTGGAGATTAGGATACAGAAATGCACAGAAGGAAACCACGTAGGAGAAAACAGCCAGCCACAAACCAAGGAGAGAAGCTTTGAGGGAAGTCAGTGCTGCTGACACTTTGATCTTAGACTTCTAGCCACCTGAACTGTGAGAAGATAAATTTCTGGTGTTTAAGCACCCCGTCTGTGGTGCTTTGTTACGGCAGCCCTAGCAAATTCACACAGTGGCAAAATTGGAAGGTACAAAGTACCGACAAATTGGTTAGCAGATGACTCAAGTTAGGGTGCCAGCAGGGTTGTTTCCCATGCTCTAGGGCAGTTCTTTTCCTGTTCGGATTTTACTTTCTCTGAGACGGGGGAGGTATATAGGTGCCTCTTTTATTATTGTGGAGATGGGGGGGCGGATATGTGCACTTACACCTCATTGATTAAAAAAAAAAAAGGCTATTAAATACCCCAGATTTTTTATCTATTGTTAGGACAGCCTGGGTGACTTGGTTTCCAAATATTTGGTAACCTACTCATTCTGTTGAGTTTCATTTCATATCATGTCATTTATTCACTTGACAGTTCTTTACTGAGCCCCTACTCTGAACTAGGCACTGTGATGAGTAAATGCTGTATAGTGGTGAACAAGGCCTATATGGCTCTGTCCTCATGGAACTTAAAATCTATTGGAAGCAGATATTAAACGGGTAAACTAATAAATATACAATTATACAGTGTAGGCTATGTTGTGAAATATCACAAATAGGATGTTATAAAGATGATGGAAGAGTGTGGAGAGCAGCATTCCAGGCAGAAGGAATTGCCAAGGTGTAAGGAGGGAAAGGTCAGGGTGAGAGCAGTACATGAAGGGGAAAAGACAGGAGAAGCAGAGTGTGGGGTTGATTCACCTCGGATCTTGTACGCTAGGATAGAGATTTTGGATCTCTTAGCTATTAGAATTTTTTGAGCTGTAAGTAGCAAAAATCTCAACCTGAAATGGCTTAAACAATAAGGAGATGGATACTTTTTCTTAAGAATCAATCCCCAGTCAGGGCAATGGGGCTGACTCTGGTAGCTATCTCAACTCCCATCTTGTTAGCTATTTTCCAGACGTGAGTGTTTGTGTGATCCACTTCTGGCCAATGAGGTGGAAATGAAACTGCTCTGGAGTTTGCAAGAAACCTTTTGTGCTGTTCTCTCCTCTAATTATTATGATTATGATTATGATTATGATTATTAACCTGGACTGGGATGAGATGGCTAGAGCTACAGCAGTCCTCTTGTGACCTTGAGGGAAAAAGGTCATGGGGTATATTGTGTTCTTGATCATGTCTATTTGCTCCCTCTCGTACAAGGATATCTACACTGTCTTCTTTGTCCTATAGGAGGAGCATGCCTCCCCTGTTCATTTACAGATATGACCACATGACTTTGGCTAATAGAATGTGAGCCATAAATGATGTTTGATGGTCTGAGCAGATGCCTTAAATGCATTTGGGTACTTGAACTCAGCCTCTGGTTGGAATTCCCTCAGTAAAATGGGCATTGCCCATGTGGAGTCTGGTCCTTTGATCTGGGTCCTGGAAGGAAGTCACATGGGGCAGAGCCACAGCAGCTGCAGCCAATGTACCCCTTGAGTAGGTCATGCATATTGTTGAAGGCCACTGAGATTTGGGGCTCATCTGTTTAGCAAACTGACTAATTGAAATCAACGGGATACCTGACCAGCTCCTTGTTTCTGGAATTCTTATTCTGTGAGACAAATAAACCACTATCTGTTTAAACTACTGTAATTGGGTTTTCTGGCCAACAGCATTTCTGAGGAAGGTGAGGAGTTACAGGGTTGGTTGACCCAGAAGCCAGTGGAATCACCAGGGCCCCAGCTCCTTTGATCTTTCCATATGCCATGCCTAGTGTATTCTCAAGCTAAGTATGTTCAAGTCTGCAAGCCTGTATAATTACCATCTCAGGTCTAAGCAATCTATGGAGGCTCAAAAAGTCCTGAAAAAAAAAAACCAAAACGATTGTATCCATACACAACTATTTTAGGGTCTACAATTATTTCTTAGAAGCCCCCAGCAGACTTCTCTCTCCCTCCTACCCACCTGCCACCACAAGGTCTCATTAACCAGAACTGGTTAAATGCCCATTCCTAAACCTATCATTTAGGTTCAAAAGTCAGGCCATCCTGCTTAGGCAGATTACCATTTCCCCAAGTCACATGGGGACAAGTAGACACCAGAAAGCAACTGAGGCTCCACCAGCATGGAAGGGAAATTTGTCACTGGATGAGCAAGCAAGAGAGTCTGTTAGAGATCTTTTCTGAAGCCATTTTTCACCCCAAGACTGGTTTGGGGTTTTCCATTTCCTGTTCTCAAAATACTATCTTATTTCAGAGTGTACTGCAATGCTGTCACTTAATGTTGTGTCTATTACCCCAGGAAGTTCACATTTTATCTCCCTGTGTCCCTAGCATTTGTCCAGAGCCTGGCAGATAGCAGGTGGCTAGTAAATGTTGAGGTGGATGGATGGAGGTGGTGACCCACTGAAGGTGTCAGAGTGTGGAGAGCTGGATGGGAAAAAAATGGCTAGGTTGTAGGATGAGCATAGTGACAGCCTCACTTCTTTTTCCTAGAACCCAGATTTAGTGGAGTGGGTAGGGTTCAAGAAATGTTTGTTGAGTGAATGTATGCTGGAGGCAGCCAAATCCTCTGGAGTCAGCATTCTGTTTCCTTCACTTTGAAGGAGTTAAACCCATGGAAGTGTTAAGATCTGGGTTCCAATCTTGATTCTTCCCCTTCTTTGTTGTGTATCATGAGCAAGTCCGTTTATCTCCTTGAACCTTTTTATTCATCTGTAAAATGGGGCTAATAACAGATCCTTATGTCAATGTTGTAATGTGCCTGAAGCATTTTACATACATAAAGTGTGGTGGGAACACAATTAGTGAAGCACGTTTTCCCTATTCACTTCCTGTGGGTTGGACAGAGGATATGGATGTGGGGAGGGAACGAGTTGCAGAGCCCCCTGGAGGACAAAGTGTCCTATTGCGTCCACCCTGACCCTGCTGAACTGCGGAGGTTAAGAGCCCTTAGCATCCCCCAACTCTTTCTGCTCTGGGGACAAGACAGATGGTCTTCAAATGTGCTTTCTATTTAAAGCTAGATGATCCACAGACACCCCATAAAGTGTGCCATTTGTAATTCAAAGGGCTTGTGTTTGAGAAAGTGCCAAATTCCTTCTGCCAGCCCCACAGGTTGGAGCAATGATGTGCTCTGGAAGAACCTATTTAAAGAAAACGAAATGTGAGATGCTCGATCGTTAGGAGCTGAAACAAAGCCTGATCTTGTCAGGTCCAGAGAATCTGCAGTCTGTGTCCCAAACCATGATAACCTGAGCGGAGTGTGGATGTCTGTCCATGGGTGTGACCAGAAGGGAACCACACTCCCTACCATTCCTTTCTGTCAAGCATTGCCGTCAGTAGGCTCTTTGAAAATTCTCTGGGGAGGGACAACCCAGTAAGTCACTTAAAAATGTGTGAATTTCGTATTTAATTGGAGACTTGGTCCGTCAGGATTTCTTGGGGGGCGTCTGAGTGTTCAGGAGCCCTGAGTGGAGGTGAAGGGGATAAAGGGTTGTTTTCATTTCAGCAAAGCCTCTCTTCTCCTGTAAAAGTTTGTTTGGTTGTAGCTGCTCTTCTTTTGGTCCCTCAAACTTGCCGTCCTTCCTTGAGACCTTTGCATATATGGCTCCACCTGCCAGGCGTGAGCATTCCTCCTTTTCACTTCATTAATTCCTATTTATCATTCTGATTTCAGCCCTTTCATCATTTCCTCTGGACAAAATAAGAGGTTAGCAAATGTGCCCAAAGTCCTACAACCAATCAGATTTGGATTCCCCTTCACACAGCCTGATTCCAAAGCCCACAACCTTAATCGTAATGACAGGCTTGCTAACCACAAACGTGTTACGGACGCTTCCTGCACACTGGGCACTTCTCTCATTTCCCTGCCTGACAAATCCCCTTCTCTGTCTTCTCTTCCCGCCCCATGGGGGCATTTCCACCAGACACCTTATCTTAGTTGTAATTTCAAATTCATTTGTATGATTCTTTGATAATGTCTGTCTTCTCCAACAAAGCATAATAATAGGGTGAGGAATTTGTTCCTTCTCTCTACTGCTTCCCCAGTGCCTAATATGTAAGTCTTCAGTAAATATGTTGACTGAGTAAAATGGAAAGAGGGTTGGAGTGTTCTCAGGGAAGAGTAGCTTTCATGGAGAACTCCCAAGGTGGCCCAGTCCTGGCCTTCTTCCTTGCAGGGTCAGGGACTTGGATCGCTATCCCTCATTTGAGCAGACTTGGGGATTAATAATCAGCCCTGACATTTATTTAGTGCTTCTGAGATTTACATGAACGATTTCACTTCTTTCACACAGCAACCCAACAAGAGGGCTACTAATTACTCTGATTTTATAGTGAAGGAAACAGAGAGGGTAAAAGGCTTAGGTAAAGTCACACAGGAAGGGGGGAGCTCGGGTTCACAACCAGACAGGCTGGCTCCAGAGCCCATGCCTTAAATCTTACAAGGCTTCCCATTAATGCATACACTAAGTGCTGACTTTTTAATATTAATGCTCAATAGGACATAAAAGGTCCAAGCCTTGCCTGTTGACTTGAAGGCAAGCCTCACTATAAACCAAATAGTCAAGTGAAGTCTGCTTAGGAAGCATGACCACAGAGAGAGGGGAACTGGTGTCAAGACTGATGCTTGGGGACAGTGCGACTGTGACAGTGTGATGTGCAGTGTGGGTGGACCCACCCATAGTAGTGGACCAGTGTCACAGGTGAAGCACACTGACTCCTGGGCAGTGTGTGGGTAGATGCTACCAGTCCCTCTGTTTCTCTTTCCTGTGTCTCTCTGGCTGCTCAGGCTTCTGTCTGCCTTCAGGGAGGCTGAGGCCATAGTCTGAATCTAAGTAAGCCACATGGCTTGGGAACTCCTCTGTCTTGGATGTGACTCTACTTATCTCTCTGACCTGATATTTGTGTCCTGATTTTATAATTAATCTTTCAGAAGGAAGCTTTAATTTCTCTAGTTTCCAGAGTCTTCCCTGCCCTAAACAACTAGATCTATCTCGTCCCCCTTTTTTGAAGCTCAGAGAGGCTGGGTAATTTTCCCAAGACCACACAGCCAAGAGGGAAGAGCAGTCACCCAAACTTAGGTCTGTTCACTTGCAGAGTCTGAACACCTAACCTCCAGCTATACCCTTCTCTCTTCCCCAAGATAAACCTACATTTTATAAAGCACGTGACCGAGTGCCTGGTGTGCACTAAGCACCCATAAAGTGTTTGTGGGCAGTAGATAGGTCATTGTGTGTAAGAGTTTGGGCTTTGAAATAAGACTGTATGCATGGAAAGCCAAACAGGAATTGTGTGACTGTAGGCACAATTAGTGGCTGCTCTAGCCTTGGTTTCCTCATCTGGAAAGTGGGTGTGACAACAGCATTAGTCCTTCGTGGGATTTACACCTTTACTTGGAGGAGTAAAGGATGAGTGTAAAGCACTGTTACAGTGCCCAGACAGTGTCATTGTGTGTGTTGGGTGGGGGGCAGCTCTTTCAGTAACTGTGACAGAAGTCCCGCCCTCACCAGATTTTAAAGGTAATGAGGTGGCCTATTTTTGGAAAGGCTGGTGGTAAGTTAAGACTTGAAGCTTGGCTGAATCAGTGCTACTTCCTTTGTCTCAGCTCTAACGTGTGCCATGTTGGCCTAGTTCTTGGGGCCATGGTGGCTCCTGGCCACTGGAGGCCCACGTATCAGGTATGACCAAGTCATTCCTCAGTGGCACAAAGGCCCCACCCAAGTTGAGGCTGGTTACTTCAGATCATGTGCTCATTTCTGAACCATTTGCTGCCATGGCAGGCCCAAGTCACATGACTCCATTTCCTGGGTTTATGGATGGACAATCCCTTTGAAACCAAATTGTCAGAGAAAGGGGGAGGAATGATCCCCGAATCACATTGAAGGGACACTGGATGAGGAGTTGAGAAATGTCCATTTAGCACTGCTATTACTGCCATTATCTCCATCATTATTGCTGTTTTCATTATTGCCATCATCTTTGTGACTCAGTTCCCCATGAAAATCTGGGTCAGTTTAAATAGGACTGTTTCTCTGTCTCTCTGATCTAGAACAGCTGTTTTAGATTTTATGTGAGCACGAAATATTTTTCTAGTACGTTTGAGTCATTAGAGACCTAGGAGCTTATTTGTTAGAGCTGCTATGCTGTTGTCCCTCGCTCACACAGAGTCTCATCTCCCTCCTTTGTCCCCTTCCTCCAGTTGTTGGAGAGAAGGGAAGGGTTAGGACATTTTATAAAGCACATGACCGAGTGCCTGATCTGTGTCTGTATGTGTCTGAGCCACAGATGTGAGAGGGCCGCAGGACATCCAGGTCCTCTAAGTAGCTCCCAGTCTCTTGTGGAGTCTTCATACCTTGGTGTTTGGAGCTTCAAGAGACCTCATTGTCATGAGCCTTTGGGTTGTGTTTTTGATACCCCAGGTAACAAAGTGGGGTTATCTGAGAAAATATTAGTTATCAGTTTAATTGTAAAGCTTAGAGGTTCCCTTGAGAGCATGTACAGCGACTGCTACCTTTATGAGGAATTTTATGGCTCTGAATTGCCTGTCAGGATGTTTAAACAGCCCCTTGGAGCATCTAATAGCACCCTCATAGTCATTACCCACCACTAATGGGTGCTGAGCTTTCCAAACACCTACTTACTGCGTGGATTTAGTCATCCTGGAGGACCCATTTCTGATTAAATAATACATGATTTTAAAATGTCTAAGTACAGTATGCATGCCCAAGGCTGTACTTCTGGGTCCTAAGGTTCTCCGGCTATAGACATTGCCATGGAACTTCCTTGTTGGGGACCTACAGCCATATTTCTATTTGTCAGGGGTTTGAAGCTTCAGTATCTATCCATTTGCCTTGGGGTAGTGAGTGTAGGAACTGCAGGTTCCTGCGCTCCACCCTGGAGATTGACTCAGTAGGTCTGAGATGGGGAATGCGCATTTTTAAGAAGCATACCCAAGTGATGAGTCCATGAATATTTATGACACACCTACCTTGTGTCAGGCTGTATACTCAGCAGCGGGACTATATCTGAGAACAGAGCAGACCGGATTGCTACCTGCCTGACACTTAGTACCTAGAGGGGACACAATTATAGGGCAAAGCAATCTGTGATTTCCCCCAGAAGTTCTTGGTTTCTTTTTTTCCTTCTCTCGTCTGATCCTTTATACTCTACTTTTGTCACTATTACACTGAAATTTTATTCTAGTTTGGTTGCATGCAGCCAGAGACACTGGCTCCCGACCTCCTTCTTGCTTGTGCCAAAGACCCCACTCCCTCTCATCAGCCCATTATGATTTTTCAACCATGTCCTGTGGAAGAGAAGACTCCCTCAGGCTGTGCAGCTGTTTGCAACTTGTCTCACCTTTTAAGGCCCCAACTATAAAATCATAACTTACCTGCCTACAGGTGCATGACCTTGAGGCCCTTTTGTTATGATTTGAGTTGTGCCCCCAGAATTCATATGCTGAAGTCTTAACCCCCAAGTACTTGGGAATATAGCCTTATGTGGAAATAAGGTCATTGCAGGTGTATTTAAGATGAAGTCATATTGGAGTAGGGTGGGCCCCTAGCCCCATATGACTGGTGTCCTTATAAAAGGGAAAATTTGGACACAGGGAGAATACCACATGAAGATTGGAGCTATTTGGCCACAAGCCACAAATCACCAAAGATTGTCAGAAAACTTCCAGAAGCTAGGAGAGAGGCCTAGTACAGACCCTTCCCACATGGCCCTCAGAACCCTGCTGACACTTTGCTTTTGGAGTTGTGGCCTCCAGAACCATGATGCAGTTACATTTCTGTCAGGGTACCCAGTTTGTGACACTTCATTACAGCACCCCTAGAAAACTAATAGATGCTTTGAGCCTTAAGATTGATTATTTATTTATTTATTTATTTATTGAGAGAGAGTGAGACTGCGCATGTGTGCAGATGAGGAGAGGGAAGGAGAATTTTAAGCAGACTCCATGCCCAGCACTGAGCCCAGCAGGTTCTTGACCTCATGACCTTAAGATCATGACTTGACACTTCATCAACTGAGCCACCCAGGCACCTCAAGATTTTTGAATCTTAAAAGTCTTACTCCCAGCAGTCCAAGAGACTGGCCCCATGTGCCTACCTACACCATGCTCAGGTCTGTAGCAAGACCACATCCCAATGTAGTAATAATGAAGATGATTATAACAACCTTATTCTCCATTATTGACCACTTTTATTGTATCTTTTGCTTCTCTCATCTATTGATCTTACTGACCCTGTGAGTAAAGCCTCTAGAATATGTTTTCCAGTATGCAATTGAGGTTCAGAGATATGAAGTGACTTGCCCAATGTCAAATAGCTAATAAGTGGGATGGGAGGGCAGATCACTTGACTTTAAGGCACAGATTTAACCACTACCCTATAAAGCCCGAACTCTACTATAAATACTGATGTTTAGAAGGAATTGCTCTCTAAGGCAGGGCTTCTTAATATCAACATTAGGGACATTGCAGCTCAAATAATTGTTTGCTGTGGAGTGCGACTGCGCATTATAGAACATTTAGCAGCATCCTTGGCCTCTATAGCAAACTGTCCCATCCCCAGGTGTAACAACCAAAAATGTTGCCAAAGAGTGCTAAATGTCCCGTAGGGGCAACATTGCCCCCAGATGTGAACCACTGCTGGACAGGATGTGTCTTTTTAAATCACAGCCCAGTTGGTCCAGAAAAAGCATTGTTAGGGAAGCTTGCTCAGAAGAGGGTTTCCCCACCTTGAGTAAAAAATGCTGTCCCTGTGGGCAAGAACCTGTTAATCAGCACACTGCAGGCTCTGGGGTGAGCTGTAGCTCCAGCAAAAAAAGAAGGGAAAAACAGGGATTGAACGGTCAATTTGGGTTAACATTTGTCCGTGTTGCAATAGATCTTTAAAGTGTGGAGGAAGAGAACTGGGAATTCGCCTAGACCCGGAATAGGGGAAATATGATTAATGTTTTCAGCTCACTATTCACTTCTTAAGTACCTTTTGGCAAGGGACAATGGTGAGAGGCCTTAAGAGCTGTATTTGAGTCTTGGCTCTGCCGCATCTTAAGGTAGCATCTCAGAGGCTCAGTTTTCTCAGCTGTGTGGTAGGACTAACAACACCACACACCTTATAGCGTTGTTGTGAGGATTAAGTGAATTGATGATAATTAAGGTGCTTAAGGCATTGCCAGGCACAACTTAAGAGCTCATCAAATATGTAGCCTTTATAAGGTCTCATTTCCAGTACTGAGGCTGGGATATAGGGACACAGCAAGTTGTTCTTGGTCTGGGTTTCAGCCTCAGAACTACTGACATGTGGCAGTAGATAATTCTCTCTGGTGGGGGCTATCCTGTGACTTGTAGGATATTGAGAGTGTCCCTGGCCTCTACCCACTAGATTGCCAGTGGCACTCTATTCCTGTAGTTGTGACAACCAAAGGTGTCTCTGGACATTGCCAGATGTTCCTATGTGGGCCAAACTGCCCTTAGTTGAGAGGCACTGTTGGAGATCATACGTTCCTGCAGGACTTCCTACTCAGCATCAGCATCTCTTGGAAGCTTGTTAGAAATGCAGAATCTCAAGCCCTGTCTCAGACTTACTGACCAGAACCTGCATTTCAACAAGATCCCAAGGTGACTCACAGGCATATTAAGGCTTAAGGAGCAGGGCTTTAGGGAACTAACCCACAGGCTACTGCACGGAGTGGGTGCTGTGTGAGTTGAGTGAATGAATTGTGGCTAAAACAAAACTTTTTCCCTTAATACTCTTAGAGTCATTGAGCTTCGAGCTTGCTAGCTCACGCACAGGTCTGAGATTAGTGCTTTACTGAAAGTCATATACCCAGAAACCCTAGTTCCATCGTGCCCTCTTGGATCAGGTGAGTTGGGGTAGTGGGTGGTGGAGCAGACGGAGGCAGCTCTGGGCACTTAGGACATGTGCCCAGTGTACTCCCAGCCTCCGAGGGGCTTCCGCCCTTTCCCTCTCCATGTAGACACCATGATATAGACAGTCTGGGATAGGGACCTGGAATCAGTGTTTTCAAAGGTTTCCCAGATCATTATAGTGCTGCTGAAAAGCTAAAGCGTCAATTATGTCCTGTCATTTTTTTTTTAAGTTTGTGTTGCAATGCATTTATCAGAGAGCACATTGGAAGTAGCTTCAGACGTAGTAGCTTCATAATTTTTCTTATTTTTCCCCTGAAAGTGCAGCAAGGGTGAATGGAGCAAGAGAAGGCACTGTTTCTCATGGTGGAGTAGGAGATGGAATAAGAAAGGGGAGTGGGCACATTGAGAAGGTTGATAAGCACTCTTTGTTGTGGGCCAGGAGCTGGCCACTCTGAATTGGTGGACATCCCAGTTCACAAAGCCCCTTTTGCAAGCCTTAAGTCTGAAATGTCAAGCACAATTGCAGAGATGGAACATTAATGCTTTGAGAAAAAAGCATCGTATTTTAACAGGGCTTGTGATACCTGCTGAGCCAATTCCAAAGGAAATATGCCTTAATAAATACTCTTGCTGGTGGTAACGAGAATGAGGCTTCAGTGTGGATAATATCACGGGGGAGGAGAGGATGAGCGGCAGGTAGACTGAGAGAGGCTCCCTGCTTAGGAACCCATTTTCCTGTTGGTGGTGTGTGTGCACGTGTGTGTGTTCCAGAGATGCACAGAACATTTAAAGTCTGAGCACACTCCATGACAACTTCACATAGAGGCTTGGATGAAATCCCTCCTGGGCCCCAGTAGCCATCTCAGCATGGATGAGGTATTATCAACTCCTGATGAAGATTGATTTTAAAATAACTGGGTTCTCGAAGATCCTAATTCTGGAAATCAATTAGATTAATTGGCCTTGTAAAACGACCGTGTGGAATGTGTTTCAAGGTTACTGGGGAAATTCTGAACCCATCAGAGTGATTAGCTTGCAGAGTATGATGTGGCCTGTGCTGTTGGTGTGTTTGATTTGGTATACAGTGTGGCTGTGCAGTGGAGCTCGGGTACCTTCTCCCAAGATGAAGTGGGAAGGGGTGTTCATCAGAGCTCTTCAATGCAAGTGACAGAGTGACTCAGGGTGATTTAAGGAGAACAGGAATTGTCGAGATGTCGATGAGGAGCCCACACAATCAGAGTCCATGTAGCCAGGATCATTGCCTCAAAATCACACTACTGAACTACCCACATGCAATAGGGAATTTCTGAAATACAAGAAGGAGGCTACAGGTGCTATGTGGCCACAATGACAAACTTTGTAGTAGAATAGACATTCATTCATTTACTGAGAAAATAAAATATTTGTTGAGCCAGTTCTATGTGCTTGGGAAATCACAGTGAACGAAACAGAAATAATTACCTTCGTAGGGCTTGTATTCTATTGGGAAGAGACGAAAGAATAAGAGCTGGGTTGACAAATATGGTAGCCACTAGCCAGATAATTAAATTCAATTTTATTAAATTTTACTTAATTGAAATTAAAGTTAAACATCCATTTCCTTAGTCACATATCACATAAGTCACAGCAAAAACAATTTTAATGTTAATTTATTTTTGAGAGAGACAGACACACTGTGTGAGCGGGGGAAGGGCAGAGAGAGACGGAGACACAGAATCTGAAGCAGGCTCCAGGCTCTGAGCTGTCAGCACAGAGCCCAGTGAGGGGCTGGAACCCACAAACCATGAGATCATGACCTGAGCCGAAGTGAGATGCTTAATCAACTTGGCCACCCAGGTGCCCCAGCCACATTTTTTTTTTAAATTTTTTTTAACGTTTATTTATTTTTGAGACAGAGAGAGACAGAGCATGAACAGGGGAGGGTCACAGAGAGAGGGAGACACAGAATCTGAAACAGTCTCCAGGCTCTGAGCAGTCAGCACAGAGCCCAACGCGGGGCTTGAACCCACGGACCGTGAGATCATGACCTGAGCTGAAGTCGGACGCTTAACCGACCGAGCCACCCAGGCGCCCCGTCCCAGCCACATTTTAAGTGTTCAAGAGCCTGGGGCACCTGAGTGGCTCAGTCAGTTAAGTGTCCAGCTTCAGCTCAGGTTATAATCTCACAGTTCCTGCAGTCAAACCTGCTTCCAATCTTCTGTCTCCCTTTCTCTCTGTCCCTCCCCTGCTAATGCGCATGCTCTCGCGCGCGCGCTCTCTCTCTCTCTCTCTCTCTCTCTCTCTCTCTCTCTCTCTGTCTCTCTCTCAAAAATATACATTAAAGTGTTCAAGAGCCACCCAGGGCTACTGGCTATTCTGTTGGACAGCTCATGACAAAAGTCCAAAATCTCATCAAATCACACCCACTCATCTAAATTATCCAGATTCAGGATGGCGGAGGCTTTGGGTATGATTCATCCTGGGGCACAATTTCTTTCCGTCTGTGGACCTGTGAAACTGAAGAAAGGTTGTTTACCCCCAAAATACAGTGTTGGGGCAGGTTTGAGATAACATTGTGGTTCAAAATAGAAGAAAAATCGACGGTCCAAGAGAGTCGGGAGACGTAAGCAGTTCAGAAAACCAGCCAAGAGGGGTCAGGAGACATAAGCAGTTCAGAAAACCAGCCAAGAGAATTCTGTAAGGTGTGGTCCTATGGGTAATCCTTTGATTTGCAGCTCCACCCCCTGGGTCATCCTTGCTTCTTCATAAAAGTTTGCATGTGTTTTGTAATTGAATAGTGTTATCAGTCTGTTTTTTGATTATAGAATTTGGGGGACTGACAGCTTTCTTTGATTTTGTACTCGCCTTTTCAGTCCAAGCTGGCAGTGTTTCTGTCCATAGAAGTTTCTCAAGAACTTTGTGCATGTCCCAAAGTTCATTACATTAGTTAAGAGCCTTGTCCATAGATATTTCTAAGATAATTTCTAAATTTGGCTTCTGCTGAGATCGCTGAACAGGTCTCTGAGTCATACCTGTAATCTCTTCAAAGAGGTTTTTTTGGGGGTAACTGAATAGTTTGATACTTCAGTTTTCCTGATACATTAGCAAAAGGTTGTGCAGCCACACCCTTGGATTTTCTCTAGAGCACCCTTTCCAGACAGTGCATCTCTTATATTTACCATCTTTTGCCATCTGGGCAGGCTTAGAAGTTTCCAGATAATCTAGTCCTGCTTCTTTTTTGCTTAACAGTCCATTTGTTTCTTTCCACTCAAAGTTTACAATAAGCATCAAGAAAGAAATACCTTCTTCCTGGCTGTAAACCAAAAGGCATTCCCAGCCTCTAGAAGCCACTGCATTCCTTGGTTTATGGCCTCCATCTTCAGACAGAGGAATGACTGATATGGTTCTTCTCTCTTGACTCTTCTCTGATCCAGCTGGGAAAGATAGTTTGAGCTTTTAAGGACCCTTAATTAGACTAAACTCAGTTGAATAATCCAGGATAATCTCCTAAACTACAGGTCCATTCCCTTAATCACATCTATAAAGTCTCTTTTGCTGTGTAAGGTTACATATTCACAGGTTCTAGAGATTAGGGTATGCAGATCTTTTTTGGGAGTCCTCATTCTGTCTGCCTCAAGAGTTATATATACAGATTTACACTCAGTGAGAGAGGTAGGACCCTCAGATAATCTGTTCAAATTAAGAGCCACAAAAATACAAAGAATGTCTTCATATCTTTGGTGACACATCAACCTGGGGCTCTGGAGCAGACCTGTCCCAGTCCCACAGATAGAAAGCTGTGGTTGACTGGGGCAGGGACATTTGTGAAAACACTGATAACCAGAATATCTGCTCTAGGAGGAGGGAGTGAAGGCATAAAGCATAGGGGTTGTGAGCCTGAACTTGTCAGGTAGGTATGGATTCAAATGCCAAGTGGATTCAAGTCCACTTGACTTTGAACAAGTTTTGAGCCTTGGTTTTCTCATCTGTAAAATGGGGATAATGAAAACACCTATGTCAAGAGTAACTGTTAGGAGTAGACTCCACAGAATAAAACCACACAAAGCCTTGAATACTATGTCTACTGCACACAGATGGCTTTCTGAGAGACCTTGAAGAGGTTGGCAGATGTATGCTGATCTTTGACATGCTCCCCAGGACAGACCAGATCTAGCCTTTCAGGCTTCCATTGCCTTCCAGGGAGCTCATAATCCTAAGACACCATACTGGTTCCAGGTGCATGGTTTGGAGGAACAGTGGGAAGTGATGGGAGAAAAATGGGTCTTGGAGAGGGATTTTGGCTTCAGTCCTGAGGGACAGTGTGGGGGAATCACTCTCTATCCCTACTACTTGTTTTTAAATCTGTTGTAGGGGAGTGGTGGAAACCATTGATTTACAAATAGGAGATTATGAGAGTTTTTCCATGTTTGAATTTTTTCCCTCCAAATTATGGTCTTACGTCTGGGACAGTGGGGAGGAACCTAAGTAAAACCAAACTTTGAATTCTGCTTAGATACATATTTTAAGCATTATGATCTTGCAACTTGGATTTGTAATTGGAAGAGTGATATGGAATCTTTAATAGGAATTTGTTTCAATCACAAGGGAACTTAGGAAGTAATATTTAAGAGGTAAATAAGCATTTTTAATGCATATTTCAAGGAGTATTTTGGCTTTAACAGGATAAATCTACTTTTGATTAGAGAAAGTACATTTTAGCATTTAACCAAGATCAGAGTATTAAATTAATACACAGATTTTTCTCTCTTCCAATTTCTGCCAATCTTCTTGAATGGAGAGTAATTATTTTTCTAAAGCTAAGAGACAGATAAGGATGAAGGTGTTAAAAAGCAAGAGTGCTGAACAGGGAAGCAAAGGAAGCCGAAGGCTTTTTAAAAAGGATCTAAGGTCTTAGATACTCTTTGGCACTGCCGAAACACCAGTTTGTTTATGCCCTCGAGCATAGAATTCTCCAAACTATTGACTCTAGCATGCAGGCTCTTTATAGCCAAGCACAGGAGAAGGGAGGTGGAAATTTCCATGTTCAAACATCTTTAGAAAGATATTAGCATAAATAAGTTAAACTGCTTTTATTAACACTAAAAAAAAAAAAACTTTTCAGAGATGATGTGTATTGTGAAATGTTAGGAGTGGGACAAAGTAGCTGAAATTTCCCAACTTACTAGACCATAGACTTTGATTTATTTGTTGGTTTGTCGTGTGGTACACTGATGGAATGTTTCAGAGCTTAAGTTTGAGGTACAATTCACATTTCTGTATGTAAATTTCACTGAGGTTAAAAGGAGTGCTTTAGTAGCACCTAAAGAATCCACACTAATTGTGTTACAGTGACATTTCTTAAACTGTTGCTTAACGAACCACCTATATCAGAATCACCTGAAGGGTTTGTTAAAAATCCAGAGCCCTGAGTCTGATTTTACATCTGTTGTCTAAGAAACTTTGAGGCTAACATCCTGGATGCTGAACTGAACTGTGGGTCACCAGCATCAGCATTGCCTGGGAGCTTCTTAGAATGTGGAGTCTCAAACCCATCCCAGGCCTACAGGCATCTCTGATTGTGCATTTTTAAGAAGATCCCTAGGTGGCTGGTATGTGCATTCAAAGTGAGAAGCCCTCAAGTGGAAAATAAGGCATCTCATTTTACTTAGGTATTTATATTCCTTTATATCTTGCTCTAATCATGTGTTTTTAAATAAAAGGTATTTGATTATAGAGTTCTGTTTTAGTTGAAATCATAATTAAAGGGATATATAGGATGACCTCTTTCTTCCTTTACTACTCTGTGGCAGGCATTGTTGTTCAGATTAGGGACCTATTTAAAGACAGCATTGTTATTGCTGTCAGTGTATACTGACTTCATTCAAACCGCCCAAAGAAAAGAGCCTCTTGAGGACTAGTCCTACTCCCAATTTATGGACATGATGATAACTGTCGGATCCAGAGTATGGAATGTCTGTCAGGAGTAATTGACTGCATGTAGCTTAATTCCACCTCCTCTTCCATTCCATCCTTGAAATGCTTGTAGTCACCTCGGTTTAATAACTCAGATATTGATTTTACTGAATATAGCCACCTTGCATGTCAGTCTGGGAAAACAATGAAAGAACAGATTTTGAGTGGACAAAAAGACCACCCAATACTTTCACTGTTATTTACAAATGCATTGATTTTTTTTTTTTTTTAAGCAAGGGGAGCCAAAACTGTCAGTTTGAATACTAGTTTCATGAGTTTTTGAGTAAGTAGGCCACAATTATTCTTTATTTCTTTGTAGGTGTTACAATTTGACACTTCGCCATCCATGCTAATGGATGATAAGACAGGGTCCCATAAGGTTCAATGTCTGCTCAGTGAGTGACCCATTCCAGAAAACCTAATCTGGCAGTTAAAAAATCATTTTAGGAGTTATTCGTAAGGATTAGAGGGAACTGTACCTGGTGCTCCCCCATGGCTAAGAATAATACCTGTCTCTACCATCAAGAATGACAATTTTCATAGTTCACGAGACATTGGCTGGTGTTCAGAAGCCTTCTGTCTCAGTGGTAGGGAATTATCAGCCAGAGACTGAATATAGCTCTGCTCCTATCTAATAGATGTTCACAGTAAGACCTGAAGGGATCAGATTGTTTCCAATAATGTTACTGCATCCCAGAACAAATCTCAAGAGTATAAGAACTGGGGGGTCTGGCTGGCTCAGGGGGTAGGGCGTGTGACTCTTGACCTTGAGATTGTGAGTTCAAGTCCCAGTTGGGTGTGGAGCCTATTTAACAGAAAAGAAATTTTAAAAAATCTGTAAGAATATAAAAATGTCCAGCTCAAGCAAATTGTAAAGAATCTTGAAAACCTAAAAGGAGGAGAAAAATTAATCAGTTGAAATCCATATGGAACTGACACAGATGTTAGAATTAGTGGAGAAGGATGTGTTTACATAATTAGAAAAATGGAGGACATAAGAAGACCCAAATCAAAACTCTAAAGATAGAAATCTATGAGAAAGGGAAGCATATGCCCACATAGATATGCAGGAACATTCATGGTAATTTTATTTGTAATTGCCAAATACTAAATAATCCAGTAGATGGAGAATCAATTTGTGGCACAATCATCCAATGGAATACTGTTGAGCAATAAAAGGAATGAACTATTTGTATGTGCAATAACATGGGTGAATCTCAGAAGCTTTATGCTGAGTGCAAGATGCCAGAGAAAAAAATAATGCATACTGTATGATCCCATTTATATGAATTGTAAAAATATAAAGCAATCTATAGGGACAGAATGCAGATCATTGGTTGACTGGGGACAGGAATTGGGGGTGGGAGGGATGGATAACACAGGGGCACAAGGATACTTTTGGAGCTGTAGGTATATCGCTGCCTTGAGTGTGGTGATGGTTTCATGGTTGTGTGTGTATGTGTGTGTATAAATGGACACACACACATCTCATGAATCAGGTGAGAATCCACCAGGAGAAAGATAGAAGGCCCACATGGGTGCTTCTGCCAAATGAAATGCCTTCTACACTGTGTGTACATCTTCTGTTTGCTTTTTATGAAAATTGTCTTGGCTGGTAGCACATGGAGGGCGATATCACTTAATATGGTTCTGAAATAGGTCGTAACAATTTGGGCAGGTTGCAAAGCCGAGTTTTGTGGATCCTGTCCTGAAAAGGGAGATGATCCTGCAGGAACCCAGCTTTGGGGGATTAACTCTTGAGCATCCCACTGCAGTTGCTTTCTCCTCTGCTTGCATATCTCCTGCGGTTGTCCCTGAGGTGCCTATAAGCAACTGGAAAAATTACTGAGAAGGAACAGAAATGCAATCAGTGTTTGGCAGAGCCTGGGAGATCCACCTTTCTGGCTGCAGACATTTCTATCTTGTTATTCCACTCTCTGAGCTTGACCATTCTGGGGTGAGCTCTGCTCTCTCTGCTGGTCCCTCACTCATAACTGTGCTTATGGTTACCCCCAATAACTGTGGTCTGAATGGTAATAGTGATCAGAAGAAAATTGTACATATCACAGTTTAGATAAGTAATGGGCAGAGGAAATCTATCTTGGAGGTGGTTCTGTTTGGCGAAGTTACATTTAATGGTTAAAAATACTTGGGAATGAACACCTTGGTGGAGGGAGCTTATGCAGAAAGATGCAAATAGGTGCAGATGTGATAAATTGGAAGATGATGCAGTCAGTTCTGCTTTAAGTGACATTTGTGTTCCTAAAAGTCACTGCACTGTGCTCAATTGCACGGTAAAACCACATAGGAAAAAATGGTGTTGGAGCATATGATTAAAAAAGTTCATCAGTGGGACATGTAAAAAAAGATAGAAACCTAATAAGAATGGTAGCAAGTTTCAAACACATTAAATGGCTAAGAAATACGTGTCCTGAAAGCATGTCACACTTTACCTTGCAAAAGACCTGAAGTTTGGTGTGGTGAAAGTGAGCATTGGAAGGATTCGAATTGGTGAGTAACTAAGGATGATGAACGAGTGTGTGTGTGTGTGTGTGTGTGTGTGTGTGTGTGTGTGTGCGCGCGCGCGCGCGTGTGTGCACACACCCTTGTGTTGTGCATACTTCTAAGTGTCTTGGTTCAGCTGGTTACAGCTTTCTTCGTTCACCTCATGCTCCTCACAGACAGAATCATGCATAAGCAAATGCAAAATATGTGTTATGCTCGAACTGTTCCCTAATGTAACAGTCGCATTGGAACAAATTCACATTTTCAAAACAAGCGTTATTGTAGACCTGAGTGTGTCAGGGGAGAGAGAGAGAGTGTCTGGAGGAGAATTTGAAAGGAGTGTTGGGGGAGGACAGTGACCGAGGTTATATGGGAAAGAGTCTAGAGTAGGACTGAGCCTTCAGATCATAAGAACAACGAGTTGTGCTACCTGTACTTTGTTGTGCTGCTGTCAACGAGCCAGGAGATGGTGAGCCCCCACTTCCTTGTCTATCCTGCCAGAATTGCTGCATGGGAGGGACCAGAAGGGACAGCTCATTCTTTTAATGGTGCTGTGAGTTGACCTGGGCTCTCATTACTGTTCTGTCAGCCCCACCTGCCACCAGACAGTGTGGTGGCTCCCCAGAGGAAAGGGTAAGAAAGGGAGCTCACTGTTGATCCGGAACTGAAAGAGTTGTGTGGAAACATGGTTCTCAGATGTTGTTATTTCAAACTTGTGACATTAAAAAAAGAATACCTTGGGGCGCCTGGGTGGCTCAGTCGGTTAAGCGTCCGACTTCAGCTCAGGTCACGATCTCACGTTCTGTGAGTTCGAGCCCCGCGTCGGGCTCTGGGCAGAGCCTGGAGCCTGCTTCCGGTTCTGTGTCTCCCTCTCTCTCTGCCCCTCCCCTGTTCATGCTCTGTCTCTCTCTGTCTCAAAATAAATAAACGTTTAAAAAAAAAAAAAAAAAAAAGAATACCAAAATCTGTGACCTAATGTTGCTAAATCAATCAACAAACATTTACTGACTTACTGTGCACCCAAGTATGTACCAGGTACCATTCCAGGCACTTCTGATATGTTAGCAAATAAAGCAGACAAAAATGTCTGTTCCTATGGAGTTTTATTCTAATAGTAGAGTCAGACAAATGATGTTTTGTTTCTCCCAATAAGGACATAAAAAATTTTAAATTAGCAGTAACAATAAAAACTCATGGTTTCATTAAAAAAAATAATGAAGTCACCTGTATTTTCAAAAGATATTGTTTTGCCAAATGCACGGGGTTGACATAATTTCAGAATGAAGGGCTGGTCTTTCCAGAAAGTGTTATATCCACATGTAGATATTTGGAAACCACCGCTGCCGAATAAGGAAGGGTAAGCCATAAGAAGACCCCTGGTGTGCATCTTATTTCTGGCCTCTCGCTCTCAGAACTAAGCCTTGCCTTTTGCATATTACAAAGCTCAGAGAGCTGTTGTGGTCCATCAGTTGCAGCACCCCGGGTTAAACTGTATTCCTAAAATATTCACCCATGGTCCTCATTTGTTGGATGTTTTGTCTTGCCATCCTTGCCTCAATTTCCCTTCTGACGTCTTGAGAGTTGAGGGTGTTTTTTTCTTTGGTTTTGGTCAGTGGCTTTAACTCCATCACAAAGGTCATGGTTTCTTCTGGCAAGCATGTTCCTTCCCCATTGTCCCAGGCTGGAAATTCAACAAGGGCTATTTCCAAGACATGGTATAAGAGATGTGGTTCCCTGGGCCTTGAAGAGTATTAAGCTTTAAAAAATGTTTTTAGTGTTTGTTTTTGAGAGAGAGAGAGAGAAAGGGGGAGGGGGAGATGCAGAATCCAAAGCAGGTTCCAGGCTCTGAGCTGTCAACACAGAGCCTGAGGTGGGGCTTGAATTCAGGAACTGCAAGATCATGACCTGAGCGGAAGTCGGATGCCACCTAGGCTCCCCTGAAGAGTGTTAATCTTAGGGGCAAATGTTTATGGTAACAGATTGTGTTGGGCCAGCCTGACAATTCAATCCCAGAAGATAGGAATACTCACATTGTCTTTAACATATTTTTATATTGTTGAGCTCTTTGTTTTATTCCCCACCCCTGCTTTATTGAAATATAATTGACCTATAATTTGCTCTTTCTGTCTATTTGTGACTGTGGGGTTCTCTGAAGTGTGGGGCACAGACTAGAAGTCCCTCTTGGTTGGGTCTAAGGGAAGTATTGCCTATATTTTTACCTTCTGCTCCAAACTCCTCCACTGCAAGTGCAGTGGTTTCAATTCAAGGGGTAGAATAGAATTAGTAGGAGGGGTCTTGAAAGTTGCTGTGATTTTGGAGCTTGTTGTATATTTGTGAGAGATTCTGGGGTTGGGCTTGCCCTAGGGTATGCTGTCTATGAGGTAGGCTTCATTTGCAGGCCAATAAATTGTCCGATTCTCTAAGTAAAATGGTATGTTGAATTTTCAATCTCAGGATCTCATGTAGTAGAGGCATGGCTGTGGAAATGGATGTTACATAAAACAGTATGTAGCACAATGTTGGGAATATGGGCTTTTAGTCCTGGATGGGTAGACGGATGAATGAAGGAAAACAGTAATTCTGGTTACCTCTAGAATTACTTTGGGTCTGATGTTTTATTGCTATTTAACAGTAGAGAGTATACTCAGATCCCCACACTTCCTGATTCTTGATCCCACAGAATATAGGTTGAAGGGGACAATGGTTTGTAGTCCAGCGAAGGATGATGTGAGAATAAACAATATAGATGAAGAACCACCCTGAAGACAGAGGTGCTCTTTTTGGGTCCTTTCTCTTACTGTGTTGGGTGTGTTGGTAATAAATGGATGCAGTGGGAAAACCAACATGAAATCAGCCTAAATCAGTGGATATATGTATAGGATGGGACTGAGGAAAACTCCCCCTAAAGGCACAGTGGGACCCCTGGGCAAATGGGACCTTACTTTTGAGCTGCCCACTTTATCCCCTCTTCTGTTGTCAAGGGGACTAGTTAAAGCCATGGCAAGCTCATCCCCATGGTTTGAGACTTGGAAGAAGGGGGCCATATATAAGTGCTAAATGGAGTGGTCTTAATTTTCATACTAGAATTATTATATTAAGCCTTTGTACCTTTTTAGTGCTGTGAAAAAAGATTCCTAGTGGTAGGTCTTAGGTAGTGAGTGTTGAGGGTTGGGAAGCTTTTGACTAGGTATGGACATACCCTTGGGCTACCTCCCTCTTTTCCCCTGTTAGGATTTATGCCTAAGCCCAAGTGTTAGAATTAATTTGGGAAATATGAACACATGTTAAAGGATACATTTCCCTCTCGTGCTTACGTAGGTAGAGTCCTCATATTAGTAACACAGGCTTTGCTTTGCCTGAACAATAAATTCAAGCCTGCCATCTACAGAGAGCATTATCAAAAGGATCTCAGTATAAACGGTGACATTCATGACTGGCTGTGGTGGGGGATCGCCCACCCTCCCCTGTAGCTGCTGAAATTGAGCTGTCAGATGAGGAAGATGAAATGCTACTTTGTTCTATGGCTTGAGCTCCCAGAGGCAACGTTTCCAGGTCATTTGACATTAGTTCAGAGAATGGGAAAGTATTTATCTTTTTTTATTTTTCTCTAAAACTTAAAAAAAATGTTTTTTGTTTGTTGGTAAGTAGGAAATGACAGCCTCTTCAGGACAGCTGCCTGCATGTTTGAGGGGAGATGTTGACCATGGTGGCAGGTGTTGCTCAGAGAGAAGCCGGCTCTATGCCTCCTGGGAGTATCAGGCACTGTGTTCTGAGCATCAGCCCTGAAGTACCTTTCATGCTGATAACATTGAAAGCAGTGTTTCCTAAAGAGTGTTCCTTGGGATATTAGTTGCACAAGATGCTCCAGGGAAAGAAGGATGCCATGAAAAATTAGGGTTTTTTTGTGGCCAAATAAGTTTGAGAAATACTACCTATTATATTTATCTGCCTCCTGTGGACACACATCCATATTAGTATTCTAAGGCTCCGAGGACTCCTATAGGCAAGAAACCTGTTCATCTTTGGTTAAGCTAGAATTTTCCAAATTTATTTGATTTTTTTTTGAAATTTTCAAAAAGATTGGCAAATAGAAACTCAAAGTTAGACATTCTACAAGGCCCAGATATGAGAAACCCAATGATGAGTAAGGAAGCTGGACCTGTAGTAGCCTCATTGAGCTTATAGACAAATAATAAACAGGTAACAAACCAGTGAATAATTGTACATTGTGATACATGATATGAATGCATAAGCAGGGAGCTCTAGTGTGGAATAGTGGCGGGGGGTGGATCTGATGGAGGCCAGGGAGGGCCACTTCAAGAAGACAACTTGTAGTTGAGAAGCAAAGCATGACAAGGAGACAGCCATGTAAATTACAGGAGAAAGAGATGGGAATCATGGACAAAGGCCCTGGAGTATCACCCCCTCTTTGTTCTAAAAAACACCATTTGCTTTGGTAAACTATCTTGTGACCAGAGAAGCTCCTAAGCTACTTACAAAGGGACTGGTACACAGTATACCATCTAAGTAGAATTGGTCCCCTTCCTTCCCTTCTCAAGGGGATTCTCAACATGGCCATCAAGAAAGATCGTGGTCTTGAGCAAACTCCATCGCTCTGTTCGTGCATCATCTCAGACTTGCTCAGCAGTGTGTGAGGTGTGACTCTGATGTTGTTGGTCCCCAGACAGTGGAAAGGGTCTGAGGGTCTGTTTTTGTAGCTCTCTGGCCAAAGTCCCCAGTTCACATCAAACTGTACAATTTGGAATCCATTGGAGGAGAAATAACACAAGTGGACAGGTGTGAGATCTCTAGAGTAGGAGTTCTCAGACATTAGTGTATGAAAAAGACACCTGGAAAATTTGTTAACATGCATAGTCCATGGGGCCCCCCCTCAACCTTATTCCCAAGTCTTACTTGGGATGGAGACTTACTGATTTGCCCCACAACCCACACCTTATTCTGGTCTGGGCTTGTTGAGGCACACTGTGTATATTTTTTGATTTATAAACTCTTTTAGTTACATCTTAGGGGCCATAGTAAACTTTGATTTAGAAACCATTTCTTTTGTAATCTAGTGTTGCTGTGATCCCCCAAATCTGAAATATGGCAGCTGGTGGTATAATAAATCAGGAAGCAGACTTATTTATGTGTTCTTAAAACAAGAAAAACAAGGCCACAGAGTTTCAGCGGGAAAATAAAACCCACACCACTGAGAAGCCCCATCAGGTTGGGGCTTGGTCTTCTGGGGCATTGGTCCACACCTTGAACCTGGTTCAATTCAAAAGAGAATTCTCCAGCTGTGATCTTAAGTCTTTGCTTTTCCTGGAAGTTGCTCTTTCAGTTCTCTCCTTTTTTTTCCCTCTGTGGAATATAAATAGACTCTTGTCTTGTTCCTAAGAAGAAACATTCTCCTTTACCCAGAATCTCATTCTTGCTACTCATCTTTTCTTGCACAACCATAAAACTCTTCAGTGTTGACCACCCTTGTCATACTGCTTCAGGAGTAAGCCAGCTTTTTGATATAGCTTCCAAGCCTCTGTGTAGACTAGCCCTGTTTACCTCTCTAGGTTGGCATCTTAAACTCTCTTGCTTGCTGTACTCCAGCTATACTTAAATCCTTTGATTCTGCCATCTTCCCGTGTTGTGATTTTAACAGGATCTCTTTGTGTCTAGATGATCATGTTTGTTTATTGCCCGTTTCTTTTGTCTAGAATGAAAGCTAGTGAATTTAGGAATCTGGTCTGTCTTGTTCCTTGCTATATTCCAAGCATCAAAAATAGTACTTATGTAAATGGCTAATAAATATTTATTATTTAAATGCATAACTTCCTTCTCTTTCTTCTGGGTATTTGCATATGCTGTTTCATTTGCCTGACAATTTCTTCTCTCATCCCTTCCATATGCACACTTTACCTGCTAACTCCTACACATCCTTAAATTCTCAGCTCATATGCCCCTTTATTCAGGAAGCACTTTGTCATTGCCTCCAGGAAGGATGACTTGACGTCCCAAGTTTGTACTGTGTATTCCCGGAGTACTTATCACACTATTTTACAGTTACCCATTTATTTGTTTTATTTCTGTGTGGACTGTAAGCTCTAGGAGGGTGGGGGTCAGATTCCTGTATGCCTTGGAATCTAAGCCTCCCTCCCATGAGGTCTGACATTGTGCCTGGTAGGTGTGCGGTAAAGATTTATTGAATAAGCGATTTTTACCCCCTCTCTCTTCTCTCATTTTTACCAAACATCTTCCTTTAAATGTGGCCTATACTCCTGGTCCTCTTTTGTCTCATTCTACTGCAAGCAGCATGTTGGGCCTGTGCATTCCATGCTGCCAAACCCAGCAGATTGTCTGTAGCCCTCATTTTATTTGTCCTCCCTGTGGCATCTAATACTGCCAACCTGTCCTCCTTGACACTCTGTGTCTAATGGTAAAACCATGGTGCCCACATCCTGCTGCAAGATGCAGTGCAATGAGGAGGTGTTGGGCTGGCAGATAACAGAGAGCTTTGGCTGTCTGGGAAACTCCTGTAGCATGAGGAAGGAATAGTGCTGACACCTCATGCAAAGAAAGGGGCTTTGGTTTCATAAAGTCTGTTTCAAAATAATTTTGGGGTTTATAAAAACACTATAACCATCTGAATCCTTAGGAAAGGAAGGGTAGAAAAGTGGATAAAAGCGGCTTGCTGCCAGATCTTTAGTCCTTGGGAGGGGACTTAGACATGAATATTTCAAAGAGATCATGAACATTTTACTCTATGGCCCAAGGTCAAAATTGAAAAATTCTTAATTCTGTATTTTGAATACCAGATAGTGGGAGACAGACCTATTCCTCCTTTCCTGCCTTCTAGACACTTCTGGAACAGGTCTGTTTAACAGAGGCATTCTAACTCAATTAGTTGGAAGAAAAAGTACAAAAGAAAGCCATTATGCAAATGTCAGGCCATGTGAAAAACCAAGAAAACGGTGACAATATAAGCTGTTGAATACATTTCGAATTCAATTTTAATATTGGACCTTTGGGAGTTCTTGGGTGGCTCAGTTGTTTACGTGTCCGACTTTGGCTAAGGTCATGATCTCATGGTTCATGAATTCGAGCCCTGGGTCATGCTCTGTGCTGACAGCTCGGAGCCTGGAGCCTGCTTCAGATTCTGTGTCTCCCTCTGCCCCTCCCCCGCTCTTACTCTGGGTCTCTCTCTCAAAAATAAAAACATTAAAAAAAATAAAAGTTAAAAAAAGTAAGACCTTTGTAAGATCATTATTACCAATAATATGCCCTTATGCTCTTGATTCTTTTATCTCTAAGAGGGTCCCCAGTCCTCTCTGCTGGACCTCTGCTCCCCTTTTCTGGGGTGGGAGGTTACTTGCTCTACCCTCATAGGTATTTTAGTAGAAAAAACAATTTTTTTCCAAATGTGTCCCATCTGTTGGGAAAATTGAGCCCACCCTATATAATTCTTTCTAAGGACTCATTCCACCTATCATTTGTTCACTCACTAATTAATTTATTCACTCATCACCACTCAGTATGGTGCTATGGATATAAGGACTGGGAAGATGGTCTTTTATTGGCTTTTATTTTCAGAATAAAAAGCTTTGAAATGCCCAGCGCTAATTTTGTCTCTAGCTCAAAAGCAAAGTTCTTCTTGAGCTCATGGCAAGGTTAGAATGACCTCTCATCATTTAGGAAAAAGAAAGATTTGATTGAACAGATTTATTTCTGTTCCATCCAAGTTTATTTCCGAGGACACCATCCGTGGCCAAGTGTGGTAATTGGGGATCTGCAGTGATATGTCAAGTAGGACTGGAGGCTCTAGCAATTCTCCTTTGAGTCTGTGAAGGCTGCCTTTTTCCTAAATACTGCAACTGCCAGGGTCAGGACTCCATGAAAGAACCTCTTGGTCTTGTCACCTTTGGTTATACAGTAGACCCAGGCTCTGATGCTAGATTCTGCCAGGAGCCACTGTGAGATCAGCAGAATGTATAGAGCAATTTCTTGGGGTTAAGAGGAGAGGAAATGGACACAATGGTGGTAGGGGAGAAAACCTCAGGGGGATACACTCTGGCACCCCTGGCCTCATTTTCCCTGGGCAGATAAGAGGGTCCTCAAACTTACACGTGTTTGGGAATCTTCCTCAACCTACCAGAGAGCTGATCTAGCAGACAGCTGACTACATTCCCTTGTTCTTGTTGTGGCTGCCTCTCTGCTATAGCTTTTTGCTTTTCAAGTAACATTTTCATTGAGATATAATTCACATGCCATATAATTCATCCACATAGGAGTACAATTCAGTGGTTTCCAGTATATGCACTGAATTGTGCAAGCACCATCACAGTAGTTGTAGAACATTTCTGTCAATCACAAGAGAAACCTGTACATTTAGCAGTCACCTTCCATTTCTCACCCCCTCCCTAGCCTCTGGAAACCACTAATATTCTGTCTGTCTCCTACAATTTATAATTGTGTGTTCACTTGTTTGTTTTTACTTCCTTTCACTGACACGAGACTGTGAGCTTGATGTGGGTAGAAGCGAATCTGTTTTATCCACCAAAGTACACAGCACACATCTGTCTAGTAGAGAGTTTCTTCTCCAACCTCGCCCTGTACCATGTCACCTCTGCTACTTGATAATGTTCACTTCCTGGATTAATTTTTATCCCCACCCCCCGAATTTGTCCTTCTAGCTCTCTTGTTGGATTATCTCACTTCTTAGGAAGAAAACATAATATATTTTACTTGAATAACATGTCTGTATTCTTTTTCCAGCTTTATTGAAACATAAATGACATATAACATTGTGTAAGCTTAAGGTGTGTAGAGTGTAATGAGTATATGTAGGTGTATTGTGTGTGTGTGTATATATGTATATATTTATATATATGAGTGTGTGTGTGTATATATATATAGATATAGGTATAGATATATAAAGATTGTCACAGCAAGGTTAGTTAGCACATCTATCACCGCACATAGTTAGAGTTTCTTGTGTGTGTTGTGAGAACTTTTCAGAAGTCTTAGGAACTTTGAAATACAAAGTACAGTACTGCTATGTATAATTCCTGTTCTGTACATTATATCCCCAGAGCTTATTCATCTTGTAACTGGAAGTTTGTACCCTTTGACCACCTTGGCCCATTTCTCCCACCTTCTGTGTGTTCTTGGATGGATGGAAATGTCTCTATCCAGTGGTATGGGCTTTTTCTTCTTATTTCTTTCTCATAAGGAAATGAGTCCTTGTTCCCAACTCTGGGTTTATTCTCTCCTTTTTGTGTCCTATGAAGTCACCTGTGGGTTTACCAAAAGTAAAAGGTGCAATCCCAGCTACCTGTCCCTTAAAGAGTAGATTTATTATTTACAACCCCAAGATGATTTGTTATAAGATGCAAACCATACATTTTGGACATAGGGCAGGGTCAAGTATACAGTAAATTTTGGGACTCCTATCCAGCGTTCTTCTCCAGCTACTGTACAGTCATCCTGGTCATTTCACCTCTTAAATAGAAGGCAGGTATCCTGCTGATGAGATACAATTAGATAAGATCATGGCCTTGCAAGCCACAACCAGTTTCTTATATGAATTGGTTATTTAGCTTCTTCAGGTTAAGGGATGGCACTTGAAAGGGTCACATTCACCCACACATTGTTGTGTTAGGACATAGACAGCAGTGGCTCTGCCCATTGGCTGTAAGCAGGAAGCAGTGGTGATGTCAGGAAAATGAGACCACTTGAGTTTTGTTATTGTGACTGAGATACTGAGTGGGAAAGAAACACCTCCCTTATATTTTGCTGAGCTCTCTCTACCTCCTTTATATTTTGCTCAGCTACCTCCATGATATTCTGGGATTCAGAAGGAAACATGGGATGTGCGTGCGTGTGTGTGTATGTGTGTGTGTACAAACCACTCTGCATTAGATTTTGGAAGTCCATTTTCCTCCTTTGCTTCATGACAGTCTGTGAAGATGGTAGAGTAAGTGGCTTGGAATCTCTTCTGTAAGCTGTCCTGAGGTAGTTTCCAACAGCCAGTCAGTTTAGGTTGGTGTGGAAATGTGAAATAGGATAACTCGTGGGGTGGGGGCCTTAATCCAGCCAAACCTGCTCTTGCTCTTTCCCAGTTACTTCCAGTTTTTATACTGATGTTAATATGTTAGCCTACTTGGACTACGTTTTGTCAGCTCTCCAGTTACCTTTCACTCATTAGGAGGATACACAATAGACACATGATCAAACACGTAGATACCCATTCACAGATGGCGGCACAGTAAGCAAAGACTATTATGTGTGAGGTGTGTGATGGCATTGACTTTAGATGAAGTGGCTACAAATGAACATTTTGAAGATGGAGTTTAATATGCTGCTGACGCTCTCCTTCTGGTTATATTTGTTCCTGGCTAATTTCTTGATACTGGCTGACTTTTGTTATTTATTTATTTATTTATTTATTTATTTATTTATTTTTGGTAACTTCATTTCCTAGACATTTCAGAAAAGCAAGAATAAAACAAAGATCAACCGCAATATGGATAAACCGCTTGGATAGCTTGAGAGTATTTTGAAACTGTTTGTTTTTTGTTGAGTATTAGATAGGGAGACACTCACAAATGAGCCACAAGAGAATTCACCTGCAGACACTCCACATTGACTCACTCCCTTCTTGTGTATTTAATCAAATAGCAGTGTAATAAATTAGCAGAGATTCGTTTGGACACCAAATACCAAGTTGTTCTCCTAAGTGACCTGGATTGATTTCTGTGTGTCGCAATTCATCAGAAGGAAGTGGCTTCACCGCTGGGAGTCCAAATGCTCTAACACATTTCTATTCTCACTTTTGCTTTAACCAGCATTGGACATTTGGTTTTCTGCCTTAGATGGTAAGCCTCACAATTAGTGGGACTGGAAATGCCAAACAAAGGCCCTTAGATGGATTGGATTTCCCGGAACAGAAAGGCCTTGTGAGCAGCTGTTGGGAGCCAGATGGAGCCTGTACCCAGGAGAGGACGGATGGGACATCTAACTGCATCCCATACCCCATGTTCTTGCAGATATATGGACACACATGTCCCCAGGCTGCATCACTTTGGAGTACTTGTGAGTTATAGCACACTTGTCAGATTAAATCGTGATGTTAATAGCTAACATATATCGAGTCTTTACGATGTGCCAAGCATTCCTCTCAGTGCATTACAAGTAGTAACTCATTTAATCTGTACAATCACCCCATGACGTAGGTATCAGTATAGTCTCCACTTGATAGACAGGGAAAATGAGGTACCCAAATGGCAAGTAACCTTTCCAAGGCTCTGTAGTGAGGTGGCGATGGATCAGGTCTTTAAAACTAGGCTTTATGCAAAGAATGAGGTCGATTTCTAGGACTTTAAATAGAGAGGAAAGTAGCTCAAACCATAGCAGTGGAATATTCAGATCAATAGTAGGAAAACCTATTGGATAGAGGGGCTCTGCCCACATTTAGATACAGTCACCATTGAAACCACCCTCATCACAACACTGTCATCACTGTGTTTTGTTGTTTAATTTGTTGTCACTGCGGGTGGAGAGAGAGCAGGTAGCACCTCCAGGGCCATGGGGATAAATGCATACTACTTTGGAATTTGAGAGTTGTGCATGTGATCGTGTAGGGATGGCTGAGGGTCATGGCTGTCAGCTTTGCCGTCAGTAGTGGGCTGACGCATTTTGGACACATTGCACGTTCTCCTGCAGTTCCTTCTCTTCCCACCATTGTCTTCTCTGCTATGCCTCCTCCCTCATCCAGACTCTTCTCCTATCATCCTCTCTGCTCAGGGATGGTCTTAGAACTCAAATTTTGAAGTTGATAATTAAGATGTTTATTTTTTCACTAATCCTGCTAAATGACTCAGCTCGGTTTGGAAACTCATGGCACCTCTAGTTCATGTGTCCTCATGAAGGGTTGAAACCTCTCTCCTGGTTTCAATCACTGGTCAGTCAGGGTAGAATATCTCTGGAGCTTGACTGTCCCCAGCATAGGTGTCCTTGGAGGTCACTGAATGGGCTTTGAAAACAGACCAGTTTGAAACTTGATTCTGATTTGGTCTCACCTGGAGTGAGTCACCTACATTGATTGATTTTCTGATTATTTCTCTACAAAATGGAAGCTTTTGGTAAGGATTAATAAGGCTTAATATTTCTCTTGAGTGCAGTGTATATTCTGGCTATTGTACTAGGAACCTAAATTTACCATCTCATTGGATTTTTAGAAAAACTCCATGAGGCAGGGTGCTTAACCAATCCCGTTTCACAGGTGAGAAGATGGAGGTGTAGAGAAGATTAAATCCAGTGCCCAAGGTCAATTAAATGGTGGAACTTGGAGTATGTGTGACTCCAAACCATGTCTCTTAACCACTGAGCATGACAGCGTGGGTGTGATACTCAATGAATGCGTTTCTTTTTTCCGTTCCTCACGCCCCCTCTGTATGATTTTTCTTTTGGGCATCCTGATGTGGGGATGAGAAATAAGGATTATTTTTATCCTCTAACTTCCTTGACATGATTCTTTCTGTTTGAATACATTGGGGTTCCCTCTGTACTGTCCCTAGTAAAAGAACAAGACGTGATGTCAGTCATATTTCCAATCTCATAAAGATTAAATACCCAGATGGGTGGGAACTCGGCAGTTAAGTGAACATTTCCACAGGAGAAATGGGGTTTAAACTTTATCAGCCTTTTCATAGCACCAACAGGAAGTGATGTTCACAGAGGAACATTTTATAGGGCATGGGAATACAACACCTGGTCAGGCATCTCCTTACCTGCCAAACAGCACAAGCAGGCATCAGAGGACTTTTATTGCCTCTATTAGTTGTTACTTACTCTCTGTTATTTTCTTCTAACCCCAAGTTTCCTATATAGCTGGGTTTGTAGCAAGAGATTCTCTGCTGTCCTCTATACTGTTTTCAAGCCCAGCAATTAATTTTATGACTATTATTCTAAATTCACTTTCTGTTATATTATTTAAATCCTTTTTGATCAGTTCATTGGCTGTTGTTATTTCCTGGAGATTCTTTTGAGGGGAATTCTTCCGTTTGGTCGTTTTGGATAGTCCCTGGAGTGGTGCGGACCTGCAGGGCACTTCCCCTGTGCTGTGGTGTATAACTGGAGTTGGTGGGCGGAGCCGCAGTCAGACCTGATGTCTGCCCCCAGCCCACCGATGGGGCCACAGTCAGACTGGTGTGTGCCTTCTCTTCCCCTCTCCTAGGGGCGGGATTCACTGTGGGGTGGCGTGGCCCGTCTGGGCTACTTGCACACTGCCAGGCTTGTGGTGCTGGGGATCTGGCGTATTAGCTGGGGTGGGTAGGCAAGGTGCACGGGGGCAGGAGGGGCAGGCTTAGCTTTCTTCTCCTTAGGTGATCCACTTCAGGAGGGGCCCTGTGGCAGTGGGAGGGAGTCAGACCCGCTGCTGGAGGGTTGGCTCCACAGAAGCACAGCGTTGGCCTATATAGCTGGGTTTGTATATGGCATACCCGATGGGTGTGAACCAGAAGGTCTGATATAGAATCCTGGCTTTGTTCCTTATTAGCTGTGTGCCTCAACCTCCCATTTCCTTATCTGTAAAGTGGGGATAATAATCATGGTTTTGAGGTTGAAGTGTGAATTAGTAAATGTCAGGTCCTTAGAATAGTTCGCAGTCCCTGGTAAGAAGAGTTCAATAAAGGTCAGCCATTTGGCCATTCTGAATGCTTAATCACTGGTCAGGCCAGCTTAGTCCCCAATAGGTAAACTAATGTTGGAAATTAAAAGCAGTTCATATATTATGCTTATGAAATACCCTGGAGACCCTTAAAAGAATACAGGTCAGTTAGTTCAGAACTCTATGCATTAGATATCAACTAGCAGAGAGCTTATTCCTTTTGACCCAGGGGTGAGGTGCCTTATCTTCAACTTTGATAATAAGGTACTGGACCCTTTCTTCTTTGTAATAGAAGTATTACAAAGCAAAACATGTGACTCTCTCATCGTGTAGCCCAAGGGTTTGTGCTCTTTACTATGTGGTGACTTAAATCAGTGATTGGTTCTGGAGGGGTGCGGTGTCTGGGTGGCTCAGTCAGTTGAGTGTCTGACTCTTGGTTTTGGCTCAGGTCATGATCTCATGGTTTGTGAGTTTGAGCCCTGAGTCCAGCCCCATGTCAGTCTCTGGACTGACAGTGCAGAGCCTGCTTGGGTTTCTCTCTCTGTCTCTTTCTACAACCCTACCCCCCCGCCCCCCCGGACTTGTGCTCACTCTCTCTCTCAAAATTAATAAACTTAAAATAAATCAGTGATTGGGTGGGAATGGAATGGCTTAATCCAAAAGGTTCCATGGAAAGCCAGGACTCTTTAATCAAGTCCACCTTGTACCAGGTGAGGGAGACTTGAACATGGCTCAGAAGCTCCTCAGGATTTCTGGGGAGCACCCAGTCATTTATTATTCATATATTTCTATAATATTTATTGAGTAGATACTGTGTTCCCAGTGCTTTTGCAGGCAGTCTGGACACAGCAGTGAATGTGAGAGACAAAAAAGTCTGTGACCTCATGGAGTTTATATTCTATGGCAGGATTTTTCACTCTTGACACTTTTAACATTTTGGGCCATGATTTTGTGTTACAGGAGGTGGTTCTGTACATTGATGGGTATTAAGCAGCATTATTGGTCTCTAGCTACTAGATGCCAGTAGCAACCCCTGCCTCAGTTGTGGCCACCAAAATCTCCCCAGGTGTTGCCAAAGGGCCCCTGGTGGATGGGTAGCAAACCATCTATGTTTGAGATTTATTCTTCTATGGGGAGGGAGATGATACTCTGTAAAGCGGAGGATAATCTATGAGACAACTACCCAGGGGAGAGATGGGGTGCCTGGGGAATGGGGTTGGCTGTTTCATGGAAGGTGGTCAAGCAAAGTCTCCCTGAGGTGATATCTGAGCCAAGACAGAGGAGAGGGAGTGAGCCCTGAGAACATCTGGGGCCAGAGATGTTGGGCAGAAGCAGCGGCAGGTGCAGAAGAATGTGTTTGTAATGGAATTATGGGAAATAAACCCGTTGACCCAATCAAAGGAGGGACGTGGAGTTTCAGAGCACAGTGAGGTGGGGCTTTAATCAAGTTCTTGCCAGAGCCGGTGTCTGATGGTCAAGCACACTCGGGGCAGTTACAGTGGACAGTTTATTTCCTAGCATGCAAGTCCCTTTCCTGGTTCCTCCTCAGCTGAATACTACAGTCTTACCCAGATGTCGCCTATGTCCACCTAAGACAAAAAGTAGTCTGATTAGAACAAGTGGACATTCCCTGAGACAATGCAGAGACTTTCAGTCCCTCCTCCCTTTGTTCTTTGCTGCATGCTCATTGCAAAGCCCACAAAAATAAGCCCACAAAATGGAGGCGGGGAAGAAGAACCAGGAAGTGAAGTGTCTAATGGCTTGGGACTCCATTGTGGGGGGTGGGGTTCGAATATATTTCCAATAGGTTGTCAACCTACTGTTAACTAGATAGCACAGCTTTTATTTGGCATTACTAAAAATGAATCATCTCCCTTATTTCTCACAGAATGAGAAAGAGGAAAAGGC
The DNA here is from genome assembly GCF_023721935.1 of Panthera uncia. Taxonomy (NCBI): domain Eukaryota; kingdom Metazoa; phylum Chordata; class Mammalia; order Carnivora; family Felidae; genus Panthera; species Panthera uncia. Next base: position 61,536,686 of record NC_064814.1, read on the forward strand.
AGTTGGGGGATGAGGGGAGGAGGCCAGGTAGATAATGGTGGTAAGGGCTGGAGCCAGGTAGCCTTGTAAGGCTCTTCCTCTGAGGGAAAGGGGAGGTGTTAAAGCCTTTAGGCAGAAGAGTGGCATGACCTGACTTCTTTCCATGAAGGATGCCCTAACCATATGTGCAATGGCAGACTCAGGGAGGGTATTGAGAAGGCTGTTGGAATGATGATGGTCCAGACCATGGTGGTAGACAGGGAGATGGCACAAAGTGTGGGGCTCTGGTTGTGTTTTGAGGGTCAAGCTGGATGCTTAGGATTTGCTGATGGATTGGCAATGTGGTGAGAGAAAGAGAGGCCTCAGGGATGACTTTCAGGAATTTGGAGTGGACAGTAAATAAAGGGAGGGTCACAGATTCCTGGGGTGGGGGAGGGGTGCACCTGTGGGAAATACCCTGTCCCCAGCCTTGGGTGGGGTGGTGACAACCATAAAAGTGGTTCCTCATTGAACGGAGCTATCTCCTCCCCTACAGGCATCATAATCCCATTTCATGCTCATTAAAATGGAGGTTCCTGAGCCCCATCCAAATACATTGAATCTGAATGAATGGGGGTGGAGCCTGGAAAACTGCATTTTAGTGTAAATTCTAGGGGATGCTCCAGGAATGAATCTTTTCTTCCTCTGTCTGGGTTTCTCTCTGGGCCCAAATCTTGACCCCTGTGTTTTCCTTCCCCTCTCCCCTCCCAGGCATCTCCCAAGGCTCCGCTGTCTCTGAAATAGGCCTACCCTATGCCACACTGGGTCTATCTTTCAGCTCCTTCATTTTGCCCCTGATGCCATTCCTCTCATGAGATCTTCTGGTTTTAGTCTGTTTTGGGTGGAAGGTTGAGGAACGTCAACAGGCAGATTTGTAATCTTAGAATCCTAGAATTTTGCACCTACAGGGGACTCCTGAGGGCATGGAGATCCTCTATTTCATCTTTTTTACAGGTGAGGAAACTAAGCCTCAGAAAGCAAAGTAACTTTGTCCAGTCTGACCCAACAATAACACTGCTAATCACCCTTGCCTAAGAAACATATGATCTGATCATGTTGCATCAGAATCTCTAGCCTTCCAGTGCTCTGTGAAGGATTTTCATGCCCCCATTGAACCTGTCTTGCCACATCTCTATAGTTGCTTTTGGTTTTTAACGTAAGAAAAAATGGTATGTGATTCACATTGAGTGTCCATGCTTCTGTAACTGCTCCCCATTTCTGTCCCAATACCTCTGGGAGCTCTGTTTTAGGGAAATGGGGTGGGGGGCGCTTTCGGCAAACTCTTGGAAGTCGTTATTTCATTTTCTCATTTTGCAAGAAAGTGTTGGCTCCAGAAGGGGAAGCTTCACAAAGCCAGAAGTGAGCTGCAGAGATGGTGGCAGCCCAACCACTGAGCCGTGAGCCTGGCTCTTCAAATCCTGCTGCTTGATAAATAGTGTGCTAAATGGATTTTGGCCCTGTCCCCCTGACTAACCAGATAACAAATGGATACTTTAACAACTTTGTGATAATAAGGGTCATTCACCTTGTGGTACAACAGCCTCTGCTGAGGGATTTCGTATTGGGATTGTTTTATTTCCTTGGGAGCATATTTGCTTTGAGAAGGGGACATCTTTTGTCACAGTTGTGAGACTTCTTTTACTCTAAAAACATTCTAAATTGCTCTCTCTGAATAGCCTCTTAATTTTAATTCTGAGAAATCACATATTGAGGAATAGGTGAAATGAAGGAAAAGTAAACCATCAAGGTCATCATCAGCATTATCCTCATTGACATCGTTATCAACAACACAGCCACCATTTATTGAGTTAACTTGTCTTTCATATGCTCTCAGGTGATCGTCCTCACAGCTCACTGTCAGGCAGGTACCACTTGGCTCATTTTATGGATGATACTCCTAGACTGCAGAAAAGTGAAATTCCTTGTTTGAAGCTGTCCAAGTCTGTCTGGGAAATGGAAATTTTGGTACTACATTCCCTGGCAACTCTCTTCCTACCTAATGGGAATGAAACACACGTCCCACATCCACTAGGTTTGGAGGTAGCTATCTCAGAGATAAAGATTCCAGAGGCACATGGAGAAGTCAGAAGAGCTGCATTGTGTAGACCTACCCAATAAATAATCACTTCACCTTCATTGATCTAACTGGGCCAACCACCTTCCTGTCAAAGTAGGAGGAGAAGATCATGATGTCTCCATTTGATAGGGGATGTAACCTCTGCCTGAGTCGGAATGACAGGCCAGAGAATACCCCGATGCCTCATCTTCCCTCATTTTTAATAATAGCATCAAAAGCTCCCATTTATATGAAATTTGGAGCAAATGGATCACCAGTGTTTGCACTTTAGAGTGAGGCTATCTGCTCCTTTGGGCTGGGACTGCTTGGGTGTGAGGGCTTTGCAGCAATTTCTTCTTTTCTTTTAATTTTTTAAATGTTTATTCTTGAGAGAGAGAGAGAGAGAGAGAGAGAGAGAGAGAGAGAGAGAGAGAGAATCTGAAGCAGGCTTGAGGCTCTGAGCTGTCAGCACGTAGCCCGATGTGGGGCTTGAACTCCCTAACCAAGAGATCATGACCTTAGCTGAAGTCAGATGTTTAACCAACTGAGCCACCCAGGCGCCCCAGCAATTTCTTCTTTTGATGGACTTTTCCCTTTTCTCTCCCACTGCTTGTTTTTCTGTTGATTCCAGAGTCCACATCCACCAAGAAAAGTAGTTAAAAAAAGTTAAAGTGAAAAGCCTCCATCCATCTTTTCAAGGGAGGAACTAAAAAAAAAAAATTTGTTCATTTTTCAGTACTGCAAGCAGCTTAACTGGATAGTGATAATTTCCCAGATGAATCTTATAAAGATGTGCATCCTGGCCTCTTTCTCTGAAAGATCCTGATGATATTTTCATTAACAGGAGGTAGGAGAAGTGCCAAAGTCAGTTTCAGGTTGGTTTTGGAGATATTGCACATATGCTGACTCATTTATCTCTTCGGTACTTCTCGCTTCTCCATCATGAAGAGTTCCCATCAGAGTCTTTTTCTTAAAGGTACACCTTCTGGGTTGGACATGTCAGCAAGCTGCCCTTTGCTAAAAGGAGATGAGGTGTGCAGTTGCAGAGTTCACGGGGAATAAGAAGCTGAAGTATCTGAGTGCTATAGAACTAAATAAAGGGAAGAGATTTTTCAGAGCATTATTGATTGGATGCTGAGGAGTTATTAAGTTCTAAGAATGGCTTATTACACCACTTGGGCCATGATTAAAGAGGAGTTAAACCACGGATATCCATTGGGAGCCATTTCTATGGTTTAGAGCCCTCTGCCGAGGCTCTTGTTCTCCCAGTGATGCTGTCCTTTGTCCCCACTCCCCCGGTCCCTCACCTCCAGCTTCTCTGACAGAAGACACTGTCAGGACATTTTCCAAGTTGGTTTATCTCTCTTAATTGAACACCCCTAGGAGCCCTGTGTGGGATGTCTTTATCAAATCACACATTTCCCCAAGTTAAAGCAAACTGTTTTCCACGAGAAAAGAGCAGTGTAATTATTTCATGAAGATCTGAGAACAAGCAGACTTGGGATGTAACAAGCCTCCTGTCAGGCTGATTGGCTCTGTAACTAACAGCTTCCACCCTGTGCAGCTAAATCATGGTTTTCCTTCAGATTGGGGGTGCACAGAGGTATGAACCTATTTGGGGGATGGCTTACCCCAACATTGTTATGTGAAAACAGTGAGGAGTTTCACTAGCTAGAATTTAAATGAGAAAAATGGTGCCTTATACGTATCCATATAATTAGCACTCATGAACCCTTTGCACATCCTCACTTTGAAATGGATCATCTGATGTACTGTGCCTTGAACATGGAAAGTGCCCCATAAATGGTTTTAATGACTGTTTTATTACTACAAGTTTGCAGTCCCCTGAGGCCAGGTGTGGTTTGGAGCTCATCATTTTTCAGACTTTAGGAAGGCTATCAGTTGTCCCTGCGATCCATTACATCACGCCTCCAGTGGGACCTGGGGCAACACTCCATAATCAAACACATTAATATTTCTGCAAGAAAGCCAATATCCATACTAAGCGGGATAAATAAATATCATTAGACTGATGAATGGCTGTTCTTTACTGTCAAATATTGGAGGTTTCTTCTGGTTCAGCCTAATATAGAGAATCTTCTATTAGGGGACTTTTTTGCCACCAGATGAATCTAAGTTAGATGCAAGCCAGGAGGTTTTGGGTTTTGAAATTTCTGATGGATGACTTAGACTTATGCTTGCTCTCATTTTATCAGAAGGCATGTTGGCCTCTGTTCTTTCTGGTAACCAAATGTCACTTGTTGGACTGTGTGTGTGTGTGTGTGTGTGTGTGTGTGCACGTGCGTGCGCATAAGCATGTGGAAAAGAGGGTGGAAGAGAGAGAGATCTGTTTCTGTTCCCTCATCCCTCTTGCATCTCATAAAGGACCTTGGACCCCAAACCCCGCCAGGAAAACCCCATCCATGGTTTGACATTTAGAAGTTTATTGACTGGAATGAAAGAATTGTCAATTTTAAAACATGAAAAGCCACTGGGAGATGAGGTGCTTTCTGCAAATATTCCCGCACAGCGATTCTGGGCATGGGGGGCGGGGAGGGTGGGGGGAAGAAAAAGGAGGAAAGAAAGAAAAGGCTGCCTTGTTGTTTTATTAATTTAGTTCTGACAGCTGTTAGTTCTGAGGCCTTCATGGTTCTCAGCAGATACTAAACAAATCCTGAGGAACCCCTCTGGGAAGCACCAATAATGAGCCATGTAGAAAATGGAGGTTAAATGGATATGAGACTCCACAGGGCCAGGTTGTTTCCAACCCCTCAGCCCCAGAGGTTCAAGCGCATGGAGCACACACATCTCTAATTCTCCAGCGAGGTCAACATGGAGCTCTTCATCTTCTCCTCCAGCTCAGGGAACAGCACAACCAGCTGCCCACGTGTTCCTATAGAAGCTGGGGAGTCCTCCTTTCCTCCCCTCCCTCAATCTCCATACCCTTGAATTCTTCTGTTCTAGGAAGTCATTCCCTCAACACCTTATCCTCCACATCTCTCCTTTCATCTATAGCATCAGGATTCTTGGATCCCCCTTGCAGCCTTCTACTGTGTTCACCCATCCACTCCTGCACCCCTCAAGTCCAAAGTGGTTTTCCAAACACCTCTGATCTTGTTCCAACACCCTGCTGCTCTCCAAGAATGGTCAAAGTTCTTAGCATGGCCTCTAAGACCCTGATCCTGTGACTTGTTTATCCTGCTCTTTCTGCTGCCATATGGGCACTGGTTTGATCTCTTAAATGCCAGCTTAGGGCCTTCGCCTGAGTTGCCCGCCTCTGCCAGGATTGCTTCCAGCCCCACTTTTTCTACCACCTTTGATCATCTTTCAGATATTGATGTGCCACCCTGGACTTTTCCTTTGATGGCACCTATCATACTTACAAGTACCCAATTTCGTAATTACTTCCTTAGTATCTTCCACAACAGACTTTTAAGCCCCGGGAGGGCAGGGAGTGTGCTTCTTTTCTTCACAGCGGTCTTGCTGTGGGTCTAGCACAGTGCCGGTTCATGGGGGAACCCTAGCAACATTCAGGTAAGTGAAGGCTGAGCCCGGAGAGGCAGGGAATGTGGGCTTGCTTTTCTGGGTTCCCAGGAACATTGACTGATTGGATTCCACTCTGATCTGGGAGCAGCTGCAGGGACTGATTGGTAATGGAGCTTGTGGGAAAACATCCCCAGCTGCGTGGGTCTCAGCTTTGCCTGGCACTGTTTCTTTGGGATGAGTGCCCACTGAGCTTGCAGATCTTCTCAAGGACTGAGAGAAGTGCCTCCTTCTCCCCATGGTGGTTTAGACTTCCCCCCTTAATCATGCCCGATGCCATGCTGCCAGTACGGCGGGCGTTAGACCAAGGCCAGGGCTGCTCAGCTGGCTTGCTGCCTCCAGCTGGTCCTGCTTCAACACTCGTTATTCTCTTAGGGAGGCTCTTGGCTTCCAAACATCTGCTTTATGTGGGTCTTGAGCCGCCCCCCGCCAAGTGTGCCATCTTCGGGGAGCAGGTGGAAATGTTACCTTCCATGATGTCTGATGCTGCCCCGACTTTGCTCTTGGGGCAGTGCCTCCTGATCCCACTGCTGGCCAACAGGTTGGGGGACAACTATACTCTGGTTTAATTAAAGGTAAATTGGTGGGATTCCAGCCAAGGGCAGCCCAGAGGCAGGAAGCTGTTGAGCAGATGGCATTACATTTATGTCATAACCCATCTTAATGATCCCATTCCTCAAAGGGCAGAGCCTGGAACATTATACATGGAGGCAAGTCCTTCCCTGTCACTTCCCAGTCTTGCAGGGGTGAGAACAGACCAGAGTTTTTCCTGGACCAGCCAAGCAAGGGGTATTTCCCTTTATTTCAACTTCTCCTCTGAGGAGGTCTGCAGGTTGGGATGATGCACGAATATCAGCATGGGCAGTGCTAGGATGGATTTTTTTTTTTTAATGAGATGGAAAGGGTCATCTGTCTTCCTAAGTAAGGTCAAATCCCCATGCTAACAACCCTCAGATTTCATTTGACTGGACCTAGAGGAGGACGGGGAAGGGCTGTCAGGGACTTGGGCTGGCACTTTCCTGACAGAAATGAAAATAGGGACTAAAGCATGAGTTTGATTAAAAATGCTGATTCAGACTGTGTACCTCCTATGTGCTAGGGATTGTGCTAGGTTCTGTGAGGAACAGAAATAGGGTTCAGACGCAGGTCCTACCTCAAGCAGTTTGTACTCATTAGGAAGAATAATCCATTTGCATGATTAAACGCTTGTTCTTTCCACATAGGTGTGTTGAGTACTTGGTGTGTGCCACTGGTGCCTATGCTGGGGGTAGAACAAAGCATTCATGGGACATGGATGGGACACAGTTATGTGGGGGCGACCATCATCCTGTTATAATCCTGGCATTATCAAATAATGCCAATAACTAATACAACGGAATACTCACAAGCTTTAGGAAGTGCCACAATGTACACAGTGCTGTAAGGGTATGTCACAGGGGTTCCTTACTTAGTGTGGTACATTGCAGAAGGCTTCCTGGAGGAGGTGTTTGGATTGCAGACCTAAACGGTCTCATTTGTAAGATGAGCTAATATCACTGATAATATAATTGTCACATTTATTGGTACGTGCCAGGCTCTGTTCTCCGACCTTTACACGCAGTAACTCATTTACCCTCACGGCAGCCCTGTGGAAAAGGTGCTGTTATTACCCCCGTACATAGGAGTTCCAGTAGCAGAAGGCAACTAAAGACCTTCCCGTGTTGGGGCAATAGCAGGTACAGCTGGAGCTCAGAGTGAGAGAGGGTGAGGTGAGGAGGAAGAGGATGAAGGGTGAGCAGGGGGCAGACCACATGCAAGGCCTGGAGGGCTCAGGTAAGGCGTTTGGACGACTTAGGAACAGAGAGAAGCCGCTGAGCGATAGGAAGCAATGTGTGCTTCAGGAAAGGAACTGAGGGTGTTCTAATGCAGTCAGTGTAGTTGAAAGTAAAGCTGAGAAACTCATTTGGGGTTTATGCACGACACGGGGATTACATTTAAGCAGCAGTTGTTCCGAACAGAAGGCGGCTTCTAATTGCAGTTGTTCGGCATCGAATCCACATTCAAACTTGCAATTATTTCCCTGTTAAAAGAGCTGACGGTTCCCTCTTCTGCAGGGAGGCAGTCTCAAGAGAGCCCTAATCCTGGGGACTTGGCTTACACCCGGGTCCCCCGAGTATCAGACCACATTCCCACGGAGTTGTTCCTGTTGGCGGGCCACAGGGACAGACGGGACGCGGGGCACAGGATAGAGACAAGCTGATGAGGCGGAAGGGCATCTAGATGGATGCATCTAGAGCAGCTTAGTGGAAGGAGGCCATGGCACAGCTTAGCCTAGTCACTATCTCACCTTCTACATAGGGCCAGCAGAAAATATTAACAGTTGTCACAAATTGAGGAATTGATGTGCTCTTATCCCCACCACCACCCTCTTGAAGATGAGGACACAGAGAAGAAAGAACCCGCTACAGTCACATGCCACATCAAGAGCAGAGCTTACATTCGAAGCCAGGCTGATCTGAGTACAGAGCACAGTGTCTTAACCTCTACACTGTGTTATGTCTCAGGTGGGTGGGAATTCCTGGAAGAAGTGGTGGCTCGTTAAGCCCCAAGTGTCTCTTGAGAGACTCAGAAAGAGGAGCAGGGACTATGGTCACACACACACTCTTCCCTTAGCAGCTACGTGTCCTTGGGCAATTTGCTTACCCTGTCTGGGCCTCATTTGTAAGATGAGCTAATATCATTAACAATATGATTGTCGCATTTATTGGCACGTGCCAGGCTCTATCCTCAGACCTTTACACACAGTACCTCTTTTACCTTCATGGCAGCCCTGTGGAAAAGGTGCTGTTACTATCCCCATTTTATCAGAAGAGGAAACTGAGGCATAGAGAGATTACATGACATGTGCCAGGTCACACAGCTGGGGAGAGGTCCAGTCTGTCTCCTGAGTCACTTAGGTTGTTACAGAGATCAAACGACGTGTTTCACCCACAATTCTTGCCACAAAATGCCACGTACACAGTAAAAGCCAATACATAGGTTAGGGACATCCACGAATGCTGTTGAACCACTTTGGACTCGGTTTATTTTTTGTGAAATGGGATGATAACAGTTAACAATTCACTAGATTTTTATGATTGTCTGATTTAACATCCTCCTATGATAAAGCTATTATCTCCATTCTACAGATGGGAGAGCAAAGGCTCAGGGAGGTGGAGTGAGTTGTTCAAGGTCATGCATTGATTAAAAAATAGAGCAAGATCTCCAATGCTGGGCTGCCTGTCTCTAGAACCCACTCTCTTAGCCTGTGCAGTGTAGTGATTCTCTGGTTGGTGCCCTCTTTCATTGCGGATACTTGTCTCTAGGATTGTCTCAGGGCTGCCGTAGGCAATGCTGGTTTCATTGAGTTAGGTCCACATCCCTCTAATCAGCCTGCCCAGTGCCCCGTGCTTCAACTATCTCATTTCTGCATAAATGGCCCGTGGTGTCATGTGGGTCACTGACAACTCCTCTCTCAGGAACCCTGAAGAAATCCTGAGCAGATTGGATAAAAAGCCCTTGTCAGACATCCTAATTTTAGTGTTCTCCCTCGTGATTCCATTCAGGAAGTATTTATTTAACACTTCACTTGTTTTGCCATTCTCCCCGACTTCATCTTGCAAAAGCTCCTGTAATAACCCATGTCTCCTTCACCAGCCCCATGCTGTTCTCGTCCTTGGAAAAACTTGAGTGCTGTGTTCAGCATCTCGAGCCAGAAAAATGTCCGAGTTTCATCGTGCATCACTAATGCCCTCTTTTATCTCCATGCCGCATCTCCTAGCATTTTTGCAGAGACGTCTGTATGTCCTGCTTTCCCTTGTCTCGTTACATCTCTTTCAGACATTGTTGCCTATGTGCAAATGGACATTTGTGTGTGTGTGTGTGTGTGTGTGTGTGTGTGTGTGTGTGTGCGTGTGCGCGCGCTTTAAGTTTCCTTGCAAGGGCACAGTGATGAAGTGGTATTTCTCTCCCAGAGTGGTTTTTTACCATGCCTCTCAAGCTTCTATCTTCAAAAATACCCCTCACATGGCAGCATGGCCAGGTGGGCTGCTCCCTCCTGAGTGAATATCGTCCCTCAGGTGTCACATGCCATCCATGCCCCCACAGATGGGCTGGTAGGCCATACTTAACTGCACCTCACTCACAACGTGAGGATGAAATTCTCATTGTGTGTGTGTGGGACCACATTTCTGCTATCACTCATGCTTGTTTCTTGATTCAGTGAATTGGTAACTCTATTAGACATTCCTGATACAGACTCTATTAATTTTAATGGCTTTTGAGATTAATAGAGAAGGCAACTTCTCTTGATTGTATAGATGTATGTCGAAGTCTGTGGTTTCATATATTTATTTTTGTTTGGAAAAAGATATGGTCAACTCACCAAAAAAATGGACAAAGGGATAGAGGTTTGGGTTGGTTGGGATTTATTTAGTCTTTTAAAATCATTGGGGTAAAATTAACATAAAATTAACCATTTTGAAGTGAATGACTGAGTGGCATTTAGTGCATTGACAATATCGTATAACAGTCATCTCTAGTTCCGAAATACATGCATCTTCCCAAACAAAACCCTGTATCCACAAAGCTTTATTCCCTATTCTCTCCTCTTCCTAGTGCCTTGAAACCATTAGTTTACTTTCTCTGTCTCTATAGCCCTCATGCCCGTGCGATAGTACAATATGAGGCCTTTTATATCTGGCTTATTTCACTTAGTTTGTTTTCAAGGTTAACCTGTGTTGCAGCCTGAATCAGAACCTCATTCCTTTCTATGGCTGAATCTTAGTCTACCGCATGGATAGACCACATTTTGCTTATTCATTCATCTGTTGATGGACATTTGGATTGTTTCTACTTTTTGGCTCTGGGGTTTTTGAACTTTGCAGACATTGTCCCAGATCCATGCATTTAGCTATTTTCTTTGTGAATATCCTAGGCCTTGATCCACTTGCCTGTCTTTGGAGAGAGCATTTGGAGATATAGGAGCTGCCATGGTAAATGAAAACTGCAGGATCTCATGGCAGGGAATCTGGCAGTACTACATGCAGATGTCCTGCTGCCTGGTGGGCTGACCTTGACTCAAAAGACAGCTCCCTCCAGGACAAAGACAACGTTTACCCAGGGCTTAGACCAGTGGTTCACAGTCTGCCTGTACATGTCATCACCTGGGGAGATTTAAGAATTATCAAAGCTTTTGCTTCAACTCCAGAGAGTCTGACTTGATTTGTGTGGTATCGAGTCCTGGCATTTTTTGTTTGTGTGTTGACTCGGTTAAATAGAGGCCCTCAAAACCTGTGTCCCAGTCTTAACCCCCTGCAGGAGCTGGGAGAGAAAACTGAAAGTATGTATGACCTGTCCCACTATTGCTTATGTGTAAGCCACATGACCAAGCCACTTTAGTATAAGACATTGTTCAAAAGTGACCACACACACACACACACACAGTGATCACACAGCCTAAAGAATGGTAGAAAATATTTGCAAATGATACATCCAGTCAGGCTCTTGTACCTAAAATATACAAAGAACCCTTAAAGCTCAATTATTAAAAGACAACCCAGCTTAAAAATGGGTAAAAGATCTGAAAAGACAGTTCTCTGAGGAAGATAAACACATGGCCCACAAGCACATGGAAAGATGCTGGACCATATTAGTCATCAGCGAAATGCAAATCAAAACCACAATCCAGTTCCACTTGACATCCAGTAAGGTGGCTAGAATAAAAAACACAGATAATAACAAGTGTTCATGAGTGTATGGAGAAATTGGGACCCTCACACACTGCTGGTAGGAATATAAAATGGTGCAGACCCTGTGGAAAACACTGTGGTGTTGCCTTGAACAATTAAACATACAATTACCACAGGGCCGACAACTCCTTATTCCTATATACTCCTAGGTGTATACTTGAGAAAATGGAAAACATATGTTCACACAAAAATGCATACGCAAGTGTTTGTAGCAGCGTTATTCATAACAGCCAAAGGCAGAAACAACCCAAATGTCCATCAAAAGATTAGTGGATAAACAAAATGTGGTTTAGCCATATAGTGTAATATTTTTTAGCCATAAAAAGGAATGAAGTTCTGATATGTGCTACAATTTGGATCAACCATGACAGCATTATGCCAGTCACAAGACCGTGTGTTGTATGAGTACCTTTATACTAAATGTCCAGAATAGGCAAATTGATAGAGACAGTAGATTAATGGTCATCTAGGGCTAGAGCGGGATATGGAGGGGTAAAGGGTGATGATTAAATGGGATTTTTTTTAGGTGATGAAATATTCTAAAAATGGCCCTGGTGACAGTTGCACATATCTGTGAATACACTAAAAACCAGTGAATTGTACATTTTAAATGAATTATATGTTATGTGAATTTTATCACAATAAAACTCTTAAAAAGTGAGTGGGAACTATGGCCCAGGGCCTAAGCCCTTTTCAGCTTCTGCCAATTAATTAGCTGTGTGATTCTACATTGAAGTACATAGTAAATGCTCAATTAACTGTGGCTTTGCTTTTCTGGCATTATATTTTAGGAGGTCCAGGCATCTTGTCTGTAGCTGTATTAGAGTTACCATTGCCAGATGTGGGCTGCTGAGTGTCTCCATGACCGAGTGACATGTCTAAGGACCGTAGTCCTCAATGCATCCCCACGTAAACATTGGCCAACACTGTGTTCAGTGACATGGGAGCCTGGAAGTGTGTTTAAGTGAGAATGACATAACCAATTTATACTTGAAGATAATCCCAGTGGTACGGAATAGAGGAGGGTGAGCGGGGGAGAGAATAGGGCCAGGGAGGCCTTGGTGGAAGCCACTGTAGAGAATGTGATCTGAGTTCAGGCATGGGCACTAGGGGATGCATCTCACAGGTAGGACAGTACAGCTTGGGAGCAGATTAGATGGACAGGTAGGATTACAGGGTTGGCTTTTGCAGAAATGGAGAGAGGATGGTTTGGAACCACCTGGATATATCTGGAAAACTAAATACTGCATAAGGACGTAGGTCAGGTGAGGCCAGGGCTGGGGTGGTTCATGTGGGTCAGGATGGGGAGAAACAATGAATTCCTGACGAGAGAGGTCCAGAAGATGGACTTCCCCAGTCTCCTGGGTCCTGGTCTGCCAGTGAAAAGCTGCTGGCCCCATTCTGTGATCTCTTCACGGATGGTTTTGTGGGGTGGTGGAGGCAATGGGAACGTGTGATGGAAAGGCCTCGTTCACTCACAGGGTGTGCGAGAGAAAGCCTAGTGTGCTACAATTTCCTGCCTGAGGTTCTGGGGTTTGTGTGACACTTCGATCATGGGGCCATGGAAACCAGGAAGCACTGTGGTCTGGGGGACAGCACAATGGCTTTGGATGCAGGGGTTCCAGGGTTCAGACCTGGAACTGCCTTCTCGGTTAAGTTGTGCAACCTTGGGTGAGTTGTTTAACCTTCCTTAGACCAGTTTACTTGTCCATTAGTTGAAGATGGTAGTTCCCTCTTTCTAAAAATGGGTAACATCATTACTTCTATCTTCTGGATAAAGGATCTCTGACAGTAGGTGTGAAGTATCTTGTCCAGAGTCATGGGGCTCACAAGTGGAACAAAGATGGTTTACACACTGGCGGTCAGCCTGTTTTCTTAACTGTCACACTAGCCTGTCTGTTGATAAAGAGTAGCTACATAAACTTGGCCGCTTAGACCACGGTGTCTAAATTTTGAGAAACTCCACAATAGACTGGGTTGAAGAATCCTGTAAGATCAGTCTTCCTCATTTTACTTATTTTACAGATGCATACTCTGAGGCTCAGGGAGGTTAAGTAACTTTCCCAGAGTCACACAGCAAATCAGCCAGACTCCTGCCTTGAACCCAACTGTATCTGACCCCCTGTTGTGGCTCTCTTTCCACTTTCCTGCCTTGACCTGCAGAGGGTCATTTTGCTGAACCTATTAACCCTCTCCTTTCCAAATTCATACTCCATGCTATTAGGCCACGGGCCCAGGGTCTCCCCTGGTGCTGCTCTGACTGATGTGAAACTCAGTTTTCCGTAGCTTCATCTATTGATGCCTTAGACAACAGCCTAGTGTTTGAGAGAAGTCTGCATGTTACAAAAAAGGGCAGCAGGTGTTATTTGGGCTAAATTGACCTTGAAATTGATTTCTTTATTTTATGACTTACTGAGAGGAGATTAATACTTTTTTTTTCCTGCAGTCTGAAACAATTTACATGGTAATAGAAGGCATAGTCAGTCAAATAAATTGCTGGACGTGGTCGTGTTCCAAGGGAAAAAAAATACAGAGCTTACTCACATTGATTTCTTTGCCCTGGGGAGAAGCAGAGATTTTAACATCTGGGAATAGGGAGCTAAATTTTATCTCTCATTTTAAAAGCAGAGGACTGAAGAGCTTAATCTGACATTTACACGGAATTTTCTAAGTTGGGGGAAACCAGGGAGCCGACTTCCTTGCTGAAGGTAACTGGCATTTTCTCAGAAGGACTCTGTGATCTGGGGGTGTCAGGTAGGGCCTAGATGACATTTTCGGAAGATGGGCCTTGGGAAGTAGGATGCCTCCTTGCCTTCCTACTGGGCACTGGCAGGGATTGGTGGCATTGGGAAGCTGGTGATGCCACGTCTTTTCCTAGAACCAAGTGGTGCTGCCGAGGGATGATGTGAGTGGAGATCCTGCTGCCAGATTTCTGGGCTTTGCCGTGTGGCTATCCTACCCAGGGACGGGATTTGATTACAGCCAGAGCACCAGTTAGTATACATGGATGGGTGGCATTTCTGATTGTGTTGGGATGGGTTCTTAGACTACACCTCTGGGCTCAGCAGGAAAACTCGGTGCTCCATTAGTACTGCCTGCCCTGAGAACACAAGGGGCATGCCACATACTTGAACTTTACAGTAAAAACCCTTAAAATATCCCCTCCCCCCATGCCATCGTTTCTGCATTCACAGCACACTGGCAGGGTTCTTGTCCTCCAAAGCAACCCCCAAGTCATTTACATTATGTGAGCTAACTTTTTTTTTTCAGACAATAGCAAGAAATGAATCCCTACCCAAAGGGTTCTGCTAGAAATGCCTTATGTCATGACACTAAATTATTTTCTTTGAAAAAAAAAATTTAAGGTAGAATAAAAATTGTTCATCAAAAATACATGCCCAGAATATACAAGAGTCAGAAGTGTAAAATCCCTACTTCCCTTCTATTCCATTCTGCTCAGCCAACTTGCTCCTATCTCCAAAATTAGCCATTTATTTTTACCAGTTTCTTATCTATCTTCCAGAGATTTCAGTGCATACAGTATATATGCATATAATCTTAAAGAACAGATTGTAGCATACTATATGAACCACTCTGCATTTTACTGTTTTTCTCTATCATTCCATATCTAGCTGCCTCATTATCTTTTCTGAGGTTTTCTGGATGCACCATAACTGATGTAGTTGGTCTCTGAATAATGGAAATTTATGTTGCTCCCAATATTTTGTAATTAAAAAGAAATGCTTCAGTGCATATCTTTGGCATTGGCCATTTTCCACATGTGCAGACATTCCATAGCAGAAATTCCAAGAAATGGAAACTATCCCTTTGTTCAGTGAGTTACATTTTTTTCACCTTGTCCTTTGTCTTATACTTTATGGTCTTTTTTTTTTTAATTTTTTTTTTTTATTTATTTACTTTTGAGAAACAGAGTCAGACAAAGCGTGAGCGGGGGAGGGGCAGAGAGAGAAGGAGACACTGAGTCTGAAGTAGGCTCCAGGCTCTGAGCAAGCTGTCAGCCTAGAGCCTGATGCTGGGCTCGAACCCACGAACTGTGAGAACGTGACCTGAGCCAAAGTCGGACGCTCAACCAACTGAGCCACCCAGGTGCCCCAATGGTCTTATTTTTTTTTTTTTATGCAGAAAACCTGATTTGAAAATTTTTATTCATTTTTTTTTTTTATGGCTTTTGGGTTTGGGTCATAATTAGAAAGGTCTTCAGCTCTCTGAGATGATAAAAATCTACATGATTTGATTATGTTAGGTCCTCCAGTTGGTTCAGCCATTCAGGAGTTATTCTGATTTTTTGCCTGGGCAAATGCAGCCTCCATGGTAAGGTGGACTTGCCTATTGTCTGTGATCACCTAGGGCCCATGGTCTGGCCTTGTCAGCTTCTCACCCTGCCCTGTGTCTCCCGGAATCCAGACTTCTCCAGGAGTCTCACACTTCTGTAGTCGGGACATGTTTGGGTACCATGGGCCTGGCGGACATTTAGAAAACTGACCTCACCTGTCTTTCACAACTGGGGTCCCTGCAGGTCTTACTGGATCCATCTTTAGGAACCCACCATGCCTCCAAACCCCAGCACAACTTCTGTCCATTAGCTGTGGTCTTGGCCTTCTGTTTATCTGAGTTTTGTTTAAATGACTTTAAAAGTCATGTCTGTGCAAAGAGTGTCACATTCAAATGCTGTCTGTCACGGCTCTTTGGGAACTCACACCAGTTCATGCCAAATCCTCTATAGGGTGATGCCAAATGGCCCCATGGGGCTCTCTTGCTTGGTCATTGTTTAAACTGGCTGAGTCCTCACTGTTGGTGATCTGTGTCCCAGCTTTTGAAATCTGCCAACCAAGACACAAGAGGGCATGAATTCCAAGGGCAGAATACTGGACTTCAAGGGCAGGAATGAGGTCCAGGGAAGGGGTCCACTGCACTTGGGACAAAGGAAAAAGAGATGGGCAGCAACTCTGGGTTGCTTAGGGTCCTACTCAGTGATGTGGTAAGGGGGAGAGAGAGATCTTCTCCTTAATGAAAAATTTTCATTACGATGCACCAGGTTGAGTCAAAAGATACAGAAGTTTATTATAAGGACTCAAGGAGACAAGTGAGGCTTTCTGGAAACCAGAACAATGTCAGACAGCCCTGCTGCCTCCCCTCTTTTGGAGAGATCTTCCTTCTCTGTTGTCTGCTTCTAGGTTAGAACCCACTTAGGTGCTTGTCACTGTTTCCAAGGTGAGGATGCAAACAGGCACAGGGAACTGGGTGTAGTTAGCTGCTTTGTTCAGGATAACACAGGGACTGTGTAAAAAAGGGTGGGGGGCTGCCAGTTAGTATGGAGCAGACACAACCACAGGGTATGAAAGGGTCTAATAGTATCAGAAGTCCTCTGAGGACAGTGGGCTGAGTTGGTGCCATTCCCACCTCTTAGGGGTGAAGGCTCCAGACTAACAAACATGAGGTGGAAATACCACAAGGAGGGATCCTCAGCTAAGTAGGAGACTGGGCAGCTGGCTGCTGGGAGGGGCTTGGGAGGTGAGGAAGGAGCCAAGAGAAGGAGGCAAGTCTCTAGAGGGGACAGCTGGATAGGAGTTGCTCAGGTGAGAGGGTTCCCAGATAAGATCCTACTTGAGTGTAAGGGTCTCTTTCTAGGCCTGGGGACTCTTATCACTGTGGCAGGAACAGCTCACCTAGGGCCTCCCCTCTCCTTTCTTCTGGTCAGCTTCCTCTGGAAGGCTTAGATTTGGCTGAAGCCACACTCGACCTTCCTGTAGTAATGGCTGCTACGGAGCCAAGAGTGGCTTTGAATGCAAGTGCTTTGGACCTCAGGAGCCCAGAGACTTTCTCCATGTGTCTTGGTCCCTATTCCTGAAAGAGACTCTGTAGTTGGTGCATCTCTTGACCAGCTGGAAGTAGGCAGGGGGGTTGGGTCCCTTTCAAAGAAAGGACCACACAGACCCCAGGGGATCTGTAACACTTGGAACTTGTCCGTTAGGTGAGATCTGTTATAGGCCTGAACTCCACTCAAGCATAGCTTCTATTTGCCTCTATAGAAAATGGGACCAAGAGACAAGGAAGAAAAAATAGCCATTTTCAGACAATAGACATTTGTCAAGGGAGAATAAGTACATCTGTCTGCAAAATCATGCTTTTGGCAACATCTTCCTCCTCTCTCCCCTCTAAGGCTGCTGCTTTAGGCGGTTGCTGGAAGGCGAGGGGCATAATTTGTGTTTAAATCCATCCTTCCCTCCCTCCCTGAATTCGTTAATCACTTCAGTAATGGGTGGGTGGCATGGGGACCATCTCCCATGCAGAGGAAGGAGGGGTCCAAGCACAGTTTTGGTCTTGTGGTTGCTGGATTTTTCCATGACCAATGTCTTTGGCAAAACTGCAGTAAAGGGAAATACTGAGAGGTTTTCCTTTTGTCGGTGTGTGTAAACTATTGACAGAACTCTGTTCATGGGTCTAAGTAACTTGTGGCTAGTACAGGAGAGTAGACAGCTTCTTCTCTCTCTCTCTTCCTGTCTTTCTTCCTCTGTCTCTCTTGATACCTTTCTATATCTCTGTCTCCCTCGTTTGTGTGTGAATGCACACATACCTCTCTCTCTGCCCAGGAGGTTTAAGAGGTGACTCCAGGTCAAACCCCACTGACATGGAGTTAATAACAATTTGGAGCTTGAGGGTTGGATGTCGACGGACTGTAACTATGTGCTCCCATGTGCTCCCATGGCTCCCATGTGCTATGCCTCACGGAGAAGTGGGAAAGGTGTCAGGGGAAAATACAACAGCACAGTGAATATCCATCCCTTCACATCTGGGTCTAAGCTCTGGTTTCACTGCACCCCTGCCCAGGTACTTCATACAGGTTCTCAGCCTCTTTGTGATTCTGTGCCCATAGCACGGGGCTGGGATGGAGACCTGCTTCTGATAACCTTGTGAGGGTTAAAGAACAAAGTACATGAAGAGCATTAGGCACACAGCAGTGCAGGTGCTCCAGGAACAGGAGCTGTTGCGGGGGAGGGAGGGGGCAGGGGAGGGCGTGGGAGGGCGCGGGATGAGGCTGTGGAAAGTCAGCCTGGACCAGTCATGAGGCGGCAGGGTGCAGCCCTCAGGCTGGGGCAGGGCGGGAAGTATCCAGTCTTAGAGAAGAGTCTAGACCATTGCTGCCTAATAGAGATGTCTGGAGAACCACACATGTAATTTAATATTTTCTAGTAGCCACATTAAAAAGTAAAAAGAAACAGATGAAATTAATTATAATATATTTTATTTTAAATATTCACAATATATTTATATATTTAAATACAACATACTTTATTTTAATATACTATTAAATATCATTTTGATGTGAAATCAATATACAAATATTAATGGGATATTAATATTAATGAGGCATTTTACAATCAATTTATTTTTTTCATTAGTGTCTTCAAAATCCAGCAGGTAGTACATACTTCTAGCACATTTCAGCTCACACTAGTTGTAGGTGCCTAGTAGTGGCTGCTGTGTTGCGCAGGGCAGGTCTAAACACCTCCCACCCCCAACTCCAGGAGGGGGTTGGAAGGAGAGAGAGAGAGAGAAAGCAAGTGGGATGACTAAAAATGGTGAGAGACCGTGGGTCATGCTAAACTGGGCTACTCCAAATTGGAATTTTGTCTTCAATGTGGGTTCCTCCACCTGTCTTTGTTTTTGTTTTTGCCAGGACTACAAATGTGAGAACTCAGCCCTCCTCTCCAGTGCCAGGAACAGTCCACAAGACTCAGTAAGTAGAAGCATTTTGCTGAACGCATTAGATTTAGAAACCGCTTTTGCATCCTTTTCGGCCTCCTTGCTCTCCATCATCAATCACCAGGACTGGTTTTTACCTGAAACTGATCTTGCTGGAGAAGTAACTGGGTTTGAGGGGAATAAATGTTCCCAGGCACTCACAGAATTTCTATTAGGAAGCACCTGGGGCCGGAGTCTCAGTCTGTGTTACAAGATAGGAAAGCTGAGTTCTCCCCTCAGAGAAGAGCCAGGCCCACTTGGGGGGACACATCTGGGGCAACAGCGACAGGTAGAGGGGCCATGGGCTGGTCTTTTTGCTTCTTGATGTGGAGACAGACCCCAGGGTGGTGAGAAATGGAGGGATTATCCCCATAGGAATGTTGATGAGTGCTTTGAAGCCCATGTCCTGGTATAAGGTTTGGGTTATTAGGACATAGGACTGTTGCTGGTGCTAGATGTGGATTTCTATGCTCCCTCCACATGTCATCCAGGCATACAGGGGGCAGGGACACTCCCTGTAACTGCAATTCCCAAAACACTCCTCATCCTCTTTGGGATGTGAGAACTGTGTGGTACGGTCCGAAAGTGTGTTATGTTTGTTTGTCGCTGGTGACTATGAGATGATTTCAAAGGGCCCATAGACCTTTGTTGTTGTTGCTTTGTATTAGTCACGATGTGTTTAGTTTGACTGCTGTCTTCATGGCAAGCAATGCTGGCTTTCTATTTATGGTAATGACGTGAAATGTCTTTAGAAAATATTTTTTAAAGACATGAGTTGACTTAGAAAAGAGTATGGACTAAGTTTGGAGGTAATGATAATGTAGATATGGCAAGATATTGTGGTGATGATAAGAGCATGGCTGGGAGTAAATTCTTTTATCAAAAGATTTCATGGGGCACCTGGGTGGCTTAGTTGGTTAAGTGTCTGACTTCAGCTCAGGTCATGATCTTGTGGTTTATGAGATTGAGCCCCACATTGGGCTCCGTGCTGACAGCTCAGAGCCTGGAGCCTGCTTTAGACTCTGTGTCTCCCTCTCTCTCTGCCTCTCCCCTACTCACCCGCGCGCGCGCTCTCTCTCTCTCTCTCTCTCTCTCTCCATCTCTCTATCTCAAAAACAAATAACATTAAAAAAAATTTAAAAAGATATTCACATGACCTTGGGCAACATCTGTGTGTGATCTCTTGTTGGTGTGCCCGCCCCCCTCCCCACCTAGGACCCAGTCTGTGCTGATACTTGGTGCATACTAGACATTCGAAGGACCCACTTCTTGGCTTCTATCTGTTCCTCCCAAATGACTTTTGAGGCTAGGTTTTTACAATAAACTCATTGCTGGATCACCTGAAAGAAGGGGTCACCAGTGATGCCAAATGGAGGAGGAAGAAGAGGAAACATGATGAGAAATGACCACCACACAGCTAGCTGTCTTGTCCCACTTTGCATTTGACCAAGTGTTTGATCTCTGTGCTGATTCAGTCCCCTCAATGACCCCATCACGTAAGTGCTGGTCCTGTCTTCATTTTGTGGATGAGGAAACCAAAGCTTGAGTGAAGTAGAGAATATGTCCAACATCACACAGCCTGGACTCCCTCTCTGTTGCACTGCGTCAGTGTCCACAACTCCACATCCAGTCTCTGTGGTAGTCTCCCCATTGTGTAGATGGGGAAATGATTGCTAGATCACGAAAGTGTATTTTATCTCTTGGCACATAGAAAAGTACTCTAGACTTTAGTGGTTTAAAAGGACAAACATTATCTCACAGTTTCTGGGGTCAGGAATTTGGGAGTGGCTTAGATGGGTGGTTCTGGCTCAGGGTCTCTAAAGAACTGGCATCACCATCATCCTCAGGCTTGAGTGGGGCTTCAGCTCCTCCTCTGGAGACTCTCCATAGAGTTGTTTGGGTGTCCTCATGACACGGCCCTCTAGGAGGAATAGAGAGCAAGGCAGAATCCCTGACACCTTTTATGACCTATCCTCAGAGGTCACATGCTCTCACTTCTACTGTATTCTGTTACTCATGCAAACCATCCACGATGAAATTGTTGTAGGGGGCTACACACAAATGTAGATACCCAGAGGAGGGATCATTGGGGGCATTGTGGAGGCTGAGTACCACACTCCTCATGATCTTAGAAATAACTGTGTGTTTTATGGCACACAGGAGTCTAGTAACCTCACATGAAGCCTGTGGAAAGAAAACATAAATATACCAAACCCATTTTGCAGGTGAGAAAATGGAGCATGGAACAGGGAAGTGACTTACAAGTCTTGAAGCTGGTTATGCTGTGCAGGAACTTTTAAAGAGAAAGATGAAAGCATGTGGAGAAACCTCCCCCCACCCACTTTAATGCTCGTTATCCACAGTAGGACTAAAAGTGTCTGAGATCTCTCCATTTGCCAGGATCCTAGAAGAGCACCCCTGCCCCCTTGGATTTTCAATTTTGTTGGATTGGGTTGGATATTCTCTGGCCCTTAGCCCCACCTCATTAAGGCTGATGGGTTCTCTCCACTGGAAGTAAAGATGGTATCCTGTTTCTTTTTCTACTGGAAGCTGAGGAGTTTTAGAGGTTTTCTGAGGTCAGCAACCCTAACCCACCCCTTCTTCCCTACCTCTGACCTTCGTAGTACTGCCATTCTGGGTCCTTCTGGCTGGAATCCATGGATCAGTCTCCCAGCCTAATGTGTCACAGGTAGAAGGAGTCATTTTTTGTGATTTTTGGTTCGTGGCAACATGTGGTGACCGATGATTCCACCTCACGTGTTTGAAAGCATAAAACATGTTTAGTCTTTGATAAAGTAATCACACTTGTAGGAATTTACACCTTGACGATGAATGTGTGAATGCAAGAAGCTGTGTTTGTATATTTGTTGAGGGATGCTTGTATTAGCAAAAAATAATAATAAAGATATGGCCTCAATAGCCATCAATAAGGAATTGTTTAAGTAAATTACATGCATCCATAAAGTCCAAGCCAAGCTGCTGCTAGAATTTTGTGGTGAAGATTTATGTTTATGGACTTGGAAAGATGCTCATGACATATTGTTGAGTGAGAAATACAGCATATATCATATGACTCCAATTATGTGCAATTATATTCATATATCTCCCTGTCTCTGAATGCAGAGAGAGGTGTCAGAAAGGCAGATGGGGAATTGAACTAAATTGGTAGTTTTGCATTTTTCTTTGGACTCTTGAAGTTTTATTTATTTATTTTTTACAGTGAGTGGTAATTTTCCTTGATAATAGTAAGAGTAGTAGTAGTAGTCATGATATTGATAGTGACTATTTATAAAATGAAGAAGTGAGTCTTAGGCTTTAAGTGAGGTGCCCAGCGCAGTTGATGACATTTTATTAAAGTTTTATTTTTAGTTGTCATAGAAATGCTGCAGTCCCTTTGGAAGAGTGAAAATGGGGCTCAGAAGACTGAACCAGGGCCTGGAGACAGACTTTCTTGTCCTTGGCTGCCCCAGGGGCCAGGAAGTCTCAGGCTTTGGCATCTTGCCACCACTTCTACTCACTGCCCTGCCCTGTGTTGCCACACAGTTTCCCCAGTTCTGACCTCCAGCTTTCCAGTTGGGAAAGCCTCCCAGAAAGAGCCTTTCTTGGATACAGCAGATGTGACTCACTTGTGTCCAGAGTCCAGGACATAACAATAATGATAGCATTATTGGGCACCTACGAGGTACCTGGCATTGTGCTGAGTGTATCAAATGCATTATCTCATTGATACCTAGAACAGCCCACCAAAGGAAGAACTTTCCCTAGCCCCATTTCCACAGGTGAAGACCAGCCTCAGAGTCAAGTGTCTTGCTCAAAGTCTCATAGCTAATGGGTGGTATATCTGGGACTCAATCTGGATTTGACTGTTGCCCGAGCTGAGTTGCACCGAGGCCACCCGCTTCTGTTTAATGGTGCAAGTAATATTTCTGGGAAGATCTTAGATGTAGGGATGATTCTCAAGTCAGCGGGGAAGGTGAACATCCTACCTGGTCAAAGCTACTTGTCTTTGCTTAGGTATCAGATAAAATGGTTATGTTGAGGTGATATGCTGGAGGCCTAACATATACCTGTCTTTAAATATTGGGGTCATGGGGCGCCTGGGTGGCGCAGTCGGTTAAGCGTCCGACTTCAGCCAGGTCACGATCTCGCGGTCCGTGAGTTCGAGCCCCGCGTCAGGCTCTGGGCTGATGGCTCGGAGCCTGGAGCCTGTTTCCGATTCTGTGTCTCCCTCTCTCTCTGCCCCTCCCCCGTTCATGCTCTGTCTCTCTCTGTCCCAGGAATAAATGGAAAATGTTGAAAAAAAAAAAAAATTTAAATATTGGGGTCATTTGTAGTCCAATAGTCACATGATGGGAAGCACTTGGAAAATGAGGCTAAGAAACTTGCAGATTTACACTCCATTCTGGGGTTCACTCTGGAGTGAATGTGTCCTAAAATGGATGGAAGTGACCCTGCTCCAGCATGAAGAACACTACTACTCTTTTCTCTTTCTTGATCATACTGGAGGCCTAGTTCAGTTAAGTGTCAGAGTCCAAGTTTCTACTTTGTTCTCCTTCATTCCAGAGATGCATTTCATAACGTCTCTATTCCTCTGTCACAGAAATATACTATATTCATTTTCTTCTTTACAAAAAATTGCAGAAACTTAGCTTAAAGTAACATCTGTTTATTATCTCAGTTAACATATATCAAAGGTCTGTGGACAAGCATGGTTGGGTCCTCTTCTCAGAGTCTCCCAAGGCTGCATTTAAGATGGCAGCTGGAGCTGGGGTCTCATCTGGAGCTTGGGGTCCTCCTCTGAGTTCAACTGGTTGTTGGAAGAATTAATTTCCTTGCTGTTGCAGGATGGAGGACGTATGCTTATAGAAGCTTCCTACACTTCCTTGCCACATAGCCCTCTCTGTAGGCAGTTCACATGATGGCAGCATACTTTTTCAAGGCCAGCAGGAGAATCTATTTGGGCATGCTAGCAGGATGGAGTACTACGTATATATGTCCTCATATAATCACGCACGAGGCATTCCATCAAATTTTCTGTCAGAGGCAAGTCATGGGTCCTGCCCCCACTCTTGGGGAGGGATGATCCATGGCATAAACCTGGGTTTTCCACCCCAGATACTTGCTCATCAAAGTCTTGAGACAAATCTAGCTTTCTCTTGGTCTTTGGGCCAAGTGCTCTACTCCAGCATCTTTCCGTGCAGCATCCTCCTCTTCCTCCCCAAGTAAAGGGCTCATAGCTCCCCCAGGCCCCAGTCCCCCCATCATTGCTGGACTCTACAGCATTCCTGACACCCAGCTCTCTGGGTGTCTTCCTCCCCATTTGTATTCTGTGGGACACTCCCTGCTGCAGCCACCACAGCAAATGAATATTTAATGGAATGCTGCCACCTTTTGGAATTTAGCAAAAGTGATCAGTATTGTTTAGAGGGGTGGATGTGAAGCTCTTGGAAGAAAACACAGTCCTGTTTCCTTGTACACACCCCAGCATACACACACACACACACACACACACACACACACACACACACACACACATGCATATGCACACATGCGCTCACCCAGCCTGTATTTCCACTGGGGACTGACTAAGGTTTGATGCAAGATTCCAGAAGGAAAAAAAAAAGGAGCCAGTTTCTTCTTGAGGCAGGTTTGTTCGTCATTTATGCTCTGGTTCATAATCACTGTGAGCGCTGACAGTCCTGTGCCGTTTCACACTCCAAGAGGCAGCAGAATGTATGAGCAGGAGCCTTGGTGCATTGGGTTGGATTTCGTCCTTGGTTCTGCCTCCAGCCCTCCAAGGATTTCAGCTTCCTTATCTACCTTCCCAATGGGGGGTCTACCAGGCTCTTTTGGCTCTCAACCTCCTGATCGCACGTTGTGATGTCTGTAAGCAGGTATGGGAAGTAGGTAACACCACATTTATAGGTGCCAAATAGGAGTGGTGCTCAGGCTATTTCTTTCCTCAGAAGGAAAGACTTAGTCATGATTAGTAGTTAGGGGACAGTGGCAGCGTGAGTGCCATCCCAATGCCAGGTATCTCATGGAGACACAGTAGCCACCACAGAACTGCCCGCTCCCCTGCATCCCCCACTGTTTTCCTTGCTGTGTATTCAAAGGCTTCACCATCCTCCTGTCCCCCAGCATCCTTTGTATTTCCCTAGCTTACTCCCAGTCTGAAGTCACCAAAGTTTGTCCATTCTCCCTTGGCGTATCCTTAGTGGACCCACTGCTCTGGTTCACACCCTTGATATGGCACGTCTGGATTATACAACCAGCTCTAACCAGTCCTCTGCTTTGGACTTTGCCTTCTTCAGTTAGCAGCCTCATATGGTTGACCATGACTCTCCTTTTGAGCATGCTTCAGTAGCTCTGTGCGATCTGAGAATAGAGTGCAAACTCCTCTGATTCCAAGCATGCCATTTGGACCCCATCTTGCACTCCTCCAGTCCTGGTCTCCCTGACTGGGCACCCTTCCTTAGGTTATCACCTCTGCTCCACTTCCCCCACTGAAGCCTGACTGCAAAAGTTCCTGATCATCCATCAAGATCAATCAGAAAAGTGTTGTTCAAAGATTTTCCCCAAGTCCTTCTGTTCTATTGAGTTATTGCATCCCCTGGATACCCTCTGCCTTCCCTTCCTCCCTTCCCTCCTCACTTCCTTCTTTCTCACTTCTCCTTCTCATCTATCCCTCCCTTCACTCGCCTCTCTTAAACTCTTGTACTCACTACTGAGAGTCAGAAGATACAAAAGTGAAGTAGACCCAGACCCTACCTTCAAGGGGCTTGCAGTGATGACGGAATAAAACCATGAATAAAAGAAACCTATAATTGAGGCACAATCTGATTGCTTTAGTGGAGGCAGAATACAGAATTTGGTGGTGGCACAAATAGGTGGTCAGAGAAGGCTCCATGGAGGAAGTGTCACTTAGAGTTGTGAAGGACAAGGGGGATCCTCACAGCAGTTGCAGGGGCAGGGGTTTTAGGTAGAAGGACTGCCACGGGCATGGACTTTAGTCTGACTCAGATTCTAGAGGAGGGGGTGTTAGAGAAATAGGCATGCCTCGGTGCTTCGTGATGGGCAGGAGTTGAGTTTTTGCTGTGATTGGTGTGGGGCTACAGAAGGGTTTTAAGCTGGTGATTGCCTTGATCCGATTTGCATTTTAGACAGATCTCCCTGGGACCTGCCTTAGGAGCTGAGTGACTGGAGGAAGCCTTGGTTCCTCTTGGGCATTTTTCACTCCTCCGACCCCCTGGAGCAGGCCTCCGGAGCAGAGGGGTCACCAGCTCGGCGCCCAGGCTTCCAGGCACGCTCTGCTTCTCATTGCTAATATGCCTTTCTATAGCATCTGCTCGGCAGAAAACCAAGTGTGGGGACGAGATAACAGCATTAAGAGCAGAAGGACAAAGCTGATACTCGGGGCAGTGAGACATGGAGGCTTAAATTCTTTCCCTTCAAAATGTCGCACATGATTTTGGCCACGTGGTCCTGATTAAAGCAAGCCAGGCTTGCCAGGATGAAATGCTAAGTGGTGCTCGTGACCCCGGGCACAGTGAGTGCAGAGGTCTGCTGCTCTGATGAGTATCCCTGCCCTTCCTCCCCACTGCTTTCTGCCAGATAAAAGAAGGAAATCTATTTAGTGATTTTTTCCAAATCCCTGAGGATGGCTATGCCCCCTGGAGACACAGTGATACTGACAGGTTTCCAATGTTAGCATCCAACTTGAGGTTGGGAGTGGGGGTCTTGTCTTCTCCCTCCCTCCTGAGGGAGTTTCTCAAATACAGTGGACACTCAATGAATACTTGTTAACAAAATTAATGAGTGGAAGAATCAGTCTTATTGATTTGGAGCACCCCAAAAGGCTTCTTCATGCCTCTCCCAAAGTCAGTACTACCTCTCCCCAACTACGCTCCTGACTTTATTATGAAAGATCGATTTTACTCATTCATGAACTTCACCTAAGCCCCAACAGTACATGTTCATCAGCCTTCTTTCCTACAGCATCATCCCCAGGACATCCAGCTATGTTCCTGCATGTATCAGTCGTTTCTCCTCTTGAAATTGTTGAATAGTATTTCATTGTTTGCCTTTGCCATCATTCTCTAGAATTCTTGATGAGCATTTGGGTTGCTTTCAGTTTGGGGGGTATGTGCACTTGTGTATCCATTGTTTGGTGGAAAGATTTATCCATTTCTCTCGGGAAGATGCCAAGGATGTATTTGTTTGGTCACATAATAGAGACGTTTTTAGTTTTAGTAGATGTTACCCCCACATTTTCCACAATAGTTGTATACATTACCACTCCCACAATGAAAGCATATGAATCTCCCTTGTATGTTAAGCCCTTTAAATGCACATGTCGTGAATTGTCACAACATCCTGGGAGGCAGGTGCGATTATTACTACCCTCATTCAGAGGGGAACACCATGGATCTGCTAACATGGCAAAGGTCATGTAGGTACTCAGTGATGGTGGGGACCTGATGCAAGGATGCTTCCAGAATGGCAGCAGGTCTTAAACACAGTATACTGTGGATTCTGGACAAGCAGCTCTGCCATGGAGAGGCCAGAGGGGGTGTGGTGGAGTGGTTGTGTGCACAGACTTGTGAACCAGACTGGACCCCCAACTCTTCTTCTTCCTTCTTGTGTAAGCCCAGGCAAGTATTTGGACCTCTTGGTGCCACACTTTTCACATTTGTAAAATGGAGTTGATGAATCAGGTTGTTGTGCGCATTAAATGTATTAACGTAGGTAGAGCCTTAGGGATGGGCCCTAAGGAAAGGTTAACTCATTAGTATTTCAGCTCTGCCCAGTTTGAGTGCTGGACTTAACTCCTTGGGGAAGAGGGCTGTCTTTCAGCCGGCTCTAAAAATTTTCAGATAGGCTACATGATTCTCCCCACTTCCCCTACCCTCAGAAGGGAGCTGCCTCTCCTGATGAAATCTGGAATCTAATTTTGAGCCCCAAGCATTGGTTTCACAAAGCCTGCTGGGGTGCAGCCTGACTGGTCCCTTCTGAAATGAGTCTCTGCTCTTTACTGCCCCTAATAAGAAATGCGGTCTGTTTGCTCAGGGTTTTACCCTTTATAGAAATGGTCGGATTCCTTTCTTCTCCGCATCTCCATTCCACAAATCCATGCCAAATATTGATGTTTGATAACTACAAATATCACACATAGCTTTTAATCAAGAGAGACGGAGGGAAGATAAGGGGAGTAAATACATCTCTGTAAGGTAGTTCAATATTCTCAGTAACGATTTTACGAAGAAACAAAATAAGTGGGAGGAAGAGGGGAGGGCTCGGTGATATGTGTCAGGATGGGGTGGACCACCTGGAACATGCTGGACCATGCCTGGGCCCATGCTCCCAGCCTGTGGCTTGGATTTAAGTTAGATGTTCATTACCCGAATTGGTAGATGGTATCTCATCTTACAGAAAGGAGAGATCTATTTTAAATGTGAATTTCCAATATGCCATCAGTCTATTCCATTACTAGCAAAATACATCGAGCCAAATTCTGTCCTCTGTTGTCGCTTGTCTGAGATGGGTGTGGAATGTGAATGCCTGCCATCCTCTACTCGAGGCAGAAGTCAGCCTGCTGGAGACCGAGTGGAGGTCAGCGCCAGACTTGAGGCCACCAAGATTCTGTTTCCTTCGTATGGGGACAAAGGGCAATAGTCTGATCCTGGAAGGTTGGTAGGTGTTAAGCATTGAGACATACTTGCCCAGGGTTATTCCAGACCAGAACTTGGTCAAACCAAGTGATACCTCATGATCTGAATCCAAAGCCCATCCACAAGGTGGCCTCCAACAGCTCACTGCAACCCGAGACCCATCTCAGTGCCTGTGTGTTGTAGGAGCTCAGGACCTTCTGAGTGAGTGAATGAGTGAGTGAATGAATTGGTGAGCCTGTCTTTCCACCAACATCATTGTTACTGTTTTGTTTGGCTCCTACTTTGGCTTTTCTCACCCTTCATTAGTCTTTTGCTTTGTATTTTGATGTTCTCAACCTTTTATAATTGATAAAAATGATCAGTCTCAGAAACCAATGTCAACAAAAACTAGTGATCCACCCACCTATCCACCCATCTATTCATCCACTCATTTGCTCATTCATCAATCTATCTGTTTACTCATTTACCCATCCAATATTGGGCACCTGCCATGCGTCAGACCCCACGTGGCTGCTTTCCTTGTAATGGTAAGCCCAGACGCACCTGGCTTATCTTCCTAGAGCTTACAGTCCAGTGGGAGGCGGATTAAGTATACTAGAGGATAATCCTACCTAGAGGATATCTATAAGCAGAGATAAGTGTTCCATAAGGAGGAACACGGCTCTGGGACAGCCTATTACAAGGAAACCTGGCCCATATGGTAGGTATGTCTGAGGTTTTCCCAGGAGGAGACTCATAAGCTGAGGTCTTATGGCAAGGGCAGTGAGTACAGGATTTCAGGCAGAGGGGCAGTGTGTGCAAATATCCTATGGCCACATTATTTCCAGGCACTCTCAGAGGTCAACTAGAGTGGCTTAAGATCAGAGAAGGATCGGGGGTGGGGGGGGTGGGTGGGAAATATTCTAGATGAGGTCAAAAGGGTTGACGGGATAGGTGGCAGCCCACGTTGTGAAGTCCCAGGCCATAGGAAGGATATTGATCTTTATCCCAAAGCAATGGAAGATTTTGAATGGTTTTGAAGGAGGTGATCTGATTTGCTTTTTGTGAAGATCCCTCTGGTTCCTTTGAGGGTCCTTGGCTGGAGGAGGGGAAGAATTTCAGAGGCCATGAGATGGAAAAAAGCTGGTGGCATGGCAGTGGTCGGCCTCCTTCAGGCTTGAGCAGGATCTCTACCTGCCATCCAGGTGGACCTCCTTCGAAAGTCTCAGGACACTCATAGGTTCACAGTACATTTGCACTTGCACAGTTGAAGGTGGGTTCCCCAACATAAGTCTTCCAAGGTTCTTGGCAAAGGGAGCATAAATAGACCTATTTCTGTGTAACGGCTGTAGCCTTACCCCCGCCCCACCCCGGACACACAGAGATCTGCTTGCTTTCATAGCTGTCCAGCACGCTGATGGTACCAGGTGACAGCCCAGGATATGAATCCCAGAGGCTGAGGTTATGTTGTGTAAAACTAGGAGGAGAGATGAGGGAAGGATGGAGGTGTAAAAATTAGGGATTTTCGTTAATAGATGTCTGCGAGCTGATAGTGACACCAGAATGTCAGATCCACGTCATGGGTCCAGTCTGGATTATCATTTTGTGGGAGGAAGTGATCTGGTGCTCGGACCACAGTGGAACTGTGTTTATGGGGCCTGAGATCCAGGAGGAGGATTGGGAGAGTCCTTGATACCCGAGTGCTTCTTTGAATGTCTCCAAGTTAGAATTCTGGCCTTACCCTTATTTTACTCCCCAAATCAAAGTAGGTGATTTTTTTCCCTAGCTACTGTCAGATAAGTGGATTCATGGATGGGCATCTGAAATCCTTCTTTCCGATCCCTTTGTCTCCCATCTCCCCCTGCAGGGTTCCAGCCACCATCCACTCCCAAGAGTTTCACCTTTAAGGAGACTGTGGGAGGGAGTGTCAAATCCTATAGAAGCCCTGAGGAGAAAGTCCAGCCTTTTTCTCACTAAGATCAGCCACCTCTTTTGGAAAATTCTTAAATATTCTCATTCCTACCAGGTCTCTTTGCTGTCTTAACAAAGATTCTCTCTGTTTGGGAATTGGGGGGTCCGATGGGGGGCCCTTTTCTGTTACATGCAGCCTGGGACTCGCACTTTGTTTTCAACAACTGGGACTGCAAACATTTTTAAACCAGAAGAAAAAAACAAATTTGCGCGTGGGTTAAAAACAAACTCCATCTCCCTCCAGGCCCCCCTTGGGGATTGTGCAGGAGGGCTCTGGACAGGTGGGGGGAATTTTCAACGCAACTTTCATCTTTCTGGTTTTCCTGCCTGAGTCCACAGGGATTTCATAAACATTATGTTGCTCAATTTTGGTTCAATGGCACGGAGTCGTTCCAATGTGTTCTAATTACTCAGACATAAATGATTTCTGGTGCACTTTAAATGATTTCGGATGCACTTTTGTCTATCAAGCTGCTGATTTATAACTCCCTGGGACTTTGATGTTGTGCTTCATTGATTTCTTTTAAGGCTCTTCAGAGGTATATTTATTATAGGCGATACATTTCCCTGTTCATTTGCTCCATAATTCTGAAACACTCTCATTTTCCACTTGTCAACACTCCATCCCTACCCCCTGCGCTTATGCTGTCCCAATAACAAGACACATTTATTGAGTGCTTGCTGAATGCAGAACCCAGTAGTAGATGTTATTGGGTTAGTGGAGTGACACAAATAAAGCGTGCGTGTGCGCGCGCGCGCACACACACACACACACACAAACACACACACACACACTTCTTCCAATGGCATCCTTGTCATTTAGACAAAGGGACAACATACACAAAGACTCAGTGATGTGACAGAAGGGAAAGAACACAGGGAGGCCCCTGGGGTTAGTCCATGAGCTGTGAAGGATACCTGGTAGAGAAGGATGACAGGTGGATGGGGTCAAAACTTTGTGTCCAGATCCTTGCAGTGATGGTCCATGGGAGTGGTGCTTTGCCAAGGCAGCTGGTTTTGGTCCTGAGGATGTGGGAGTCCCAGCCTGGTCCTATTCTCATGGGTTTCTAGCTTACCACTTAATGTTCTCTTGAGCCTTAGTTTTCTCATCTGTAAAATGGAGCAATCCTGTCTTGTTGGTTAGGCACTGTGGATTGTGCACTTGGTATGGGCTAGGCAGATCCATGTTGTGTGGGACCTGAAACTTTATCAGTTTGGGCAGGGGCTTTTAGAAAATCTCTGATTCTGAATGCCTGGCTGGGTCTCTGCCCCACAGTGAAGCCACTAGAGTTAGTGCTGGTGTCTACAATGCCTTTTTTTTTTTTTTTTTAGTTTTTTTTTTTTTTTTGGGGGGGGGGGGAGGGAAGAGGAGAAAAAGTTGGACAGGGGGCAGAGAGACAAGGAAAGAGAGAGAATCCCAAGCAGGCTCTGAGCTGTCAGTACAGAACCCAGTTCAGGTTTCAAGCTCAGGAACTGTGAAATCGTGACCTGAACAGAGTCAGACGCTTAACTGACTGAGCCACCCAGGTGCCCCAATGCTTTTTAAGCCCTGGAGTTCCTTTCTTCCCACACTATTTGTTGCATGAATGTGCGGTGTGTAAAACAGATAATGGTGGAGCTTCTGTGATTGGGAACCTTTTCTTTATCCCTGAGACTGGACTCTCAGGCATCTTCAGGGAAAGTGTTCTGTAACTGCTTGTGAGGTGGAGTCAGGATCTGAACTCAGTCCCACTGCCCACTCTGGGCAGTGTCTCTGGGATTGTCTAAAAAGCAAGCTCTGTGTTGGGAGTGACAGCTCAGACTTACTTCATTGGTGGTTCTCTCCACCACCACAGGTCTCCTGTGCTGGCTTCAGGCGTCCTTCAGTGACAGGACATTTCCCTTTCCTGATGTGCGAGCTTCAGGTTCTTGCAGCTGAGAACCTGGGGAAAGGACAATGAGGAATATGCGCCACCTAGTGACCATTTGCTGGAGCTGCCACTCTGAGCGTGGCCTCTGGGAGGAATCTTTATCTCTGGACAAGGATGAGTCTGGGGATGATGGTCATCAAGGTCCTGTTGCTGTGTTTTAAGAGGGCGTGGCTCAGATCTGCAACTTCCTGCATTAGAGCAGGAGTGACTCATGTCAGACTGTCCTTGATTCTCCCGTGGAGACTCTGTCACTGTGAATATGAGCTGCCAGAGAAGTGACTGCCTCCCTTTCTCTTTTCCCCTTCACCATCATCGTCCTTCCTCCCCTCTCTGTTTCTACCTCTTCCCTCCCTCCCTCCCATTCTTCCCTTTTTTCCCCCTCAAATCCTCCTCTTCCCTTTTTTCCCCTCAAATCCTCGTTTCAGGTGTTCTTCTCCCCCTCTTCCCTCTCCTCTCTTCACCGTTCCCTCCCCACCCTGCCTCTTCTCTTCCTTCTCCCTCCCCCCACCCTCACTCTCCCCTTCTCCTTGTACTCTTCCTCCCTTCTTCCTTCCCTCCCCTCTTCTCCTCCTTACTTTGGTTCAGCCAGCCTTTCTTTAACTAAATAAATATTTTTGGTGGTTCTGTTATTTGGCCCAGGAAGGATGTGGGGCAGTTGCTGAGTTACATAGAGCTAGGCCATGAGTCCCAGCTGTGGATGGTGAGGGGTTGAGCCCGCCTGCCTGCTTTTCTTTCTTCTTTCCTCCGTGCATTTGTGCATTCATGCATGCATTCATTCACTTATTCACGAGTGCCTGCACAGATTCAATAAAAACATTTTAAGGCCAACTATGTGTCAAGCATTGACACAGACCTCACTCTGTCTTTAACCCCTGGACATTTAGCACACACCGTTCCTCTTCATTGTCTGCCTGGAAAGTTACTACTCACTTTCAGGACCCAGTCAAACATTGCCCAAACATTGCAGAATAAAATGTGAGGCTCACTCCTCCCACCCATTAGACCTGGGAGATCTTTCTGAGAGCTTTTCTTTCAGTCTCTTTACAGCCCAGCTCACAGGTGCCCAGCAATCAAAGCCAACCTTACACAGAGTCCAAATTCCTGAAGCTGGTGATTGTCTGCCTGGGACTCTTTGTTCTTCAGTGATTATACTTGTTCCCCTCCCTGAGCGTATCCTGTACACAATTGCATCCTTAGACATCCAGAAATCTTAGCATTGACAGCATGCAGAAACTAGATGAAAATGTCTTCTGTATTCCTGGGTTCTACCAATCCTGTTGTAAAAGAGTTTTCTTTATTCCTACGGATTAAATGGAAATGAGGACTTTGTCCTGGATGTCTTATGTTCTGTTTGGGTTTTGCTTTGATTCTCTTCCTCTATATTCCCAAATTAATGTTGGGAATGGGGAAGGTAGATTTGCAGTTTTGTTTGTTATCCCAGAGTACAGGTCAGGTAACCCATTATAAAAGGAGACAGAAAGGATGATGGGAATGTCTGTATGTCAGGTGGTAACATCTCACAGGGTTATCTGTGGCATTGTGGAAGATACCACTCTCGCCTGAGGATATCACCCAAACCATCAGGGCCTGAGCTCTGGTATGTAGTAGGTACTCAACAAAGGGTTGGCAATTTTACAGAATCAAGATTTAACTTCCATGTTATAAAGCACAAATGTTAAGTGTACAGTCCATGAATTTTTACATGTGCATACTTCTGGGATGCCACCACCCAGATCAAGAAACAAAACATTTTCAAGCACCTCAAATTTTCCCCTGTGCCCCTTTGAGCCAGAACCACCCTCATCCAGAGCCCCCACTACTCCGCTCACTTCCTCTTTAGATCAGTTTTGTCTCCTTTGGAACTTGATAAAAATGGAATCTTGACTTAATTCAGTCAACATCATGCCCATGAGAATTATCAATCTTGCAGAGGCTGACAGATTTGATCTTGCTTGTTGAATGAGTCTTCCACACATTGGCCCCACACATTCCACACATCTCTTAGGGGTTGAGTTGAAGCTTGCTAATGGGGGAGAATCAAGATAGTTTATTGTTGGGGCGCCTGGGTGGCTCAGTCGGTTAAGCGTCCAACTTCAGCTCAGGTCACGATCTCGCGGTCCGTGAGTTCGAGCCCCGCGTTGGGCTCTGGGCCGATGGCTCAGAGCCTGGAGCCTGCTTCCGATTCTGTGTCTCCCTCTCTCTCTGCCCCTCCCCCATTCATGATCTGTCTCTCTCTGTCTCAAAAATAAATAAAAGTTAAAAAAAAATTTAAAAAAAACTCTAAAAAAAAAAGATAGTTTATTTTTGAGAGCTTGCTTCTTTACCTTTAATGTGGATTTTGTTGAGTCCCAGCACCTGCATGTATTGGCTGCCACACCCAGTTTCTCATTGCTGCAAGGCCAGATTGTGGACCCTAAGAACCCATTGTGGGGCATTGGGTCACCAATGAACACTAGCTCCTCAAATTACTTGCTCCACATGGTTTCAGGGAGCTTGGGCTATTGAGAAGGCAACTAGCTGTCACCCATGGACAAGACATGGTATCTAATGTATTTGCAGCCACTGTACTTTGTACCTGATTTGCAGCAGTGCAGGGGCCTCAAGGAAGGTGACTGGTTTATGAGCCATCCCAAGGGGTCACCTGTGAAGCCTTAGCTCTGAGGGTGTGTTCATTCATGGAGAATACCATTGGCCCCACTGAGGAGTCTGTGGTATGCCCAGTGACATGCCTCCAGGCTTCTGCTGCAAACACTAGGGTGGGGTTACTACCCAGGGACAGATGGCCTAAATTCCTGGACAGGAAGTGCCCACAGAGGGACATGTTCAACACAAGATTAACAGGCTCTGGAGGGGAGGCTTGGGGACCTGGGGCTTGGACTAGATTGCTTTGCGAGGTAAGCTCTTGATTTCATGACCTCATCTCTTGCCCCAACCCAGGGACTTCACTCACAATCCAGGTTGTTAACACGGAGAGATCTTATCCTGTTAGCCTTTCACTCGAAAGAAATTGGATTGAAAATCTCGCCAGACTGCCTCCGGACAGAGCTTTTCCATCAGCTGTGAATGTTGCTTTCCTTCACACACCAATAGATGGTGACAGAAGGGGGGCATCACTCTCTGCCTGGGCTGCTGTCAGAAACTCTCGGAGAGGGATCCCTACTGGGAACTTGCTGCCTTGACCCATGGCAAGACCTGAGAAAGTCACTTCCCCTCTACGTACCTGGGCTCACCTCCATTACATGTGCTTGTCTCTTAACAGATTCTCATGGAGATGGTCACACCTGAGCAAGTCACTTGCGAACATGGGGATTCAAACCCTTCTCCAAGTGTCCTGGGGGCCTCAGGGAGGGGTTTGCCTACTCTCCTACCCCCATTATTTTTACCATGCCCATCTTGCTTTTTATTAAACCTCTACACAGTGTGGTAGATTCCTGGGGTACATTAAAACAAACAAATGATTGAACTTGCCTAAATACCTGAACTCATGACATTTTCTGAGTTGGCTCCCACTTTCTCACTGGCCTGGTTGGCTCTCCTGATCCAGTAAAAAGTAGCAATGTTTCAAGCAGGAAAATGATGCCCAAGCCCCGCCTCTCTGGACATCACAGACTTGGGAGGAGCAAGTTGGATTTTATCCACCTGGTGGCCTGAGGGTGGCTTGGTTTGGCTGCCATGTTCCAGCAACCTGCAGAGCACCTAAGGTTTCTGAGCAGTTACTGTAGCCCAGGCCTGGGGCCGGGTGGTTTGTGTTCATTTTTGTTTGCTCACGTCATTCGTGTGTTATCACCATTCTCTGGATGAGAAGACTGAGCCCTGGCGACATCTGACATGACCAACCTGAATTCAGGTCTGCCTGACTGCTAAATTGGCTCCCTTACCCACCTCACTGCCTGCCTCCTTGGATGTAGTAGCTAATGTATACCGAGGGCTTTTCTTTTCCAAAAGCTGTATTCGTTTTCTCAGGTTGCCATAACAAAGTAGCCCAGACTGGGTTGCTCAAAAAACAGAAATAGGTTTTCTCGCAGCTCTGGAGGGTAGAATCTGAGATGGAGGTGTTGGCGGGGCTGGGTTCTTCTGAGGCCTCTCTTCTCGGTTCTTCTGAGGCCTCTCTCATACTGCAGACGGCTGTCTTCCCCTGCGTCTTCATCTCATCTTCCCTCTGTACGTGTCTGTGTCCTAATCATCTCTTCTTACAAGAACTCCAGTCCTGCTGGATTAGGACCACCCTAAAGGCCTCTTTTTAACTTGATTACCTCTTTAAGGACACTATCTCTATGTATAGTCCCATTCTGAGGGCCTGGGGGGTTAGAACTTCAACATGTGACTTTTAGAGGGACACGAAATTCAGCCC
The DNA here is from genome assembly GCF_023721935.1 of Panthera uncia. Classification (NCBI taxonomy): domain Eukaryota; kingdom Metazoa; phylum Chordata; class Mammalia; order Carnivora; family Felidae; genus Panthera; species Panthera uncia. The sequence continues at coordinate 61,573,717 of NC_064814.1, forward strand.
ATAACAAATGCTTTGCATTCAATTCATTTAATCTTGAAAACATGCCGTGGATTGGATATTGTGTCGATCACACTGAATTGATGAGGAAAGGGAGGCACAGAGTGGAATACAGACTCTGGCCAGACTCAGTGTATGTTTCCCTACCCCAGTGTTCTGTATAAAGATTCTTACACCCCATATCAACTCAGTGTGTAAAGAATAATTTAGGAAGGGGGAGGATCTAGAAAACACCATGTTGGAGAGGTTACTCCATGCTAAGGGCTATCCTCCACCTCTGCTGAGAAGGGATTGGGCATTAACTCCAAAACCATGTAAGGCCGTTATCCAGGAATTGTATTAGGATTTTATACAAACGTATATATATATATCCAGGTACCTATTTATGCACCTGAGTGTTCTTGTTTTTGTGCATAGGGGTGAGGCACAGAGGTGCACACCATGGAAACTTAAGACTCAGCAGCTACCAGGAACCCCTGGTCCAGGGGTTTATGAGGTCCAGGGGTTTATGAAGTTTATGAGGAATAAACTTCTCAGAAGTTATTCCTCATAATTCTAGGGGCTGGGAGTATGAAATCAAGATGTCACAGGGTTTCTTCTCACCAGGTCCAGTGTCTGGTGGGAAGGGTAGAGTTCTTGTAACAACTAAGACTGTGGTCACGTGTTGAAGATAAACATGGCCATGGGGAAATAAAATTATCTGGGTCATCTGAAATTTTTCTGGAAGCACATGGATCTCAATTTCCCGAATTAGTCTTTTATTCCTGAAAAGTCAATCTTAAAAAATAAAGCCATATGCAAGTTAAGTTTCCCCTAAAGTTCTAAGCAATGTTTTCTAGTTTACTGACTCTACTGGCTTTGATGTTCCACAGTGAGAGCTGACTTGAAGTCCTAGGGTGGCAATTCTTCATGGTATATAAAGGCTTTTATTTATTTATTTTTTAAAAACATATTTATTGAGATATAATTCATAGGCTCTACAACTCATCCACTTGGAGTATACAATTGAATGGTCTTGAATATATTTACAGAGTTTTGTAACCATCACCACAATCAACTCAAGAAAATTTTCGTCACCCCCAAAAAGAAATCTCGCATAAAAGCTTTTGAAGACCATTCGTACAAAACCCCATGAGAAGAGCAGAGTGGACAGTTTGCACTCCACTTTTAAGATGGGCAAGCAAAGGCTCGTGGAGTTTAAGGATTGGTGAAAGAAGCTTAGGAGACATTTCTCAGTCCTTTTAAATATTGGAAGTAAGTTCCTAAAAACAAGGATTTGGAGTCTCTGAGTTCCTAGGGCTTCTTAAGCTCAGGCTTCGGTCCCTTACCCCTGACCTGGAAGGCACAAGGACAGTGGCAGAGACTGCCTGTGTGGGTAATGGGTTCAGACCTCCAGCTGCTCCCTGAAAGGCTGTCCTTATGCCATCTTGCGTATACTGCATATGGGTTGGCTTGCACACAGCTGCCAATGCAGGGTGACAGGGCCTGGGGCTTGCCTCAGGGGACACTTCAGAGACCTTGTCATTGAGTGCCAGGTGGCACTGCAGTGCTCTTATTGTGGGACAGAGGGACAGAGAGAGTTGATTGCTGAATGGCTCTGGGAAAGGAAACAGGCCTTTTGATGATTAGGAGCCTGACCAGTAGGGTAATCCCTAACCAAACAGCAAAATGCTCAGGCATCCACAGGTATTCTGCCCTGATTTGGGACCGTGTGATTGAGGATGACTGTGGGGCCAGAGAGCCTGGCACAAGAGATTATTAGCTATCAGCTCTCATGGGCTACTCCAGATTATATTTTAAGTGGGATTCAGGGATACTACATATAGTACCCTGAAGTGTACCAAAGCTTAGAAATTTGCATTTAAGCCATCCTTTCTTTTCTTACTGAAGTGCCCCCCCCCTTACTATCATTATTAGCTAATATCCACCAGGAGATAAGGCCTATAGGGCAGGATGTCTTGTTAGTATCCCCTTACCTAGAGCAGTTCCTGCACATGTGCAGGCACAGGACATGTATGTGGAATGAATGAGGCAATGGATTTTCTGTGTGGTCCCCAGTGTCAGGTTCACTGTACTTGGATCCTCATTGCAGTTCTCATATGAGACTGGCCCAGAGAGGTAGAGGAACTAGCCACATGGCTTACAGCTCACCAGTGGTGTGGTTGGGATTTGAACTTGAGCAGTGTCAAGCCTAATGACTGTGTGATCCTTCCTGGTATGGATTTACTTTGTAACTTCTTGTGTCCTTCACTTTATTCTGTACAAAAAGAATTACTCGGTTAATGAATCTGCTTTATTTACCATTGGCACAACTGGCTCTGCTCTGATGGAGTTACAGTGTTGTGGGAAGCAGAGAAACAATCTGTAGTTGAGCCAGGATTATCTGAGACTTTGGATTAGTCAACTCGGAAGCCATCACAAAGAACCACAGACTGGGTGCTTAAACAACAGAAGTTTATTCCTCATAATTCTAGGGGCTGCGAGTGTGAAATCAAGATGTCACAGGGTTTCTTCTCACCGTTTTCTCACATGGTTTTCCTTCAGGGTGTATCTGCAACCTAATATCTCTTTATAAGGACAGCAGTCATATTGGATTAGGGTCATATTGGGTCACCCTAATGACCTCATTTTATCTTAATTACCTCTTTAAAGCCTTTATTGCCAAATATAATAATATGCCCAGGTACTGGGGGTTAGGACTTCAACATAGAAATTTGGGGGGTGGGCGCAAGTCAGCCTATAACAGACCCTAAACACAAAGATTCAGGAATCTTCTAACTTCTCTCAAATTCTAGGGACCCTGAGCCCCTATCCTTCTCATGGGAGTCAGATGTCAAATCCTAATATGAGCTCACAAATTCACCAGTTCTAACCAGCTGGTTATGCTCAGATGCTTAGGTGGAAATGAGTTCCCCTGTTTTTTTAATGGTGTATCTTGTGAATTGGACAGAAGTTTCAAACAAGTTAAAAAAAGAAAACAGAAAACCTCAGATCTCTTGGTCTTAGCTCCCTTCTAAGCACATTTGAGCAATCATTTTATCAAAACCTTTTTTTTTCCATAAGAAAGAATTTTGCTTAATTGGGTCTCATTTCTGTTCTCCCCTTAAAACAACCAAACGTCTACATTTCTGTTGGGATTAAAAGCCCCAATCAGTTCAGATAAATCAGCTTCCTTTTAAATTATGATCTTGGAGGAAATAATGATCTATCTTACTTTTCGTTAATTACTTTTAGGTGAATTAGACATCCCAGCTTTGCAGTTCCTGATTTCCTCAGAAGTATTTAAGCCCTCAAATCTATTTAAACCTTTTCTTTTACTCAAATTAAGATGCTGAAAAATTCTGTTAGAAATAATTCAGGTTTTTTTTTTTAATTCAGCTATGTGGGTTTTTAATTTTAAATAAATTGAGCTGAAAATGATCATATCATATCCCATGTAGTGGCACCAAAGTAATATTTTCCCTTCAAAATGTTCCTGTATTAGTGGTGTGTCAGATTTAGTAAACAAAAAAATAGGACAGAGAGGTTATGAATAATGTCACCAGGTAGAATTAGAAAACATAAACCAAATTGTGGACTCCACAGATAGTAATTATGCCTTTAACCATAGTAATCATGGTGTGAGTGTGTGTGTATATGGTATGTCTCTGTGTCTTTGTATCTCCAAGAAAAAAATCAGTTGTAAAGTACAGAAAGCACTATAGCTTTGAGCCCAAAGAATAGAAATAAAAATTTTTTATACGAAACAATTCTAAACCTTCTGAAGTAAAGAAACAAGCTCATAGGGGCGCCTGGGTGGCGCAGTCGGTTAAGCGTCCGACTTCAGCCAGGTCACGATCTCGCGGTCCGTGAGTTCGAGCTCCGCGTCAGGCTCTGGGCTGATGGCTCGGAGCCTGGAGCCTGTTTCCGATTCTGTGTCTCCCTCTCTCTGCCCCTCCCCCGTTCATGCTCTGTCTCTCTCCAAAAATAAATTAAAAACGTTGAAAAAAAAAATTAAAAAAAAAAAAAAAGAAACAAGCTCATAAATAAGTATATTTATTGTTTAAAACAATTAAGGGGCGCCTGGGTGGCTCAGTCGGTTAAGCGTCCGACTTCAGCTCAGGTCGTGATCTCGTGGTCTGTGAGTTCAAGCCCTGCATTGGGCTCTGTGCTGACAGCTCAGAGCCTGGAGCCTGCCTCAGATTCTGTGTCTCCCTCTCTCTCTGCCCCTCCCCTGCTCATGCTCTGTCTCAAAAATAAATAAAAATATTAAAAAAAAACAATTATAAGGTTTATTTTTGAGAGAGAGAGAGAGAGAGAGAGAGCGAGCATGAGCATGGGAGGGGCAGAGGGAGGGAGACACAGAATCTGAAGCAGCTCCAGGCTCCAAGCTGTCAGCAGCACAGAGCCCAATGTGGGGCTCAAACCCCCAAGTCATGAGATCATGACTTGAGCTGAAGTCAGGTGCTTAACCAGCTGAGCCACCCAGGCACCCCATAATAAGTATATCTGGAAGGGAATTAATATTCCACAAGAGAAGCACATAATTAAAACTTTTGGCAAGTGGCCAAAGCAGTACTTAAAGGCGTTCTCATAGCCTTAGATTTTACCGTCTTTTTTGTCATCTGAGAAATTCTTTGTATCTTCAGTATTAGGTGAAGTAGTTAATGTAAGGGTGGTGGAATTGCTGCCTCTGCCACCACCACCTCAATCAGTAAGAACTCTGTACAGTTAGGGTTTCAGTGCTTGTAAAAGTTGGGTATTTGGCACAGAGTAACTTGTCTTAACATCAAATAGTCTATTGAGAAATATAGTGCAGTCCAGTGTCCCAATTAAGTACTTAGGGGATAACAGAACCCAAGAATTTAAGTCCTTTCTACTATGCAAATGGTGGTCTTATCTGTGATGCCACTTATCATAGACTAAATGTTTATCCTCTTTTTTCCTTTATTTCTGTTCTTTATTGATCCCTCTGGATCCTGGGCATATTACCCATTGGGAACCAAATCAGAAGGAGCCCCTGAGTTCTGAAAAAAAGGAACCATTGATCTACTTTAGTTTCCTAGGATCTGGACTAAGGAATGGCCCCTTGAGGCCAGGCAAGTAGTAGTCAAACTCTAGGAAAGATCCTGAATCCAAGGCTTGAAGTCACTGGTGTATTGCTTGTCTTTATTCCCAAGGAGAGCAGATACTCTTTAAGAACTTTGAGCTGAGATATCTGGGATAAATGATAGAGGGAACCTTGTTATTATTGTGCTTGGTAGCAAGCCAGGGCCAACAGAGCAGCCTTTAGTTTCTCATCTATTAAATTTTCTGACCAGTGCATTCCAGATCCACAAGAATTGCCAAATATGAGCAGCTTCATGGCTAAAATGAGATCCCACAGGCCCATGTTATTCCTTTGTTTGCTTGTTTGTTTATATATTCGTATGTTTCAAGTTTTTTCTTAAATTCTAATTACTTACAGCCGCCTGGGTGGCTCAGTCGGTTAAGTGTCTGACTTTGGCTCAGGTCATTATCTCTTGGTTCAGTTTTGGGCCGTGTGCTGACAGCTCAGAGCCTGGAGCCTGCTTCAGATTCTGTGTCTCCTTCTCTCTCTGCCCTTCCCCAGCTCATGCTCTCTCTGTCTCTCCCTCTCTCTCAAGAATAAATAAACATTAAAAAAAAAATAATTCCATTTACTTAAAATACAGTGTAATAATGGTTTGAGGGGTACAATCTTGTGATTCACCACTTACATACAAGAGCCAGTGCTCATCACAACAAGTGCCCGTCTTAATACCTATTGTCTACTTATTCCATCCTCCCACCCACCTTATTTTGTTTGAATTCATGTTCTCTATGGGTTGTAATGAGTCCTATGGCACCTGACCAGTACATAAGCTGAGTCAGATCATGTCAAAAGTACATTCTAGCTTTGTGAGGATAGCAAGTTATGGCTGATGCCAGTTGTCACCAGAGTAAACTGTGAGTAATTTAATGCCTTTCTAATGATGCTACCTAGGCCCCAAGCACTCATCACACAGTAAACAAATGTACTGGAGTAGCAGTAAATACTAAATAGAAAAGAGACACTGATGCTCCAAAGGGAACAATCCCATTTGTTCTCCACTCATAATGTGTTGAAAGTACAAGGCTAGAAGATTCAGGTTCATGATGGTTGCCACTTGGACCAGTATTCAACCCAGAAGTGATCCTGGAAGGCCTTCTCTCTTTTCCCATTCCCCAGTATTTTAGGGATATAACAGGGGGATAATAAATATTTTATCACCCATAGGATTTGGATTCTAGTCATTCCAAATGGATGTAGCAACTAAACAGAACAGACTCTGCTATTAACCTTGTATATATGCCAGGGTGATCTGTGCCATTGTATCTTTAGACTTTGTCTACAAATTCTCAGACAGTTCAACAGACTCAAAGCCACAGTCCAAAGAGAGATGCATAGGCCATTAAAGCCCTGGAAAACTCAGTAACAAGAGAAGATGGGGGCCACTTTCAAAACCAAAGTCTGAGACTCCGGTTCAGTTGAGAGTCAATGCCACAGTGCCCTCCTTGTTCATGTAAATAATCTTGCCCTTGGCACCTGCCTGGAGTCCTAGTATGACAGTGGTTCCCCTGAGCTTTAGTTTGCCTTCTGACCTCCCTTCCTTCTAGCTTAAGGTTGCATTTACCCAGCTGTCTATTATAGCAGGCACACCTGGGCCCATTGTGTAGCCCTTTGTGTTGAGTTGGAGGTAAAAGAGTCAAGGTTAAAAAAAGGGCAGATTTTGGGGCCCATTAAAATTGGTGTCAAATCTTGACTTCTTACCAAGTTACCTTCAAGTCTCACTTTCTAAATCTTAATGAGCATGAAATTATCTTGTGGTGGTGTAGGGAGATTCAGTGAGTTAATGGTTCGGAGGCACTTAACTCTTAGTAGCCCTCAGTGCCTGATAATTGTTAGGTGGTCGGGGATAAGATTTCTGTCTGTCCTAATGGCAAGTCAGTGAAGACCTCTCTCTTCCCCTACATGTCCATTCCTCAGAAGTCATTTGAGGCTCCGAGGCTCGGGGATATGGTACCTTCTGTTGGAGAAGAGAATGAGGGGAAGGCATACAGACTTTAAACGTTGCTCCCCACCATGTAACTAATAATTACCGTATTCACAAAAGCTTGTCAGCTTCTGTTCACAGGTCACCTCAGGACCTTAATAGCATTGGTGGGTGACTTGTGTGACACACAAGAGGGGCTTGGGTCTCTAGTTGTTGGTGTCAATACCTTGATCAGCCAGCATTTCCCAGAGATAGATACACTTTTTAATGCTTTTCTATCCTGATGAAGGACATGGACTTGACATTCAAATCTAGGCAGGATCTGGGGAGCTGACCCTTCTCACTTTGTGGCTTTAATTGTTGGAAGAAAGGCAACAAGGGAGATTGAATGTGTGGGTGAGGAAGTCATATCAGAGAGGAGCACTATGAGCTTTAAATTTCTTAGTGGTTGGTGTTTAACAACCAAATATGGTTTTTAGATGGTTTCTGATGTTTTTTTCTCCATCTATAGCAAAACAGCTGCATAATGGCAACAGTTGACATTTAAGAGTGGGAAAGTAGGGTGGTGAAGTTATTTCCTCTGGAAAGGTCACACTTGCATCTGGAGGTTGACCATGACAAATGGCCAAACCAGTTTCCAGAACTATGAACATAGATACTTGGGGGTACTGCATCTGTGTTTAAAAAATAAAGTAAACAAAACTCAAGTGGTCATTCACTGTAGATCAGAATTTGCTCTGATGAAGTGATGATGTTGAAGACAATGACAATGTTGATGATAAGTATTATTGGCTAGACTCTCTGAGGCCCTTTCTGATTCCTGCCTTTGATTTAAAAGTCATTCTTCTGTGTACCCATTGCAGCTTTTACTTTGTTTCTATTACATGTAATTTATCAAACACTACTGTGACCACCTGCTTTCATGTTTCCCACTCTCTAGAATGGGGCTACTTGATAATCTCCCTTCTTTCTTCTTTGTACTTAGTATTGGGCTTACTGAATATTTTTTTGAAAGAAACGTTCAGAATCTGCTGAAAGTAAATTGTTGTTTGGATAAACTTTTCTCTTGACGAGACAGTTACACTAAAGACATGTCCCAGTGCACGATCATTTCCTGTGATAGACTGTGTGGTGGCCCATTAGTGCCAGGTAAAGGACAGGCAGACAGGTGATAGGACATTCTACATTGCAAAGAAGGGCTAAGCTTTCACATGTTTGTTATCTGTAAGCTTTTGTGCAGACATCTCAAAGGGGGATTGGATGCCTGAGATTTCTTTTCCAATCCTACTTAAGTTAGGGAGCTGAGGAAGGTATAGAGATGCCAGAGGAAGGGTCTTGTTGTGTGTGCCCAGGTGTCTCTTCATAAAGGACACAGAATGCAGGTCAGCCACTTACTGTGGTACCTGTCACATGTACACAGTTAAACCAATATTATTGTCATAATTATTATTTTTATGTTAGGGAAGATGTCATGAGACAATTCAACTGGCTGTAGTCTTATGCTTGAGAACAGGGAAGGATTTGGGAGTCAGACCTCCTTGGTTCCACATCATTGTGTCCCTTGGCAAATCACTTTACTGGAGCTATTTCCTGGTCAATATTTCTTTACCCTCTGTGAGATGGAGAAAATTAAACCTACTTAACATTTTGGTGAGGGTCAAATTAAACAGAGGAAAAGTGCCGAGCATATCAACAACTCAGTAAATGAGGGCCATCATTTTTGTTGTTGCTATTGTTATTGTTTTATTATTCAACAAAACAAGGGTTTGGTGTCTTTAAGGAAAAGTTGGATTTTGGTGTCACACATAATGGTGGTGATTCATTTAGAAGTAACAATCACCTCCAGTTTCTGTCCACAAGCCACCTAACCTCGCCTGTATTTATTTTGTCTTGTGTTTTCAGGGCCCCTAAGGGAACAGTGGGTGGGGTGAAGGTAGTAAGCACCACAACTGTGACTTAGTGAGCACTTACTATATGGCAGATGCTGTGCTAGTATTCGATAAGCATGATCTTGAATCAGTCCTCACAAAATCCCTGTGAGTTAAGTACTATTATTATCTTTCTTTAGTAGAAGAGAAAATTGAGGTGCAGAGTAGTAAAATGACTTCCTCACATATATTTAGAAAAATGCAATGCTGGGATTTGAATCTAGATCATTCCATTTCAGGGTTTTCAAACTTATATACTGGATGTCAGTTAAAATTTCTTGAAACTATCACTACTCTCTCTCTGGAACCACATACTTGTGGTTTCTTTTCTTATTCCAAAGCATAGATAGATGCATTTTTGATGGCCAGTTTCTTAGCATTAGCAGTCCCAAGAGTGTAATGGTGAGTGTTCCCTCTACTGCCACCTAGGGGGCTTGAACATTAGTAAGCCACGTGGCCATTTCTGAGGTCCAACTTTGAAGTGATTCATTCTTTACCTTTTAATAAATGAACAATTTGGGCTTTTGCACGCTGGTGTTGCTCACTCAGTTTTGGCAAAGTCTGCAATTTTGTCCTTAGAACAGTGTTAGTGCAATTATTTGACTATTTGATTCCACTTTGGTTCTTAATATTTTACCAAGTGTGGAAAACAGGCAAATTAAAATGTTCATACAAGTGGATACAAAGCAGGGATCTCAAATAGAGTTGAGACCAAAAAAAGGGACTATTTCATTTTAATTGCATACTTACTGGATTTAAAGTAATTAATCATTTAGAATTGCAAAAAGGGGAAAACAAAATTAAAGAACTTGTACAAAAATGCTAAGTATATTTTATCAAATACTTAAGTGTGATTAAAGATACAGATTCATCCTTTCCATAATTGAGTGTAAGTCAGAATGTTTTTAGTCATGGAAACAACTCCAAATCATTGAAGCCTAGAGGAATTGACTGGCTTAGACAGTTGGGAAGGGTCCTCGGTCATTCACAGAGTTAAGGAAGAGTTAGGATGGAGAGCCAGGAGTCAGGGCCATGATGCCCCATCTGTTTTTTATTTCTGTTCATTTCTGATTGGCTTCATTCTGCAGACAGACTCTTTACAATGGCATAGATGGTGTGGAAGACATCCACCAGCTTCTTGGCTTTATAACCTCATATTTAGCAACACCAGAGGAAAGAGAATCTTCTATTCACAGCATTTATGTATCAGTCCCAGGACAGATTCTGATTGGCTCTCCTTGGATGATACACCTACTCCTCTACCAATCACTGTGTCCTGAGTAAGAGAGTTACCATGATTAATCAGGACAGGGTCTCATGATCACTCCTGTGATCAGGAAGGCCTAGAGTCTGTTATAGGAAGAAGGGAAATGGAGGGACTACATGCCAGGCAGCCCAAACAGCGCTCACCACAGTCCATCCATCACTGAACCATATTCCCTTCCCATCTTTATTTAATTTTTCACTTTTGACTGTTGTGTGTTCAGTTTTATGCTACCTAAAACAAAAGGACCTCTTATACTGGTGGTCAGCCATCTGACAGAATCCTAAGATATTCAGCTGTATCCACCTCACCGAATAAATTGAATAAATAATTTACATTCTGCACAAGGATCATACAAATAGTTTTGGCATGGTGGAAATTTGTATCTTTGCAGCCCATCCCTCTCTTTCAATGTGGTTCCCTAGGCAGCAAAGTAGCCGCGTCTGTTTTGAACACCTGGTGGCCTTCATCCCTCAAGGAGTTATGCTGTAAGCTAAAGAGAATGAAAATGGGGTTGGGGACTGGAGGGGCTTTGTTGAGTAGAGCCTTCTGGCTTTGAGTGACAAACGTGTTGAGATGTGAAGGAGAGAAATATGTATCCCATACAGATTTGTTTTTCATGTAAATAAGTGTTTTAGCCTCAAACTTTGTGGCATCTTATTATGCAGGTAACTTAGTCATTGACATGCATACCATTTGCATTTCCCCCCTTCTTTGCCAAAAGTGCAGAGACTGTAACTTGACCAAATTACATGTCCTGGGTGCACAAACAGAATGTGCCTTCTTGGGGAGCATTTGTAAATACCAAGGGATAGATCCAACCAGAGTAGGACATGGGTCTTACTGACTCTTAACATTAGAATTTTCTAGAGGATTTTATCCTCTTTGATTGCTAGCATGCAGCCCATTTCACATGCTGTAGACACCTCAGTCAGGCGTGTCTGAGGCTGGGAATGTAGAGGTCACATTCAAAATATTTAATATCCAATTAGGTGTGGACACTGACAAATCAGAATGGTTGCTAGCCAAAGTACTAGGATAGGATCTGAGGACCTTCCCTGTGCTAGACATAAACTTCAGTTGCTGGGTCATAAAGAGCTCAGGAGGGTGATCCCAGGGCCATTTGGAAAGGTATGGCAAGATATCAATGATTTACCAACTAGTCTCACTACTCTGGTACACATGGGCTGACAAGCAGCTCTTGTAGACGTGTAGGCATATGGACCTAGCGGAGTTCTTGGTAGACTTGACACTGTACCCTGGGAGAGCTGATTACGGAGCCCTGGGCAACAGACCAGGCAAGACCGCAGGGCTCCCTTCCAGAGCCTCTCTTGCTTGTTTTCATTTTCAAATGGGAATTTGATTTAGGACCGGCCTTTGGTTTCTCCGAGACCTAGGAAGTAAACATTTCTCATTCTCAAAACCCACAAATTAATCATTTTTGCAAATCAGAGCTGAGCTCTGAGCCTCTGACCAGGAGGCCTGAGCCCGCTGGCCTCGGGAGCCTGGATTTGCCAGCGTGCGCTGCTAATGCATATGCATTTGTTCTTCTTGTGGGAGCTCGGGCCCTGCAGGCTTCAAGGGGTGACGCTGTGCTCACTAATCATAATGCAATATCAGTGTTTTCTGCAAATCCCTTTATTATCTCTGCATCATTAGCAGTTTCTGAGCTTGTCTACAACTAATTTCACAGTGAATCTTATTTCTACCCGATATTTTAAATAAGCTATCATGCCAGGCAGCAGCTGACACGCTGCTGAGAAAGAAGCAAATCAACCTAAAGCAGGCTTTCAAACAGCCTCTAACAATTAAGCTTTAGGTCATCATTCAAGGTGGGAGAATGTGGCAAGTTTCTAGAACAGTCCCTGCCTCTGACCTCAATTTATTTAGCCATTCCTTTGTCATTAGAGAGGTGATCTCTAGAGCCAGGTTTTCAGGGGTCTCATTCCTGTTCCGCTACTGTTGACCCTTAGCATATGAAATAATATTGCTGTGCCTCAGATAATAAAATGACAGTATCTACTCATAGAGCTATAATGGGCTCAATGACTGAATGTTTATAAAGCATTTAATGTATTGTACCTAATATATTGAGCACCTAGTTTGTGTTCCATAAATACAGTTTTTATTCTTTTTCATTCATTTATGAACTATTCAGTGAATGACCCTTTTGTGCCTTGTACCATACAAGGCATTGACAACATTTGGCCACTTTCCACTTCTGGTCAACCCAGTAGTTCACCGAGGAAGCTGAAGAACCCTGTGAGGGTGGAAAGAGATGAATACATCCAGGCAGCAATAAGAGAGAACTCATGTTCCTATGTTGAAGAACTTTCTGTCCCTGGTTGTATGGTGAGGAAAAAGGACAAGTGGGTTTATATCCTCTCAGGGTTCTAGGAACTTCTCCCACCCCTTAGCTATGGCCAACTGCCATCCCTTGGAGAAAATGCCACCATTTCTTTGGCTGATTGTGAAATCTTTTTGAGAAGGTACCTAGGAGTCCAGTTTTCTGAAGTGTTTCCACTCTGAAGATGTAGAAAGTCCAAGGCTTTTCTATTCTTTGGCCAAAATGGACACTTCCCTTCACCTACACCCTCACCCCTGCCCCTAATATGAGAGCTCCTTTTCTAAATAACTGAAGACAAAAAGGAATTAATCACAGCAAGTATTATGGAGGATTTCCTATTCTTAAATACATTGCTAAGTGTGGTACGTATATGATTATTTAATATACCCTATAGCCCTATGGAGGCAGCACAATTATTACTGCCATTTTATAGCTAAAAAGACAGGGGCTTGGAGAGGTAGTGTCCCTTGCCTCCAACCACCCAGATAGTAGACATTTTGATTCTGTCACCACTATCCTACCCCTCCCCATGGTCTGGCTTTGACCGAAGATACTAGAGGTTGTTTGATCAGGGTGGTTGGTAAGGTGGTTTATGAGCAAAGAGCCCAGACATAGGGATGGCTGCCTGGTGAATAGCCATCCTGATTTTGTAGACTAGAGTTTATAGGGCTTCCTGTCCATTTTCTTTCACCTCTGCCTGCTGCTGCCTAGAATAATTGCTCTGCCACACCCCCTGTTCCTCTCAATATACATACTGCTCCCCTGCAAGTGATCCAGAATGGTGTCTTTCAGGTCTAAAGGAGATACTGGAAGGTGGGATTGTAGGACTGAGAGTGTGTCTCCATCTACCTTCCCACTCCTATAGCATCCAGTTTTAATAAATTTTTAATTCTCTGTAGATTCTAAATGGGGAACATTAGAGTGGGAAAAAGAAGGGAGTTGATTTTCCGTTTATTGTCTGTCTCATGGATACTGGCTTTTTGTGTCATAAAGCTTCAGTAGGACACTGTGAGTTCCAGAGGCATCCAAGGAGGAGACAGAAACAGAATTCGGTAATAGGCTGAAAGTGGACTCAGATAAAGCAGGAAGTGCCTTGACACTTTTGGTTCCTCTTCACAATATCTTTCTTCTATGTATAGCAAAATCGTATACATCCTATAAAACTCAAATGTCGCCTTCTTTATGATGTGCTCCTTGATTTCTAGAAAAAGTGCCATTCGTACCTCCAGCAGGTCATTGTGGAGGAAGGAGTAACATACTCCTTCAGAAGAAATGGGGCTCTGAAGAATTCTGAGCTTAGTTCTTATCCCTTACAGACACTTCCCTTCTCTCCCTCCTCTACTTACCCCTGTGGGATTCCTAGGTTGTTCTTGACTGGGAGTTGTGTTCTGATGGTATCTAACTCAGAATGGGCTTTCACCAGCCCCTTGGTCCTTTCCTTGGCTTGATATCACAGTGAATATTCTAGAATTGTGTGTGTACACACTTAAGCATGTGTATTCAGGAAGTGCCCTCATTAAGTGCACAGTTGGGTGGACAAAGAACTGTAGAAAAGCTGGAACTTCAAATATCTAAGCTGTTATTCTCACAAGCATGACTCTATGGGTAGATCTTATTCACAGATGTATTTCATTTGCTTGCAGAGTTTTAACAAACTCTTTGATTTAACAAACTCATTTTAACAAAATCTAGACTGACTTGTCACTGTTTTGAAACCTGGAAGTTTAACAAGGGTCTCAATTTGTAGCCTTTCTTGGAAAATCAGAAGGTATCACTGGGTTCGTATCCCAACATGACACTAGTCAACTGGAATTGAGTAGCAGCTGCCCCCTTCAGAAAGGGGATGAGTTTTGTTTACCACAGTCTCCATTTCTTATTGCTTCCTCAGCACCAAGTATCAGGGTCAGTTTCCGTTTGTTATCACTGTAATGCTGCCATCTTTGTGTGTCTTGCTTCACTCATGCATGTGGCCTGTCAGGCACTTGAGTGGAGCCAGATGACTATGCTTACTTTGATGTTTGGCAGAGTGTAGGCATGGTCTCACATTCCCTGGGTTGATGTCATTCTGTTCTCCTCATTATTGTCAATTCATCATCTTTGTGTCTTTGAAGCTGCACAGTATTTGGTTATGAGCTATTTCTGCTAAGGCAAGACACATGCTAAGCAGACAAACTAAGCATCTCTTTCACCCTCCCTGTGCAGAGCCTTGCTTTCCAATCAGGGGTGTTCACCAGGTATTTGACCCTTTTTCCCATGGTGCTAGGTGCTGCATCTGACATTGATCATGTGGCCCACATTTGCTATATACAGAGCCCAGGGAAATAGGGAGAATACGAAGGGTCCTTTTGTAGCAGCCAAGGAGCAGATATGGCCCCTTGTCCAGGTGTCGAGGCCCCTTCCTCAACACTGAGATGGACTGCTTCACTCTCTGAAGAATCTACACAAATGAAAGGGTTTATTTTGCAGAAAAGTTCAGTTTATCAGCTCCAAGTTACTGAATCAGGGGAGAGAGGGTATTGAAGCTTTTGCATATACACACATGCGCATGCATATGCACACCTGGGAAATTGTGTGCGAGTTATTAGACTGTGTTCTAAGGGCCGAGCATTACAAGGGTGGCTGGTGGGGGTAATGGGGAATTGGGTGGGGGGAGGATCACAGAGTCTCTGATTTCATGGAGAATGAATTCTCGCAAGGAAAAACAAGTAATAAACTAAATAAACAGATATATGATGTAATGTCAGACAGTGGAGAATTCTATGAAGAACAGTGGGGTGGGGGAGCGTTAGGGGACACTTGTTAAGATAATGGTGAACAGGAAGGTGTCTCTGAAGAGGTGGCATTTATGCAGGTCCTTGCACAGGGCTGCTGTGCCATCAAACTTCTGGTGACACCATTCATATTGTAGGCTAGAGTTAGGCCATGAGAGGTGCCATTTGTGTTGACAGCCACGTGAATGGTGCCCTCTAGGAGCAGATGTCTTGGGGCATGCTTGTTGTGTTTGCAGAACAGCAAGAAAGCCAGAAACTGAGTGAGGGGGTAGGTCCTGCCTGGGAGGTGTCCAGGAGTCTGTTCATGAGGTTTTTTTAAAGACCACAGCATCTCTAACTTTAATGTGCACATCAATCTCCCAGGGACTTTGCTAAAATACAGATTCTGGTTCAGCAGGTCTGTGGCAAGGCTCTAGGGTTCTGCATTACCAATGAGTTCCCAGGGGATGCTGAGGTCTGTGTCTTGACCTCACTTTGAGGAGCAAGGCTGGGGGCCATGGTTCAGACTTAGGGAAAGCCACTGGGAGGGTCTCAGGCTGGTAGTTTATTCTGCCTGGCGGAAGAATCTTTTGCTTCAGAGTCCAAGTGCTCATTGAATCAGTCCATAAGGGAGTATTTTTGATCCCTTCACTGCCCAAGCAGGCAAAGGGAGGCTGCTGGGAGAGATAAGGAAAGGTTTATTTGTGTAGCTACTCGAACTCGGGGCTGTTTATAGTTGATGAATATCTGTCTTTAAGCAGCTGTGTGAATTATCTGAAATACATGAAAGCAATCCATTTGAGATCAAAATCCTTAATTCCAGACCTTTCCAGGTTGATACGTCTTAAAAGAGGGAGGTTTGGTAACATTGTTGAACATTAATTAGGTAACACTTGTGCAGGACTTGGAGGATGAAAAGCCTTCTGTGTGTAAGTGCTTGGGAGCGTGGCTGTGAAACGGTGCAATCTGAGCCTGGGATTGAAATGAAAATTTCACATAAGCAAGTGCTCGTCCCCATCAGGTGCGGTGATTGGAGATTGTGCAAGTTTGAATGTGCCTAGCCGCCCCCCTTCTCCCCAGCAGCACAGCCTCAAATCCTGCTGAATAGAAACCAGCATGCAGATGAATGGGGAATTTACTAGAGGTAATTACAGAAGGAGGGAGGGAGGCCCCATGTGCTCCTTGGTGGTGGTGGTGGGGGGGGGGGTCTTTCTTTTTCCTTGTCACAAAGAACAGTTTTTCTCTGATGGTATTCTTGTAGCTTGTGTTCTCCCCAGGACTTGGTTAGAGGATGTACTAGTGGGAAGGTGCTTCTGGATACCATGTGTGGACCCTAGCTCCATTCAGAAGCACAGGCTCCTTACCCCACTCACCTGTCCCCATCCATGTGCCTACCTGGTCTTCCTTTTTGAATCCTGCCAGGGCTGGTCCATTCCCAAGAGAAAAGTGAATGGAGCTCCAGGGATAGGGCTTCCATGCTGCCCTGTGAATACCCTTCCCTGGTGAGGCCCACTGCAATGCCATGCCAGACCTGATGCCCAAGGCAGGGCATCTGCTGCCTTTTCCAGGAGGGATTTCTTAGAGTCCTGGAAGGAAGTGAAGAGGTTATGTCTTCATGTTAGTATTTGATCTGTTCCCTCTTCTGCAGATGATGTAACATGAGGAGGTACTCTGTTACCTTCAAAAAAATCTCAGCAAAAACCCTATATCCTGGGTGAATGCTTTGGTCCCCACTGCCGTCGTAGATATGACAACAAAACAAAACACAGTGGAATCAGGATAGCAAGGAAACTTGCTTAAAGTTGTATGGTCAATGAGCAGTAGAGTCCTGCCATTAACCCAAAAGTGCTTCTCTGCAAAAATGACTGTGCCTGCTTGGCTATTCTTGGTCATCTTTTTGCCAGGACGTTGTTGGTCTCTGCTCATTTTCTTGGGCACTCAGAAAGGTGGCCAAGCCTCATGGAATAGTTCCTTCTCACTGCCTGTGTGCATGTGGACTTGGCCCCGCTTTCCCCAGAACACAAGAAGACATACTAACATCACCAAGCTGGGTTGCCCAGAGTTGTTGAGATGCTGTGTGCTTGGACTCACAAACTCTGACTTGGAATATTCAGAAGTCAACCTTACATCAGTTGAGGCAGTGAATATCTCTTGATTTGTTGTCAAGCACTGTTTTTTTTTTTAATTTTTAATGTTTATTTATTTTTGAGAGATGGGGAGAGACAAAGTGTGAGCGGGGGAGGGGCAGAGAGAGAGAGAGCGAGACACAGAATATGAAGCAGGCTCCAGGCTCTGATCTGTCAGCACAGAGCCAGACGTGGGTCTCGATCCCATGAACCGTGAGATCATGACCTGAGCCGAAGTTGGATGTTTAACCGACTGAGCCACCCAGGTGCCCCTCAAGCACTGTGAATCACAGCAAGATATTTTAGGTACAGAGTACCCTGATAGCCCTTAGGTTATGATTTGATGTCCCATTGTCTGTTTGACCCACAGCCTGAGTCTTCTCAAATGGGGATGATGGCACCCTCTCCTTTATGTATTCTTCTACCAATTCCAGACTCTTCATTCCACTGATGCTGGTGGCAGAAGGTTTCCAGCCACTGGCATCCCTGAATCACAGGTTAAGCCAATAAGGTGCCAGCCATGAGAAGGGATTCACATGGAACCAAGCTCAGCCTGCATGCACGTAAACAATATGAATAAAAATTAACTTAAAAATCTTTTCTCCCTCCTTAACAATGACATTATACCAATGGGGCCACTTAATTTCTTACATTTGTACCTTTTCAAAAGGGCCCGCTGTTTTACGATGTCAAATGTGACCTTTACAACAAAACGTGCAAACTGCGTTGTACACAGAGGACTCTTCGAAGCTAGTAATTTTCATGATGCAAATTTCAGAGCAGAATGAGCCCATTAACCAAATTAGCAATTCATAAAAGCAAAAGTTCATGGTCAGGAAACAATCGCGTCTTTTCATAAGGTATAATTTTAGCCCATTGTAGAGTTAAAGTGTGTTTTTTTTCCCTTAAAAAAAGTAAATTAAGGCTGTAATTAAATAGGTTAAAGCTATATATGAAAGAGAATACAGTTTATGTGCAGGAAAGTGAATTAGTGATTCATAAGCAACCAAAGATCCTTGATAAGGGCATAGTAGTGTTACTACGAATGCGAATGAGTGATATTGACCGTTGTGGGAAGGAAACACCCATGGCGGTAGTGGTGGAAGAAGGGAGAATTTTATAGCACATGTTAAAGGCTCTTGGGTTAGATTCAGGTTGAGATTACATTCTATACAGTGGAGGCAAATTTCCAACTTAGAGTCCGTAACTACCCGTGTGACACACTCCAAGGACATGAGGCGGGAGGTTTAACCAAGATGCTTCCGTTTTCAGGAACACAACTGAAGCAGGTGGGGCTGGGAAATAAGACACTGGAAATGTTTATGATCCTTTGTCTTTTCCTCCCAAAACTGGAAGGATAAAATGCTGTCCATCTCACAGCCTCATTTTGATGATTAACTGAAATTATGTACACGGAAAGCTCCATGTGTGGCTGAATAATATTCCATTGCATGTTTGTGCCACTTTTTGTTTGTCCACTCATCAGTTGATAGACATTTGGTTTGTTTCTACCTTTTAACTATAGTGAACAATTCTGCTCTGAATATTCGTTTATAAGTTTTTGTTCCAACACCTGTTTTCAATCGTTTGGGATAGACACCTAGGAAGAACCAAGTACTGACATGCACCACAACACCCATAAACCTTGGAAACATGATGCTAAGTGGAAGAACCCAGACACAAAAGGTCACATATTCTGTGATTCCGTTTACGTTGTGTCCAGAATAGGTAAATCTTTGGAGACAGAAACCAGATGAGTGGTTGCCAAGACAGGGGAATGGCACATGAGTGCTAATGGGCACAGGATTTCTTCTCAGATTGATGAAAATGTTCAGACACTAGATAGAGGTGATGCTTGCACAACACCGAGTATGCTAAATGCCACTGAATTGTTCACTTGAAAATGGTTAATTTAATGTTTGGGTGCATTTCTATGTTTTGTGATTTTTACCTCAATTAAAAGAAAAATCCCCACATGAATGGGACCAGGCTTTACGAGTTGGCTTATTTACGTGTTGTGAACTTCCTTGGGACAGATCCTGTGTTGGCTTTATTTTGAAATCCCTGCTTCTCAGTACAGTGCTTGTCGACTTGTAGACTCTTGGCGAATAGCTCCAACCACCACACTAGGTACCTGGCATTTGGCACATGTGACATGCTGGTTATTGAGCCAGACCCTGCTCAAGAGTAAGGAGATGGAGAGTCTTTTCTCCTAGTTCCTGGGTGCTTTAATCAGTAAGAAGGGAGCTTGCAGAGGGGGCACTTGCCATGCCAGAGGGTTGCAAGTAGGCGGGAAGGGTCACGTCAGAGGTCTGGGCAGACAAGGGGAGCCCAGGGTGATGGCAGAAAGACTGCATGGAGAAAGAGAGGGGAGGATGCACATATAGGTTGATTTCTCTGAGCTACGCTTCATTAGCCTGCACTCCCCTTCTAAGAAACCTTAACTGTTCTTAAATGTTTATGGTGTGTGTGCACGTGCACGCATGCATGCATTTAACATGTCAGTGGACAGAATCAGGCCTTTAGGAATCCCTGTCATATTTGTGTTACACAAGCACCATTTCATTGAATACAATCCTCCCTGGGTTTGTAAATAAAAATAGTGGGGTATAGGGAGGTTAGGTCATTTGCCCAGGGTGACACAGCTTGGTCATGGCACAGCTGGGATTTAATCACATTACACTACCTCAGGTGAAATTGGATTTTAGAAACACCAGAAATCCCCCTTTACTCTTAAATGTGCTGTAATTGCCACAATTAAATATGAGTCTTCAGTTTCAAGTTGTTTCTTCATCTGCAAAATATGAGTTCTCTTGTGTGCTTTGCAGGGTTGTTATGAAGTCATAGATTATTGGACATAGATTATTGAATGCTTGGGGCACACAGTTGGTGCTCAACAGGTGTTGGTCTTTCCTCTGACACCCCATCCCCCTCTCCTTTCCTGACCCCCCACTTCTCCTGTACTGGGGGAATAGGGAAAGAAGAGAGAATAGACTCCAGTAAGAGAGTTGGTTCTTTGGTTGTTTGGTGCTTTCCTTCCTACCCTAATAACAAGAATCTGAAGGCCCAGGTTCAAGATCAAGTCCCTACCCGCACCAGCCACAGGGCCTGGTAGAAATTGCTTGGGTTCCCTGAGCTTCTGTTTTCACATTAGGCAATGGGGATAACAACCCCACCTCCTCAGGTGAGGCATTTCAAAACCAAAGTAAGAAATGATTGCAAAAGTTCTCAGAAAACACTCAAGTACTATGTCTCTGTGCTGTGCTCTGCCAGAAAAGGAGAAAGTAGAGGGAAATACAGGGTTTCATCTGGGCCAGTGGTTCTCACCTGAGGGTGATTTTGCCCCCAGGAGAACACTTGGCAATGTCCGGGTCACAACTGGGGGTGATGTGCTACTGATGTCGAGTGGGTGGAGGAGGCTGGGGATACTGCTAGATATCCTACAGTGCACAGGACAACTCCTTACAGTGAAGAACCATCCTGCCTATAAGTGTCCACACTGCTGAGGTTAAAAGACTGATCTAGGGGCGCCTGGGTGGCGCAGTCGGTTAAGCGTCCGACTTCAGCCAGGTCACGATCTCGCGGTCTGTGAGTTCGAGCCCCGCGTCGGGCTCTGGGCTGATGGCTCGGAGCCTGGAGCCTGCTTCCGATTCTGTGTCTCCCTCTCTCTCTGCTCCTCCACTGTTCATGCTCTGTCTCTCTCTGTCCCAAAAATAAATAAAAAACGTTGAAAAAAAAGATTAAAAAAAAAAAAAAGACTGATCTAGAAAGGAGAAAATAATACATGGAGCTTCAGACAGGAAACCATGGAGGGTATAGAGTCAGCTTTTCTTTTGTATACATGCACCCCCCTTTTTTCACATTAAAAATCCTAGATGTAGCTTAAAGGTAAACAAAAACA
Organism: Panthera uncia; assembly: GCF_023721935.1. Classification (NCBI taxonomy): domain Eukaryota; kingdom Metazoa; phylum Chordata; class Mammalia; order Carnivora; family Felidae; genus Panthera; species Panthera uncia. The sequence continues at coordinate 61,595,043 of NC_064814.1, forward strand.
TAAAGAAAATGGAAAATGAAACTATAATCTCATCACCCCAAATTAGTAGTTATCTCTCTCCTAATATTTTTTTATTAAAAATTTTTTAATGTTTGTTTTTGAGAGGGAGAGAGAGACAGAGTGTGTGTGTGTGTGAGTGGGAAAGGGACAGAGAGAGGGAGGGAGACACAGAGTCCGAAGCAGGTTCCAGGCTCTGAGCTCTCAGCACAGAGCCCAAAGCAGGGCTCGAACCCACAAACCATGAGATCATGACCTGACCCCAGGTCGGACGCTTAACTGACTGAGCGACCCAGGTTCCCCTCTCCTGATATTTTTAGTGAAATTTTAAAAATCACAAGTAAGCTACCCTCATCATCTCCCTTTTTCATTTCCCTTTATTTCTCTAGAGATGCAGCCTCTACATGAGTTTGCATTTTCTGTTAATTTTTTTGTACTTTACAAATACCAGTATCCACAAAAAAATTGTGTGGATTTACATTTTACCTCCAACAAATGGACAGGTGCCACATGCAACTTGGTTTCTTCACTCAACAGTTGTTTGTGTGGACCACATGTGGGTGGGTGGGGTTGGATATAATCTGGGTCCTTCTAGTCTGGTTGAGTAGACTTCAGTAAAACTTAAAGCCTGTCATGATGTGCTGATTATAGGGGAAAGTGAATTGCAGCACAGGAGGGTGGTGCTCACGTTCCTGAGAATGGTTTCTAGTTCGGTACCTTCCAATGTGGAAGGTAAGCCCAGGAGAATAGTTGAGGGTAGATGCTATGCAAATACCACACCTCTTTCTGTGCTCAACATTGGCCATCTGGGCTGCTTAAGTAAACACAGGCTTTGAAGGCAAGCTGAGGTCCTTATGGGTGAGCTGCCACATTATTTTTCCTCTCAGCAACCTCTGTGGTTTGGGCAGGGACTTCACAGCCTCCAGCCCTGCACTTGGGGTGAAATATTCTCACGATAAGACTCTCAATCTTAGCTGTACAAACAGACCACTGCTTGGGCCAGAGAGGTTGACACTGAGAGCGCCACACGATGTGAAGTGCCTTTTCTGGGCTTTCTGGCCACACTCGTCACCCTCTTCAGAGGCAGCGGTGGCTGTGGAGGTTTTGGGGAGAGGGAGGGCACCCTGTTGAGTGGCACCTTCATCATCCTGCACTTGGTGGAGGAGAGGCGAGGTGAATGTTGAGTCTGTACTTTTTAGAGACAGAGATAGAAAATAAAGCAGCCGCTTCCTGCTATTAAACGGGAGTGTGATTAGTTATAGGAAAATCAATTCATTCTTTGGCTTTGGGGAAAGCTTTTAAGTGTGAAAGGGGATGCTAATCCCCTGGGAAATGATTTTTAAGCAAAACTGCCTTAGTTCTGCCAGCTGCTTAGATAAACACCAGAGGGGAGGGGAAGGCTTTCGTCTCCATGTAACAGGGGCTCCAGAGGAGGCTTCTCTCCTCCCTCCTTCCCTCCATCCCTCCATCCCTCCATCCCTCCATCCCTCCATCCCTCCATCCTTTCCTTCCTTCCTCCCTCACACATTTATCGAGTGCTCACTATGCACCTCAATAGCAGGTAGAAATGGTATTTGTTTTCCTGGAAGATGGGGCAGTAAGACAGGAGTGGCAGTGGAGACAGAAACTCGGCAAGTAAATGGTGTATAGAGAATGCCTTAGGGCAGTCTTGAGTGTTGTGTCTCCACCTCCCTCCTCTCTTCTATTCTGTTACCCCCTCCTGTCTGCTAAGAAAAAGCTTACCTGGTTTTTCTTTCCTTCAAGGCCCTCCTCTGCTTCCACTTTTCTCTCTTCTTTCCATTCCTTTGCTTTCTCCCCCTTTTCCTGGGGGAGAATCTTAGCATCTTGATGACCATCCCTGAAATGACCTTCAGAGTGTTGATTGGACACAGGGAAGCCCCTCTGTAGTTCACCCCATGCAGTGACACACATAATTCTGCCCCCTAGCTACTCCCAGAGCTGCAGCACTCAAAGCATAGATTCTCCTTAGGATTTGTATCAATTTCTGTCCTCTCAGGGCTGTCAGGGGACAGCATTCCTTTGGGAGAAAGAATACCCTTTGTTCTGTCCTATGTGTGACCTTGTTTAGCACCACTCACGTCCTGGTTCTCCATCAAAGGTGCCGTGTCCCAGTGTCCACCTGTGAGCCATTTCAGCCTGCCTGCATCTACACTGTCCTCCATCTTTAATGACTTCCTCTCTGGATGTACATAGGGAGTGCTTGTTACATAATTTCTTCTAATCAATCTTGCTCAAACTTAAGCTTCATTTACATATCAGTGAAAGGGTGTAATGATAACAAAATATTTTTAATAATGATGATGATATTTGTAGAGCTAACATAGCCCAAGAGATCGCTAGCCATCAGATACTATGTAGCACTTCATATATTTGATCTTATTTAATCTTTACAACAATCTCATAAGGTAGCTGCTATCATCAACCCTTCTTTTACAGCTGGGAAAACAGGCTCAGTGAGATTAACTGGCGTGCCCAGAGGAGCAGACCTGGGAGGTGTCTGCAAATTTGTAGGACCACAAAGCCTCTGCACTTACCTACTGGCCTTCCTACCTCTGTGGCATAGTGGGAACAATGGAGAGACCTGCATGTTACAGGAGGCTAAGAATAGTTGCTCTTACTTTTCAGCAGAGTCTTCACTCAGCAATGAGTGACAAGGAGTCATGACAAGATCGTATTTGTGTAACCTTTTTTTACTTTGCCAAGACTGTACGATTTTGACCTGCTCTAGGCTCTCCCACTCAGCCACCCATATGTAGAAACTTAGCTGGGACTGGTGGGTGCAGACACCCAACTATGTGGGAGGTGCACTGTGTCCCTTTCAGGGATGTATGAAGGCAAGAATGTGGAATTTGGGATCAGACAGACCGGAACCTAAATGCCTACCACTTCCTAGCTGTAGGAGTTTGGATAGATTATGGGTCTTGTTTTCCTGGCTCAGTTATCTCATATGCAAAAGACTTCCAAGTTACAGGCTGACTGCAAGGATTGGTGGATTATGAAGTATAATGTACCTGACACATAGGTGGTTGGCATCCATCACCCCTATCCTTTCTTAAGGCAAGAGTGAATGGGGGCACCTGAGTGACTCAATTAGTTAAGCATCCAGCTCTTTATTTCTGCTCAGGTTGTGATCTCAAGGTCATGGGATCGAGTCCCATGTCAGGCTCTGTGTTGAGCATGGAGCCTGCTTGGAATTCTCTTTCTCCCTCTCCCACATTCATGCCCTCTCTCTCTATCAAAATAAATAAATGTTAAAAAAAAAAAAGAGTGAATGGTAGTCCTCCTCCCAGGCCGTTCTCGGCCCCATCCTGTGCATCCTGAGCTCGCTTGTGTGAAGTTGGGGGTTACTGGAGCTGTGTGTTGGGCTTGAGGTGACTGCCTCCTGATTGCTTCCTTCGTGCATCCCTTCCCTTTTGCTGCCTCGTATGTAGCTGCCCTTCTCTCTTTGGAGTGCTTGGCTTCAGGGGCAGGTGCCAACTATGAGAGATACTATTCATTTTCCAAAAGTGCTTAGAGTTGTTCATTTTCACAGGCCAGGGCTGGGGTGGCTCAAGCCCAGCCGGTCTTCCTACAGCCACTGAGTCCAGGCCATATGTGCCCTCTCGGAAAGGATGCTGAGTTCAGGAGGCTGTGCGAGCCTCAGCCAAAGCCAGCAGGCAGGAGGGCTTCTCTCAGCTCCTGAAGGCGGAGGAGATAAATCTGGTATCTGCTCATCTATCTTCCTTTTCACTTTGTGGATGTTCTGAGATCCCATCTGGTTGGTCACTTACTCAGCAGGGTGGGCAGGTGGGGGCCCAGCTGGTATGAGCTTTTGGTTGATGAGCCTCATGTCAAGAGTTGGGCACCTGCAGTGAAAAATGCCTAGACTTTACAGTCAGGCACATCAGAGTCAAATCCTAGCTCCTACCAGGCTCTTGCTGTGTCACTCTAGAGAAGTCAGTTTATTCACTGGGCCTCAGTCTCCTCATCTGTAAAGTGGACTCACAATTACTACGTCTAAGGATTGACTATCCATTGAGATAATACATATAAAGTGCTTCAAGCTGTTCTTGGGCCCACAATCAGTGGTACAGGGGAGCCTGCCCATATCAACTTCTGAGAGCTTACTGTTAAATTTTTTTTCTAGGAATCTTGCAAGCTGGTGTTAAACCATTGTTGCTTGAACTTGGTCATGTGTAGTGGGAGTATTTATACCTTGAAAATCAGCAAACACTGCACATCAGGGCACCCCCAGCCTCCCCAGAGCCATACAACTGCACATGGAGGTTGCTGAAGGAATGTTGTTTCTTTTCTTTTTCCATCTTAGCTGTGTTCTCTTCTCCAATACAGAACCATCTCCAAAGACTCAAAGCACAGATACTTGTGGGCCAGTGTGGCCTATACTGGATGTGAAAACACATTGTTCCTTTCCCACCCAGCCCCACTGAGACTCTCAAAGTCCCAGGTGCTTTCGTATTTCCCTTAGAATTTGCCATGACAGCTTGGGGCTGATGCAGTCTAGGTCCCCTAGGATCCTACTTCCTGGTGATATGTGTCTCTCCCTCTCCCACCCCGACTCTTCTGGCTTACAGTACATCCTACCTTTATTTATAGTCTCCCAGAGGGTAAAAAGTGTCTGTTCCAGTTGCAGTCCCCTTTCAGAACCTGGGACAGCTCTTCCCAGCTGGTAGAGGCTCTCCAGCTGTGGAATCTATATTGCACTGCCCTGAAGTCCAACCTGCGCCGCCTGCCCCAGATCAACCTCTTCAGATCCACGTGAGAATGCACTTACTGGGTCCTGTCCCTCTCCACATCTAGTAGAAAAATCTAAGGGCAGGGCTGGCAGATGGTGCCATCTTCAAATGTGACCCATTTGATTCATATCTGGGATTTAGTTTCCATGAGGGTAACATTTGCACACCCTCTTAACCCCAGGCTCAGTACAATGCCTGGGACAATGACTAGAACAATTTTTTACTCTCATAAATACTTGAACTGATGAATAATAGTGTGCAATTCATTTGTCCTCTTTTAGTAAACCTTTAGGGAGAAAAGAAGAGGGAATGTCCCTTGAGAAGTGTGGTTGTGTGGTTCGAACCTGCAGTAGGTTGTGGCATTTTCCTTTCCACTATGTTAGTGTCATGCTCTTCCACAGAGTCTCTTCCAGAGACTCAGGTTTTTGTGGAACTTTTCAGAAAAAAAAAGATCCCAATAATTCCTTTCCCAGGCGCTCAGAGATCTCCCCACCACCACAATAAGTGGTGCTCTGTGTTCTGTTCCAAAGTTCAGGCTAAAAAAACATGAAGGGAAAAACAAATCCCATTTACTTTGAGTTATTTAATAACCAACTTAATTCACTAGGAACGATCCTGATAATATGTGGATAATAGAGCTACAATTTCATTGAGTGATTATTTTGGGCCATACTCAGTGCTAAGGTTTCTATATGAAAATGTTAGTTTTCATAGCACTCTATGGTTAACATAATCATTGTCTTTTTACACAACAGGAAGGTGTGGTCCAGAGAAGTGAACTATTCAAGCTCATTTAGTTAAGGAGAAGCATAATCCATGCTTGTGCGCATTTAATCTTATGTCAGAGCCTGGCTATTTAACTGTTACCATAACTTGCCTTTCAGCTTCCTTGGCATCTTGAAGACATTATCAGTCATCCATAGACAATCTGGTTACCCAGCACTTGGGACCTATAAGTTTTTGTCCAGTCCAATGACTGTATCTGGTATTGGGGAGAATTACATTAACTGAGTATCTACCATGTGCCAGGCACCAACCTCAGCACTTTGACACTCTGTTGCCTCATTTATTATTATTTTTTAAAATTTAGTTTGAGAGAGACATTGCAAGCAGGGGAGGGGGGGGGCAAAAGAGAGAATCCCAAGCAGTCTCTGCACTGTCAGTGCAGATCCCCGTGTGGGGCTCTAACTCATGAACCAAATTATGAGGTCATGACCTGAGCCGAAATCAAGAGTTGGACGCCTCACCGACTAAGCCACCCAGGGGGCCCCTCTGCTGCCTCATTTAGTTCTCCCTGTAATACTTATTGTTAAGGACTACTTTATGCATTGTCCAGGTGGGAAACTGGAGGCTTCTAGAATTTAAATAACTTGTACAAGTTTACATAGCAGACGAGAGTTAGAGCCAGGGTATTTATCAACAGTTGATTGACTCTCAGTACTTTTTGTGCCTTTTTTTGTCATCTAAGAATATTCTTAAACTGCCTACTCTTGTGAAGGGATAAAATATGTGATAGGCTTAAAAGAAGCAGCAATAGGGTATAAATAATGCCTGATATGGGTGTTAAACCAATGGAAATAGGTGTAATAGATTGAATATGTATTTAATTGCTGCCACATGCTAGGCATTAAAGTGAGTTAATAAACACTGGCTATGTGGATAGAAGAGCAAGGAATTTAGTTAAATTCCAGAAGATGAATTCTGGACTCCTGTTTCTCAAAGTGTTGGCAGGTTGAAAGGGATTTCAGAACTCCAGTTTTCCATCTCATGTGGAGTCCCTTTTACAATGTCCAAAGACCTCGGATGAATACTTCATATGATGGGAAACTCACCATATTCCAATATTTCTCAGATAGTTTTTTAAAAAATGTTTTACTTTATTTTTGAGAGAGAAAGACAGAGAAAGAGAGTGTGCACAGGGGAGGGGTAGAGAGAGAGGGGGGACACAGAACCTGAAGCAGTATCCAGGTTCCGAGCTCTCAGCACAGAGCCTGACCTGGGGCTCGAACCCAGGGACTGTGAGATTGTGACTTGAGCCAAAGTCGGACACTTAACCGACTGAGCCACCAAGGCACCCCCAAGATAGCTTTAAATGTGAGAAGGGTCACCCACACACTGTGTCTTAGGGCCTCTCCTGTAACTCTTTTCCCTGGCTCCCAGGCTTCGAGCTCCACAATAGCCCATATTATAGCTGTCTTGATCTCCACTATTGTGCTAGGGATGGACACAGGGCCTGGCTCATATTAGGTACTCAAAAAATATCTGTTAAGCAGATGAATGGTCAGATAATAAATGGTCCTGGTTCTATCCTGAAAACCCAGAGTAAATTTGGTATTTCTTTCCTATGCTAGTCCTTTAAGCATTTTGGGCTAGAAATCACATCTTCATCAGGATACTCTTCTATTAACTGTTATTTTATGCTTGGAGTGGTGTGGGGAAAGGGTAGTTATGGCATAGTACTTTTTATATGCCAGTTGTGTTATCCACTTTCGTATATAATTTCATCCCATCCTGCCAGCATCTCCGTGAGATAGAGGTAGTGTGGTGATCACTCTTGTACAGGTGAGAATAACTGGCATGTTGAGAGTTTGGATGTCACCCAAGACTACATATAGCTGAGTCAGGTTATCAACTCATGCATGTCAGTAATCCTTTTAATACTCCTCAGTAAGCAGGGTTTGTGTTCACCTGAAACTTGGGCATTGCCCAACATTTGATATAAGTCTGGGAAACTCAGGTCTTGAATTTGCTACCCTAAGAGTTGGAAAGAAAGCATGAATAACAAGCGGTCTGCATTACCTAAAATGACATGGTTTCTATAATTATGGAAATTACTGTTTGTGATAAAAATGTCAGGTCAAGGACTATCAATAGGAAAATGTGTTCCATGAATCTTTTCAATATGGACTTCTTGATAGCTTTTACCCGTTTCATGGGGTAAGATTGGTGGGTGTAGAAAAGCTAGTCAGGAGTCCCATTGTGTCAGAGTGGAAAGACCTCAAAAGTTGAAAACATTCTCCTGCTGCTTGGGATTGGAGGTTGATTGAGGCTTTTTTATGAACACATCTGGCAGGAAGTGGCATCTGTAGCAACAGCTGGCTGGAAAAAGACTGAGGATGGGTAGGGCTAGGTTCAGTAATGAATGATGATTTAAATTCCTACCCAGAATTTTCCAAAGTGAGTCTTGCTGCAACTACAGAGGGAGCAATTGGGTGAGGAGCTGTATGGTTGTCTTTTGGACATTAAAGTGTGCAACTGTGTGTCCTTTTAAAGCTTTGCAGGCAAATGAAATGGGTGTGCCTTTTGTGCTTTTTCCACATCTCACAGACACAGCACAATCCTTGAGAGAGTTGAGGGTTGAGGGTGGGATTTAACAACAGATTCTAGGAACTTGAGAATACACCTAAGCCTTAGGCTTGCAGGCAGTATAAATTAGTAGGAGGCGCCATTGAAGTCCCCATATTATTTTCTGTTTCTCCTTAGAACTACTCTGCACACTGGGAATTACTTTAAAAATATATGTAATTATTGACTAAGTATCTTTCCAATCTAGTAGCTCTAGATTATGAGCTCTAGGAGGAAAAGAATGGTGTCCAACATGTCTGTCTTGTTCACCATGTGTCATCAGCAATTTTTATTGTTGAGCTTGTAGAGTGTGCTTATTGAGTGATTGGGAACCAGTGTTGTAGGGTAATGAATAATATCAGTTACTATCAATATCAAAAATATTAACATGAATCATTTGGGGCTTGGGACAAACTGGATTCATATCTTTGCTTCACTCCTTGTAAGATTCATGTGCTTACGTAAATCATTTTGACTTTGAGGTCTTTAGCAACTTACTTTGTAAAATATGAGCAGTAATACTTGCCTTAAAGTGTTGTTGTGAAAGCTGAAAGGAATCATCCATCTTAAGCACTTAGCACAATGGCTAATGCACAGTTGAAATTGTTATTTGCTTTTAATATGATCATTATTGTTGGTATGGTTCACAACTCTCTTACACTCATTTAAGAGAACTGGTTGGGAGAAAGTTGGATTATATTTTAAGCCACCTTACTGAGGTATGATTGACATACAAAAAGGTGTATATGTTTATATAAGTTGATGAGTGTGGAGATCACTACACACCTGTAAAAGTATCACTGCAAGCTATACCTTAAACCTATCTATCACCTCCAAAAATTTCCTCCCACTTTTATTGATGATGATGATGATGACACAACACAAGATCTACAGCTCCTACAGCCATCACTCAATATGTATGGTTTGCATCTCCTAGTAGAGTAACTGTTTGCTAATTTTTTTTGGAGGGATGGCCTGGTTGAGTTGTAGACCTCTGGTTTCAAGCTCTATATGGTCTTAGAACCCTCTTTCCCAACAACAGAAATTAATAGCTACCATATAAGCTGTTATTGTACAACAAACCCTTTGTGATCTTTTTTATCCTTAATCCATGTGACAAGATAGTGAGGTGGATTTTACTATCATCATTTTACAAAGGAAAAAGTTGAGGCTAGAGTGAATAAAATACAGTCGCAGGGCCCGTCAGTGGTGGTGGGAAAAGAACGTGAGCTCAGACAGTCTGACTCGAGTCTGGAATATTGATCAGTACACATACGGTTCATCTGTCACATAGAAATACTCAGCATTTATTTGTTGAATAAAGGAGGGAATATCTTGAGACTTGTAGATTCTTGATCCTATTTCATCATCTAGAATCTAGGGCAGAGCCAGAGAGGACATCTGCTATGGGGCTACAAGTCCCTTGGTCACAGAAGCTGTGTCAAGATTCACCCAACAAGGGGAGTGGTGAGAGGAGATAAGGAAATGCCAACAGACCTGGGGTGTTTTATGGTCTTTAGCTGTTAGGGAACTTAGGCAAACAACCTGCTAGGGGGCTAAGACCCCAAGACTAAGGGGTCACTTAGAGGTGAAAGGTATCCTGACAGAGGCAGAGCAAATTTCTTAATACAATCCAAGTTTGGGGCTGAAACAAGCAAGGGGAGTCAGGTTGTATGACCTGAATGTGAACCTTGAATAACTATCTTCTACGGTCATCATCTGACTTTGATCATCACATTGGGACACTTGATTTCCTTGAGGGATTTAGCCTGATGCTTCTTAACTTTGGAAAACTGCAGTGAGTTTCCAGATCAATTTACTCTGTGGAGGGGCCCTCCATTCTCTGCCTTTCCTTCACCAGAGCAGAGTTTGACCATGAGTATTGTGTGGAGGGTGATTCAGGGCACCAGTACAAAACTGGGAAAGCCAACTGGCTGTTTTAACTGAGGGGGTCAGGGTGCACCTATAATAATAAATACTCAAAAGATAAAGATTTATCTGTCCATCTATCCATCTACACATTTACCCATCTACTCACCTCCTCATCATTCCATACAACTATCCGTCATCCAAGAAATATTTATTGATGTTTATGTATAGTTACCATGCTGAGACCTGGGGATACAGAGAGAACATCAGGAACATGGTCTCCTGGCCTTAGAAAGTTTATGGTTTTAGGGAGGGAGGCTCTGTTGCTCCTGTTGGTCTTGTATCTTTATCTATTTCAGGCTTGAAACCCTCTTTGTTACATAATAGGGACCAAGAGATCTATGTTGAATGGGTGAAGGAACAAACCACATAGATACTGTTGAAAGAATGCAGGTTCAGGAGAAGAGGAAGCACAGTCCAGTTAGGGAAGCAGGGCGCATGAGGGTAGGAAGGAAAGGAGACAGCAGTTTATAGCCACAGGCTGGCAGGGCTAGGAAGGCAGAGACAAGTTCAGAGGGGGAACCTTAGGGTCAGAAATAGATCTTTGTCCAAATGACTGTGTCTTGAAGATTAACCACTGCTGAGATTCTTGAAGGTTGGGGATGAGACGTTTTTAACCCGGGGGTCCAGGGATAGAATTCAAGGAGTCTGTGACCTGGGATGTGAAAAAAGGACATATTTATTTGCTTTCACTTTAACTGGTACGTTAGCATCTTCATTTATGAATGTAGACAACAAAGCGCAATGGTTTTTTAACAGAATCTGTGACTGTTACCTATCGAATCATACATCTTTTCATATCACATTACAGTTGTTGCTGATATCCCCAAATATTATTTATGCTCATCACTCACTACTTTGAAATTATGGTTGTTATTAGGTCTGCTGCTAGATCTTTTTATTCAATGCATTAATAAAGAGACTGGTCTCTTGCCAAATCACAAGTTTGTTTTAAAAATATTTTGGTAACTCTGTTGCAATACTATTGACGCTGTTTGTAGTCCTGTGTGTCCTGTTTTTATGAATTTAAAAACATTCTGAGAGGGGGTGCATAGTCTTTTGTTTAATCCCTGTGATTTATTAATTTATAACTGGAAGTTTGTACCTCTTAATCCCCTTCACCTATTTTCCCCGTACCCTCCCCCACCCCCTTGATAACCAGCAGTTTATTCTCTGTGTTTATGAGTCTGTTTGCATAGTCTTCATTACACCAAAATGGAGGTTCAAGGCACACACACACACACACAAGTTTAAGAACTTCAGATTTAGATACAAATACCTTCTTATGCATTCAGAACTCACGACTCAGGTCGTTTGGGAGTGCTGGATTATTAAGGTCAGGAAAATGATGTTAAGAGCCCAGGTCTTTTGCTTGACTAACTGGTGTTAATGGTACTCCCAAGTGCCCCGTTAAGAGAGAGTAATTTGATGCAAGCTCTTGACTCCCTTTGAGTCTTTATGACCAGGAGAACCTCACCAGGTTGTCCTCACTGCCCCACTGGTGGTCTTCCCATTGACAAGTAAGGAAACTTTGGCTCATCATTTCACAACTAGAACCTAGAGGGAGATAATACCCTCCAGATGCTTGTACCAGACTTCCGAATTTATTACCATTTCAACATGAGTAATGAATGCCATGTGTTGTGCGATGTGTTCTTTTAAGTTTATTAAATCACCCGGGTGCTATTCCAATTGGGTGTTTTTATCATCTCTTGAAGAGATATGAAATTTATGGTTGCAGTTTGCTCTATTTAGATAATTTTTACACTTTTCTCCCTGCATGGCTCATTATTTTGTTTTTGTATTTGCCATAGAAGTAAAGTGTTTAAAATAACTAGTTTAGAGCTAAGCTGATGAAACAGATCCATAAATTGGGTCATGAATGATCCTTGAAGGTGCCTGCTGTGCCTGAGAGGTAAGACCAAGCAGGCTGAATGGTGAGTAAGGTAGTACCCTCCAGGACAGAGGACTAGATGGGAATGAGCGTCCCAATGTAGAGCCTGAAGGATTCTGACCTGGCTTTAGATGTTGCTGTGTATGCAGATAGAAGGTGAATTGTCAGCACATCCAGGAGAGAGTCCTGTCTCTCCAAGAATGGCTCTAAATAGGGTTGAGGAGGTAAGTGCCATGTTGAATTAGTCCCAAGCTTTTTCTTACATGGCCAGGATCCCTGGGTCAATGGCATGTCCATCCAGTTATCCACTCACTTTACACCTGCCATTTTTCTTGTAAGATTTAGAAGAGAAAAACTAAAAGGTCTCCTCTTTTCCTTTACCATGCCTCTTCATGATTCAAAATAAAATATATTTTTTCATTATTATTAAGCATTGAGTTTAAAAATATATAATGAATGAACCATAAAATGTATGATATATACCCACCACCCAGATCCAACACCTGTGAACATTTTGCCACCTTTTTGTCCACATATATGTGTATGAAAATGTGTGTGCATGTGCATGTTTTGTGTGTACATGAGCCATAGTAAATTGTAGATATCAGCCTCAAAACCTTCAGCCTGTATCTTCTAAGAATAAAAAAAATTCTGTTCATAATCAAAACTTGCACACACCTGAGAAATAATTGGCAAAAATTTCCTAATGTTGTCTAAAATACAGTAAATATTCAGATTTTCCCAGTTCCCCCAAATATGCTTTTATTTATTTATTTTTTTTAACGTTTATTTTTGAGACAGAGACAGAGCATGAACGGGGGAGGGTCAGAGAGGGGGAGACACAGAATCGGAAGCAGGCTCCAGGCTCTGACTGGTCAGCACAGAGCCCGATGCGGGGCTCGAACTCACGGACCATGAGATCATGACCTGAGCCAAAGTCGGACGCTTAACTGACTGAGCCACCCAGGCGCCCCCCAAATATGCTTTTAAACACCCCTTCAAACACTGGGATTCCAGCAAAGTTTACACATTCCATTGGACTGTTATACCTTTGAGTTTCTTTAAATCTAAAGCAAGAGTTCTCAACCGTTTTGGTTTTGAGATCCCTTTACAGTCTTAAAAATACTGAAGAGCTTTTGTTCATATGGATTGTATCTGCTGATAGTTACTGTGTTAGAAATTTGAAACTGAAAACTTTTGGAAATGCAGGAATGCGTGACTCCATATTCCATTATCTGCTACAGCAATGATACCATCACACCTCCAGTAATCTCTGGAAAAGCCCACTGTACACTCACAAGAGGTGGGAACAAAGAAGGCAAATAACATGATAGTGTAGCTGTGAAATAGTTTTTGTTTCTCGAAACCCTTAAAAGAGTCTTGGGGACCTGGACTACACTTTGAAAACTGCTGACCTAGAGCGATTTCTTAAATGTTTTATTTTCTGCCAGTTTTTTTTCCCCTTAAGAAATTTGTTAATGAAAATGTAAACCATGAAAAGTAAAGAATTGTGTGGAATTCTTTGGATCTTTGTGATAAGTCAGTAGTGACCCAGAAAGCAGTGTGATGTGATTAAAACAGCTAGTGCTGGTTGGAACTGGGCAGGCATGTTCAGCACCCTGCCCCACCACTTCTGAGCTGTGTAGCGCCCCTTTGCCTTAGTTTCCTCATTTGTAAAATGAGGATAGTAACACCTGTCTCACCCTTGTGTTGCGAGAATTACAGAAAAAATGTATATTGTGTGGCTAAGACCATGCCTGGTACATAGTAAACGCTTAATGACTGTTATTACCTATAGCAGTGGTTTTCAATGGGAGTGATTTTGCATGTAGCCTGTGTGTGTGTGCGCGCGTGTGTGCGCGTGCGCACACACACACACACACTGAGGACTTTTGGCAACGTCTAGAGATATTTTTGTTGATCACAAAGAAGGAAGGGGATGTGCTACTGGCATCGAGTAAGTAGAGGCCAGGTGTCTTAGTCGTTTTGGGCTGTTACAACGTAATACCTTACTTCCCACAGTCAGGAGGCTGGGAAGTCCAAGATCAAGGTACTGGCAGATTTGATGTCTGGTGAGGGCCTGCTTCCTGGTTCATAGACAGCCGTATTCTCCCTGTGTGCTCACATGGTAGAAGAGGTGAGGGAGCTCTCTGGGGCCTCTCCTATAGGAGCATTAATCCCCTTCATTAGGGCTCCACCCTCATAACTTAATCATCTGATAATTACCCTACCTACTGATACCATCAGCATGAGGGGTAGGTTTCAACATGTGAATTATTGAGGGGGGAGGAATACAAACATGTGGTCTCTAACACCAGTGATGGTGCTAAACATCCTAAAATGCTCAAGAAAGCCTCCCCACAACAGAGAATTATGCATCCCCAAATGCCAGTAACATGGAGGTTGCAAAATCCCTACTCACAGCCAGTTAAAATGGGTTTAATGAAGTTAATCATCAGAGAGAGCTTGGGAGATGCATTCTAATCTTTAATGCTAGTGTCCTGTACAGTTTATGTGTGGATTGTACTCAACAATTACTAAGCCCTTACTCAGTGTAAGGCACTATGCTAGGTGCTGTAGGGGAAACAGCTGTGTGGAAGATTGGGTGCAAACCAGTGTAAAACTGTTGGAAAGCACCATATTCTGGGTCCCCTCATCGGTTTTTATATTAGCCACTCAGCTTCCCCCATCACAGACATTCAAGAGGCAAATGTGGGTCCTAAAGTTGGTAGCTGGAACTTGGTAGGAAAGCTGCCTCCAGCTCCTTCCACGTTTTGTTATAAGTGAAGCAAGGTATTAGTAAATGAGGCAGTAGACCTCTGTAGGGACAGTCAGTGCTCAGGACATTCCAGGTGCTGTAAAGTTCCTTGGCTGCCTGAGACCACAGACATTCATGGTGCACTGCCTTCTGCCCCAGATGCCTTCCCTTCTTGCTTTCATCTTGTCTGTGTACCTCTTGTCAGGGCTGTCCTGTCTGCTTTTTTTTTGTTTTGGTGGTTGACATTGAAGTAGTAAAATCTTAAAGGAACTGCATCTCTTGGCTCAGGGTTTCTTGAGCAATGCTGTATTCTGGAATGAGTTGTGATTGCCTTAAAAATAAACAGATTCGGGTTATTCTTCCCAGCGATTTTTTTGCAAGACCCACTAATCTTAATGTTAATCTCCAATAGGGCTTCTTGTATTTAAGGTGAAGAACCTGTGACTTGGTCCCAGAAAACGTGCTGGCATTTGGTCCTCGTGTTCCACGTTCCTTTTTCTTTTTTTCTAAGTCCTAGATCCCATAGAAGAGTAATGCTCCTTCCCGTTGAAAATCTTCCTCTGGTTTCTCACAAAGAAAGTCCCAAAGCCTCTTCCTAACATACAAGGCTCTTCCCACTCCTGTCCTTGCCCACCTCTTTCTCATCATCCCTGCTCTCTCCCTGGTCATTGTGCTCTAGCTGCATTGATCTCCTTTTATCTCCTCGAACAAACTGTTTTCTTTGTCAGAACTTGACACCTGCAAACTGTCCCCTCTGCCTTAAACACCCTGCCTCTTGCTTTCCAGGCAGCTGGTTCCTTCTCCTTAAGCTTTAAATCCATCCCATCAGACAGGTTGTCTCTGACCTCTTTACTGGTCACATACCACCTCCTTCCTTCCATTTTTAGCAATGATTATAATTGACAAAATATTTGGGATGGGTGTTTGTGGTCTTGGCAACCAGCTGGTGCCACGGGGGTGGTGAGCCATTGGTGACTACCCTGTTCCTGGCACCTGGTTCAGTGTTTGGCATACCATTGGTACTCTGTGAATTTTTAGTGGATGAATGAGTGAATATATGAATGGGTACATGATTAGGCTTTGTCTAGCTGTTGTCATGTATTTCCTAAATGCCACTGATCTTAGAACTGAGCCTAGAAAACTCAGGATGAGAGGAGAGAGAGGTCTGCTCCATCCTCTTAGGCCTTCACATTTTTCCTGGGCCTGACTGCTTTCAGAGGCCTCATTCCACATGCCTGCTAAAGCTGGGCATAGCCATGCAACGCCCTCAGAGCCCACAGAAGTGCGGGTCGGTGTCAGCAGGCCTTGGTTTCTCAGAGGCATCTGCCGAAAGCAGTTATTGGCACAAGTGTGTTGAGAGGGTAGTAGAGCAGAGGAGATGTCAAAGGGTGAATGGGATAATCAGGCCCTAGCCATCAAAACTGCCACCCACTCAAGCCTGTCAGATTCTACAAGAGAAATCTTCCAGACCGTGTCAGCTTCTTCACATGTTTAATGGCAGAGAAAGGATGCACCCAAGGGATGCTTGTGGCACCAGTGCCAGTTGACTGGAGCCCTTCTAAGCCTGACTGGGAATACCCAGTGTGGGGGTATTTAGGCCATTTGGAAGAGTGGCAGCTGGAGAGAAGGGCAAGGAAGCTCTATCAGAGTATGAGTTGTGATTAAGTTCCCAGTGTGTGAAATAAATGCCTGAATGACCCTCATTATCCCATTTGCCTTCTCATTTCTTTTCTGTGGGTACTCTTGAAATGAAGCAAAGGCCTTGTGATCCCTTGGCACAGTAAACAGAGCTCATTGGAGTCTTCCGTAATATTGCATACTGTTTCCATGACAAGGCATATTGCTGCATTCATGACATTAATGTTATTCCATGGATCTCTCAGGTATCATACGAGAGCCTGGGGAAGAGAACAGTGGACAAGACAGAGCAGATTTGTCCCTTTGGAGCCTACATGTCAGTAGGGACAGATGGGGACAATATGTTAATTAAAGTCATTACTAAACAAGATACTTACTTGGGGCGCCTGGGTGGCTCAGTCGGTTGAGTGTCCGACTTCGGCTCAGGTCATGATCTCGCAGTCCGTGAGTTCGAGCCCCACGTCAGGCTCTGGGCTGATGGCTCAGAGCCTGGAGACTGCTTCCGATTCTGTGTCTCCCTCTCTCTCTGCCCCTCCCCCGTTCATGCTCTGTCTCTCTCTCTGTCTCAAAAATAAATAAATGTTAAAAAAAATTAAAAATAAGATACTTACAGACTGTGTTGAATTCCAAGGAAGACGGCAATGGGTGCTATGACAGGAGTGGCCTGGGGGTGGGGTGGGGATGTCTACTTTAGACAGGCGAGGAGTGATGTAGCTGGGAACCTCAAGGAGGAGTTTTAACCTACATCTCCCTTCCCACTTGTTAACTTTTTTCTGAGTAAAGAATAGGTCTTTATGTCTCCTGTTTTAAGTCAAAGAGAAACTATTTGAAAATATCAGGGTGGCCGAAATGTGATGTTCATGAGCCAACCCAGGGTCGTTCACTGATCTCAGGTGGACCAGTCTTGATTTCACCTTCTTGGTCCACATGGAATAAACCTTTCTCAGCTCTGTGGACCATCCTAAGTGTTTCCTTCTATCCTTTTATCAAACACACATGGATAAAATGGAGAAAAGTCTACAAATGTGTGGCCCTGGGGGTTTGGCAGCTTCTTTGCACAGCTGTTCTGACTGTCCCCCTCCCCAAAAAGCTAAATTGAGGTTGATAAAGATGCCTGTGCCTCCATTTACTTTCAGGACAAATCATTGCTGTTATTAACAAAGTAACAGCATTTGGCTTTATTAATTCATCCCTCTGTTTTTGTGGTTCTTGTTTGTTTTGTTTTGATTTGGTTTCATTAACAGTTGCTTTAAACTTTCATAATTACTGTATTTTTTTTTTAGGTTTATTTTATACCCATCCCCACCCACCAAAAGACTGAGTTGAAAGGAAGCTTGACTTAGTTACTTACTCTTGCTTACTTTCTAATACTTACTTTTAAGGTTATATATTTTCCTCTGAGAACTACTTTGGCTATACCCTGTCACATTTGCTCTGCAAACCCTTATCATTAGATTCTCCATAATTTGTAATTTCCATTTTGATTTTCTATTTTAAAGTGTGATTTTAAATTATGAAGTATACATATGGTTTGGGGGGCCCATTTTGGGTTATTTACTTTTAATTTTATAGGATTAATGGAGTAATTGTGGTCCATTAACTATCAACTTAAACAAAATTTTGAGATTTTCTTTGTGGTCTGGTACACAGTCAGATTTTAAAATGTGTACTTAAGATCATATGTAGTCTGTATTTTTTGGGTTTATCAGATGTTATATAGCTTTTCTTATTTTTCTGCTTGATGTATGGCTTTCTTTTAATTTGTCTTCTCAAGTTGGTGTTTCTGTGGAAAAGCCCTATTAGTATTATTTTCTTGCTTAGCCTTAGCACTAAGCCAGAAATTACGAAGTAGCAAGAAGAAAAAGAAATAACCCCTTCATCACTTCTCCAGGTTAGTCAAGGGGATTGTGTCTGCTAATGAGACTTTAAAGTGAATTGGGGGCTGAGCTTATGGATGCAGTGAAACAGCCTGTGGCAAGGACATCTCTGTGGAGTCTGAGCGATCCGTGTCTGGACCACATTCAGGGGATGGCAGCGGTTGCATTAGTTGGCTTTATAATGAGACATTTCTAGAAATACAGCTCTTTGTGCACCACGCGGGGGTGGGGGGCATTCTAGCAACCACATCATCAACCAGTACATTTTTAAAAAAGGACTTTTAAAAAGGACTCAGAAAAATATAAAATTAAGGTCATCTCTGAGGTCTTTGCTAAGCTGAATAAACCTTGAAGCACAAGTTGTATCTTTTTCCCAAGCTTAACATAGAGCTTTAGAGATCTGTGAGAAAGAACAGCACTTTGAACATAAGGCTTGATTGGTAGCATAAAGCACTGGAGGTGGTTCTAATAACCACCAGGGCTGCTGGAAAGTACTTCTGGAGTAATCAGTGACACAATCATACATTTCCAGGCTTCTCTGCAATCCCTTATCTGGTAGCATAAACAGGCTAGATCTAGGCTGGATCGTTTTCCTCTTGAGATAAAACTGTAGCCTACAAGGGCTTCGGGGAAGTGACAGGTCAGTGGGTATGTGTAATTCTTCATTTAACTGAACCAGCACCCTCTCCCTCTCCTCTCCACTGTCCTAGAGATGTCACTGTTCTTACTTTGTGTGTGACAGTGCTTTTAACAGCAGGCACCTCCTCTCTTCCTTCCCACTTCTGTTTTACATGCCTGTTTGGAGGTAGTTCACCATTATGTGGGAAATGTGTCTGTCTGGTCTAAAGTCACTGGACTCGTAGCAGATGGAACACACTTTTGACCCCTTTGGTGTTAGCTTCTCCTTGGCTTGTTTATCTCATTCAATTGCTCTGGGGCTGGTTGCCCATGCTGTTGGTAGGGGAAGTATTACCATAATTAGACAGTGTTATTTATTAATCAGGATTCTCCCCAGTAACAGAACGATAGGATAGATATACACACACATTCATTATAAAGAATTGGTTCATGTAACTATAAAGGCTGAGAAATCCCAAGATCTGCATTTGACAAGCTGGAGACCCAGTAGAATCGATGGTGTAGTTGTAGTCTGAGTCCAAAGGCATGAGAACCAGGAGAGCTGATGGTGTAAGATTCAGTCCGAGTTTGAAGGCAGGAGAAGACAAGTGTCCCAGCTTGAAGACAGGCAGAGAGAGCAAATTTTCCCTTATTCAGCCTTTTTAAAAAATCAAAATATAATTAACATACAAGGTTATGTTAGTTCCAGTTGTACAACATAAAGATTCAACAATGATACACATTACTCAATGCTCACCGTGTCATTACCATACCACTTTATTACAGTATTATTGACTTTATTTTCTATGTTGTAGTTTTTCATCTCTGTGACTTACTTTATAACTGGAAATGTAGACCTCTTAATTCCCCTTAGTCAGCTTTTTTCTTCTCCTTAGATCTTCAGTGGACCTAGTGAGTCCTAGCCACACTGGAGAAGGCAATCTGCTTTACTCATTCTACAAATTAACATGTTAATCTCATCAAGAAACACCTGCACAGGGGCACCTGGGTGGCTCAGTAGATTAAGCTTCTGATTCTTGGTTTCAACTCAGCTCATGATCTCACAATTTTGTGAGTTTGAGCCCCATGTGGGGCTCTGCTGACAGTGTGGACCTGCTTGGTATTCTTTGTCTCCCTCTCTCTCTGCCCCTCCCCCCACTTGCACTGTCTCTGTCTCTCTCAAAAGAAATAAATAAATTAAAAAAAAAAATAACAACTGCACAGACGCACCCTGAATAATGTTTAACCAAATATCTGGTGGCTTTTTGCCCAGTCAAGTTGACACATGAAAATAAGCATCATAGCTACATATGGAGTATTCATGATATGTTACAAAATTTAAATTGAAACAATCCTTACCCAGGCACTCAATCCATTAGTATTGTCTGAGTAACCACATAGAATAGTTGAATAACAACAAAGTCTCAACTCAAAACTAAATAAAAACAAAATGTTATCTCACAAAGCTGAAAATTCCACAGGGTATATCTGTCTTTCCTATTAGGCATGATGGGATCCCGATCCTCTAATGATATTTCAAAGAATCAGCCCTTAAATTCTTTCTTGTGTTTCAGCTTCATTTTCAGACAGGCTCTCTCAGTGGAATTATGGCCACCAGCAGCTTCTGTATTACTGCCTTTGCCCATCCAGCAGTAAGGTGGAAGCTGAATTTCTGCAAAAGCCATGTTGCTTATGTTCCTTGGGTTAGCCTGGGTCACAGATCTATCCCAAATCAAACCTGTTAAAGAGGGTTCAGTAAGGTGACTGGTTGAGGTAAAACCAGGGGGAGAGAGCATGAGGAAGGGATGACTCTTGAGTAGAAACTTAGGATATCAAAACTAGAAGTTAAACATAGAATTACCGTATGATCTGGCAAATATATATCTAAGTTCAGAGGTCCACAAAAAGACTTGCACGTGAATGTTTATAGCAACACAACTCATAATAGCCGAATGTCCATCAGCTGATTAATTTTTTTTTAACATTTATTCATTTTGGAGAGACAGAGTGCAAGCAGGGCTGGGGCAGAGAGAGAGAGACACACACACACACACACACACAGAATCTGAGGCAGGCTCCAGGCTCTGAGCTGTCAGCACAGAGCCTGACGCAGGGCTGGAACTCATGAACCGTGAGATCATGACCTGAGTCGAAGTCAGATGCTTAACTGACTGAGCCACCCAGGCACCTTTCCATCAGCTGATTACTAGATAAACAAAATGTGGCCTATCCATACAGTGAATTGTTATTCAGACACCAAAGGTAATGAAGTATTAATATATGCAACAAGGTGAATGAACCTTGAAAACATTACACGTGAATGAAAGAAGCCAGACATAAAAGGTCAAATGTTGTGTATGATTCCCTTTATCAAGTGTCCAGATGGGCAAATCCAGACACAAATTCATAGACAACAAAGCAGATATATGGTTTTTAGGGATTGGTAAGAACTGCTTATGGGATGTAAGGTTTCCTTTTTTAAAAACATTAAAGTGTAGGGGTGCCTGGGTGGCTCAGTCGGTTGGGCGGGCGACTTCAGCTCAGGTCACGATCTCGCGGTCCGTGAGTTCGAGCCCCGCGTCGGGCTCTGGGCTGATGGCTCAGAGCCTGGAGCCTGTTTCCGATTCTGTGTCTCCCTCTCTCTGCCCCTCCCCCGTTCATGCTCTGTCTCTCTCTGTCCCAAAAAAATAAAATAAAACATTAAAAAAAATTTAAAACATTAAAGTGTAATTAACATACAGTGTCATATTTGTTTTAGGTATACCATATAATGATTGAACCATTATTCAGTGTTCATCATGGTGAGGGTACTCTTAGTGAAACCTTGCCATTTGCAACATCGTGGACGGACCTAGAAGGTATAATGCTAAGTGAAATAAGTCAGAGAAAGATGCATACCGTATGATTTTGCTCAGAGGTTGGATTTAAGAAACGAACAAAGAAAAAAAGACACCAACAAAAAACCAGATTCTTAAATACAGAGACCAAACTGGTGGTTGTCAGGGGAGATGTGGGTGGGATGGGTGAACTTGGTGAGACTTCTTTTTGGGCAATGAAAATGTTCTGAAACTACATGGTGGTAAGGGTTGTACAACATGGTGAATGTACTAAATGTCACCAATGGTAAATTTTATGTTGTATTTCACCACAATAAAGGTAGTACATAATAATCCATTTTGAATTAAAAAGAAAAACTAGAGGAAGCGAGATAGGAATGCTGAGTGGGTAAAATCGTTCTGTAGCCCACATCCATAGGGAACTCATCAAGATCAAAAGCAACACCAACGAAACCAGTGATTATGGGGTGAGGAACGGAAGGTGTAGAATCATATATGCATACACGTCTCAAGTCACAAGGCTTAATTTTCATTTTTAAGTTTCTGCCTTTTGATACTGAGGCCCTGGGCATCTATGGAAGAAGCAGCTGTCTATCCCTCATTACCATGTGTATCCTAGACTCTCACAAAATTCCTTTCTTTTTTCTTCAAACAATTTAGAGTCCTGGGCACCTCAGACGGGTATCTTTCTTATCATTTCAACCATATGAGTCTGTTGTGTTTGTATTATGTGCCTGGTATTTTCTTTTTTTTAATTTTTTTAAATTTTATTATTATTTTTTTAACATTTACTTAATCTTTGAGAGAAAGAGAGCACAAGCAGGAGAGGGGCAGAGAGACAGGGAGACACAGAACTGGAGGCAGGCTCCAGGCTCCGAGCTTTCAGCACAGAGCCCGATGCGGGGCTTGAACTCACAAGTGGTGAGATCATGCCCCAGCCAGTCAGGTGCTCAACCGACTGAGCCACCCAGGTGCCCCTGTGCCTGGTATTTTCTTAGGCCTGGGTATGTTTTTATGGTAAATTTAATAAGTACACTGGATTACTATTTACTATGTGTCAGGATCTCTGCTAAATATTTTTTTCATTGGATTCTCACAGCAGCCCTGTGCAGTGGGTACTATTATTACCTACCCTTTACAGATGAGAAAACTGAGGCTCAGAAAAAGCTTACGGAAATGGCCCAGCTAGATGGCAGAGGCAGGATTCAAAATGTACAGCCCCCTGATGCCAAAATCCCTGCTGTAAACCATCCAACATAGTAAACGAGGACATCAGCAAATACTGGATGCTCTTAGCTCAACGCAAACCAGAGAAGCATCCATTAGAAAGCACAAATTACACCATCTTGCTGTCTTCTGTGGATTCCCTATTTATAGAGTGCCCAGTGGATGCTTTTTCTAACTTAAGCTAGAAGGTTTTCTTTGAAAGTTTCAATCTGCAACTTAAAAGCAAAGCAAGAGAAGAAAAGAGCTGGGAGTGCACTTCACCCAAAGCTGTTCTGAAATCTGAGAGCAAGGACACAGGAGGAGAAAGATTATCATCTTATTAGCGTAGGAGGATAAAGATGATCGGGCAGGGATGCTCCATTATTTATAGGAATCCAGCTCTTTTCTATACACTTCACTGAGGCATTTGATATATTTATGCTGGAGATTAACACTGATGTTATTTTCTTTAATGTCTGTTTTTAGTGTATGCGATGCATGTTGGCATTCAGGAAATTCAGCCAGAGGAGAAAAACAATAGTATTAATTAGGAATGTCAGTCATGGGTGTTATGAAATTCAAAACTGCCAAGTTTCTGGAGCATTTAGTGGTAATTATAATAGACTGTGGAGACAAGCTGTTCTTTGTTTCCTATACAGAAATGCACAGTTTGATGGGAAAGTGATCAAAGTGCTCATACAAACCCATGTGAAAGAGTGTCTCTCTCTTGCCCTGTTATTTTTAGGACTCTATGCTTTTGCTAATTCAGAGCTGCCCAGGGAGAGGAGACCATCAGTGAATATAAGGCCCCTTGTCTTTTATAATTTAAAATTGCTATTTAATATTTTCCAGTATCTCCACACAAGTTGGAGAGAGAGAGAGAGAGAGAGAGAGAGAGAGAGAGAGAGAGAGAGAGTGTGTGTGTGTGTGTGTGTGTGTGTGTGTGTGTGTGTGGTGGGGGCGTGGTGGTAAATGATACCATCCACCAGCCTGGAAGTGTATTCAGATTTAAATCAGAGCCATAGCCTTTTTCCAGGTAAAGTCACACTTCTAATCAATTTTCCCTCAAAGTAATGAATAATAAAAACCCTTTCTCTGTTCTTTGGATAACCCAGTTAAATAGGTAGAGAGATTTGCATTTTTGAGAATTGTAATAAAAGGGTCACCACTTCCCTGGATTTTCTAAGGTTTCTGGTTAGAGGTTTATGTTTCCTGATTTGTTTGGGGAGTATTCCTATTAACCCAGGGGCAGAGAATAGAACCTAGGGATGTAAGGATTCTAATGCAGGTATCCTGATTTCATGTATTACCTTATATGAGCCTTAGAATGGCCCCTTGAAACCATCTAGGGAGATCCCAGCCCACCCAGCGAGGAGACTCAGTTGCAGAGATCAAGAAAGTTGCCCAAGGTTATTCAGATACTGGTGGTCAGGAGGGCCTCTGACTTCATGGCTGGTGCTATCTGTATTTAACTTCACTGCTTCCTGCCATTTGCATGTGCAAATGTCTGTTATGCTGAACCTGTTAACTCTGGCTTTGATAACACTTGCTTCTTAATGGACAAGAACTCCTCTCTAAAAAGGACCCAACTTGTAGGTAATGGCTAATTGTGTCACATTTTCTACAAGACTGATATTTTACGTGATTCAAAGAAAAAAAATCAAATGGGACCCAAAGAGTAAGTTCTCTTTTTCCAGGAAAGAGCATAACAGTGAGAGACCCAGAATCATCTGTCTCTGATCCTTTTTTTTTTTTTCCTATAACCACCCCTCCATTAGCTGGCGATAATGATATGAAGAGGAAAAAAATTTGAGCTGTTGTTGGTTTGCCTGTAATTTCTGGGACTTACAAGAAGTCCAGGTAAATTCAGTGGTATTTGATGGTGCCAGCCAGATGTGAGAAATAAAGGAGGTACAAGAAGTCCTTTGCCATATGTGCATCTCTGGCTTTTCATTTTAAATAATTAGGAGCAGGTCTTTCTTCATTTTGAACGTTTTCAGAAATAATTGGGGAGCTTGGGGTTGAGCCAGTAATTGCTCGGATGTGTGCTGCCCATGGACCAGCCTCCACTCCAGGACTGGTACGACAGTGGAAATGCACCCCCCACCCCCAGCAGTTTGGAAGAATGTCTAGAGCATCTCTGCATCCTTTGGAAAAGCAGGGCACGTTTTCCTGCTGACACACACAAGCCTTATAATTTAGCATTAGAAAAGAAAAATGGTTTAGAACAAGAAAATATATTTAGAGCTCATTATTCAAGTAGGAGTCACAGAGAAGGGGCAAGGACGGAGCCAGTCAACAAGAAACAGCTCACATTACAGGGTCAGAAGGAAGCATGTGCCTGGCACTCAGAAGCCAGGCAGGAAACTGTTTCAAGGGCGACAGGGTCAGTATCAAGGTCTGGAATCAGTAAGAGAAGGTGCACTAGGTTGCCGTCTCTTTCTGAGTAAGCCATTTTCAAGACTCGGTCCACAACTTCTCCCTTGCCTATCCTCTCCTTTCCCTGGCTCCCAGCAAAGGTCAGTTCACAGTGAATTCCCATGTTCTAGCCCCAAGAAGGCTACCGCTTGGCATCCAAATATTGGCACTGCTGTCAGGGAGGCCAGAAGTAGCCGTTCCATCAAATGGAAGGGAGTCTGTGAGGCAACTGTTCTGACTCGGCAACCTTCATGTCTGCCTCTGGGTGGAAGGCCACATCTGCAGTCCACCCCCCCCGCCCCATACCCAGCCCCATTTTCCACTTGCATTTCTTTGCTTGCTAGCTACCTGCTATGCCAACCTACCAACCATTGGTCTCTACCCCTCAGTATTCTACCACGTTATACATAAACATTACAAAGTATGTGTTGATCATTCCTGACCACACTCTTGGGCTTGCAGCCCTTTTCCGTGTTGCCTAAGACTTGTTAGCACTGCCCTGTTTAGCGTTTGGCTTGTGTTAGCTGCTTTGGCCTACCGCTTTTCTTTTTTCTGTCAAGACTGGTTTTAATAAAGAAGAGGGAATAAGGAAACCTCATGTGTCTCAATACATCCAGGGGAAAAAGAAGAAGAACTAATGCTTACTGAATACCTACTGCGTGCCAGGAATTATGCTAGTTGATTTGTAAATATCACTGCAATTCAGTAATTATTTCTTGCTTATGCATTATATGTCCAGTGCTGTTCTAGGACGTGGTTATAGAGTGGAAGACAAGGAAAATACATTCAATTATCATAATTCTTAGAGTCTAGAAGGGGGACATGTAGTTAAGAAGGAATTACGAGCATAATAGGTGTTCTATAAGGAGAAGCATAGGGTATAGTGAAAATCTTCATGGTGAAAAGCAACTAGATTTAACCTGATTTAGGGGCCAGGGAAGGTGTTTCTGAGTAACTGATACTTATGCTAAGCCTCAAAGGATGAACATGATTTCTCTCTCATGTAATCTCCACTTTCCTCTCAAATGGATATAACTTTCATGTCTATCTTGCAAGTGGGGGAACTGAAGTTTAGTGATATATGGTACCAGATAGTGATGGATCCAAGATTCAGTCTCAGGTTTGTTTGACTCCAGAAGCCACGTCTTTTCCATCAGGTTCTGGTTCTTCCTGGGGCTTTTTCATGTCAAAAAATCTTGATGAAGGGACTTAAAAAGCAGAAGTAGAGGGGGGCTTTCTGACAGTGCTCAGGTTGTGCTTGCTCAGGACTGAAAGTGTCTCCTGGTGTGCACAGAACATAATAGAGTGGCATAGACATCAACTTTGGATTCAGATCTTGTTTGGTGACTTTTGTAAATCTGCAATTTTTGGTACTCCATTTCTCCATCCCTACGGTGAAAACTTTTTTTTGATCTGCTTCAAAGATCTAATACGTGCCAGGCTATGATACATGGTAGGTGTTTGAAAACAGCACATCTTTGTGTCCTAAGGAACAAGGAGGGGGATGCCCAGCCCATGAGGCTCTCCTCTTTGGAAGAGGCCATTTACTGCAGAGTCGTTTCTGGGCTTCAGGCTAAACGTGTTTGTGCCGAAAAAGATAGAAGCATCTCTTTGGGTTTTCAGCCAGGCGGCCACAGATGTGGACAATAGAGAACTCAGCTCACGTGCCCACTGGGAAGAAGACAATCGCTCCCCAAACACAGCTGCCTCCTTCTCAATTGGACCCAACTTCGCCAGATAATGGAAACACAGAAAACAAGGCACGGGAAAAACGAGCTGTTTATGTTTAAACATGGCAATCGAACCTCAACACTAAGCCTTCTTGGATGGCATCCGTGTGGCTGTGGGGCCCAGCCTATGGATTTCCAAGACTGTGCTGCAGCCCACCTGTCAGCGGGAGATGGATGATTAATGACACCTGTTCCAGATGTCCTCTGTCCTTGGGGATGAGGCGTGTGCAAACACTCTGCCTCCTCTCCACTTTTCCTCTAGCGGCTCCTGGTAGTTGCAGACATGGCTTGGCAATAGAGGAGGGAGTATGGAGTTCTTGTTGAATGCAGTTTTAGGAGACAAACCCCTGTTTCCAGGAACAACATCTGTGCCTGAAGGCTCTGTGGGCTAAGCCTTGTCCACAAAGCAAGCCATGATGGAGATCATCTTCAGGAAAAAGACATCATTCCTTTCTTTCTTGATTTTTTATTTTTTTTAAACGTTTATTCATTTTTGAGACACAGAGAGCATGAGCGGGGAAGGGGCAGAGAGAGGGAGACACAGAATCTGAAGCAGGCTTCAGGCTCTGAGCTGTCAGCACAGAGCCTGATGAGGAGCTTGAACCCACGAACTGCGAGATCATGACCTGAGCTGAAGTAGGACGCTCAACCGACTGAGTCACCCAGGTGCCCCTAAAGACAGCATTCCTTTCTACTCATCTATTAACCCATCTGTCTGTTTAACCATCCACCCACTTAACTAGACATCCAGCCATCTTTTATTTATTAAAGTGACATTTATTGAACAATTGTGTACCCATCACCATACATTATACATATTTTACCTATAACTTAGGGACAAGTTAAGAGCTAAGGGCACTCTGGTACTAGACAGCCTGAGTTGGAATCCCAAATCTCCCTCTTATCGTTACTTGACCTTGAGCACACTGCTTAACCTCCTGGAGATTCCATTTCCTGATATTTAAAATTCAGATACCAGCTCACAAGGCTCTTGTGATGATCAAATGAGATTGTGCCTGAAAGTGCCTATTACTGGCCACATCATAATGTTAAGTAAATGTTAGTATTGTGATTAAAAAAATTTTTTTGAGGTACAGTTGGCATA
Source organism: Panthera uncia (assembly GCF_023721935.1). Lineage (NCBI taxonomy): Eukaryota > Metazoa > Chordata > Mammalia > Carnivora > Felidae > Panthera > Panthera uncia. Next base: position 61,623,149 of record NC_064814.1, read on the forward strand.
TATTAGTTTCAGAAATATAACAACATGATTCAATACTTGTATATGCTTCAAAATGATTGCCACAATAAATCTAAAGTGTCCATCAGTGGGTAGATGGATAAAGAAAATGTAGTGTATAGACACAAACAATGGAATACTATGCAGCCCTAAAAAGAATGAAATCTTGCCATTTGTGACAACGTGGTTCCACCTTGAGGGTATTAATGCTAAGTAAAATAAGTCAGAGAAACACAAATACAGTAAGATCTCACATGCGGAATCTTTTATTTTTAAAAATTTTAATTACAGTATGGTTAATATACAGTGTTACATTAGTTTCCAGTGTATAATGTAGTGATTCAATACTTTGATGCCTCACCTGGTGCTTATCACAACAGGTGCACCCTTTAATCCCCATCACCTAGTTCACCTTTCCCCCTACCCCCTCCCCTCTGGTAATCATCAGTTTGTTTCTTTGTTTCTTTTTCCTTTGCTTATTAGTTTTGTTTTTTAAATTCTACATATGAGTGAAATCATATACTTGTCTTTATCTGACTTATCTTGTGCAGCATTATACTCTTTGGCTCCATCTATGTCATTGCAAATGGCAAGATTTCATCCTTTTTATGGCTGAATAATATTTTGTTTGTGTTGTGTATATGTATATATACACACACCCCCATCAACCCTCAGTTTTTTTCTCAGTATTTAAGAGTCTCTTATGGTTTGCCTCCCACCCTCTCTGTAACTTCTCCCCCTTTCCCCTCCCCCATGGTTCTCTGTTAAGTTTCTCAGGATCCACCTATGAGTGAAGCTTCCATAATTTGACTATTATAAATAATACTACAATAAACATAGGGGTGTATGTATCCCTTTGAATTAGTATTTTTGTATTTTTTTTAAGATTTTTAAGTAATCTCTACATCCAATGTGGGGCTCAAACTTACAACCCCAAGATCTAGTCACATGCTCTACTGACTGAGCCAGCCAGGTTTTTTTTTTGCTTTTTGCAAAAATGCATTTTTGCATTTTGGGGGTAAATACCCAGTACTGTGATTCCTGGATCGCAGAATAGTTCTGTTTTTAATTTTATGAGGAACCTCCATGCTGTTTTCCACAGTGACTGCACCAGTTTGCATTCCCACCAATAGTGCAGGAGGGTTTCTTTTTCTCCATATCCTCACCAACGGTTGTTGTTTATTCTGTTTTTTAGTTTAGCCATTCTGACAGGTGTGAAGTAATAGCTCATTGTAGTTTTGATGTGCATTTCCCTGATGATGAATGATGTTGAGCATCTTTTCATGTATCTATTGGCCATCTGGATGTCTTGTTTGGAGAAATGTCTGTTTGTGTCTTCTGCCCAGTTTTTAATTGGATCATTTGTTTTTTCAGGTGTTGATTTGTATAAGTTCTTTATTTTGGATACTGACCCTTTATTGGATACGTCATTGTCGAATATCTTCTCTCATTTTGTAGGTTGGCTTTTAATTTATTTCCTTCACTGTGCAGAAGCTTTTAACTTTGATGTAGTCCCAATAGTTTATTTTTGTTTTTATTTCCCTTGCCTTAGGATGTATCTAGAAAAATGTTGCTATGGCTGATGTCAGAGAAATTACTGTTTGTGTTCTCTTCTAGGGTTTTATGGCTTGGGGTCTCAATTTTAGGTCTTTAATCCATTTTGAGTTTATTTTTGTGTATGGTGTGAGAAAGTGGTCCAGTTTCATTGTTTTGCAAGTAGCTGACCAGTTTTCCCAGCACCTTTTGTTGAAGAGACTGTCTTTTCCCCCCCGGATATTCTTCCTGCTTTGTCAAATATTAATTGACCATATAATTGTGGGTTTTTTTTTTTCCACTGGGTTTTCTATTTTGTTGTGTTGCTCTATGTGTCTGTTTTTGTGCTCATACCATGCTGTTTTGATTACTACAGCTTTGTAATATAACTTGGAGAGTGGAATTGTGATGCCTCCAGCTTTTCTTTTCTTGTTTAAAATTTTTTTTATGTTTATTTGGTTTTGAGAGACAGAGAGAGGCAGACGGAGAAGGAGAGAGGAGGGAGGGGAGGAAGAGAGGGAGACACAGAATCTAAAAGCAGGCTCCAGGCTCTGAACTATTAGCACAGAGCCCGACATGGGGCTTGAACCTATGAGCCCTGAGATCATGACCTGAGCCGAAGTCAGACACTTAACTGACTGAGCCACCCAGGAACCCCTCCAGCTTTTCTTTTCTTTTTCAGAATTGCTTTGGCTATTTAGAGTCTTTTGTGGTTCCATATAAATTTTAGGATTGTTTTTTCTAGTTCTGTGAAATATGCTGTTGGTATTTTTTTTAATTAAACATAATTTATAGTCAAATTGGTTTCCATACAACACCCAGTGCTCATCCCAACAGGTGCCCTCCTCAGTGCCCATCACCCATTTTCCCCTGTCCCCCACCCCCCCATCAACCCTCAGTCTTTTCTCATTTAAGAGTCTTCTATGGTTTGCCTCCCTCCTTCTCTGTAACTCTCCCCCCTCTTCCCCTCCCCCATGGTTTTCTGTTAAGTTTCTCAGGATCCACCTACGAGTGAAAACATATGGTATCTGTCTTTCACTGCCTGGCTTATTTCTCTTAGCATAATAACCTCCATTTCCATCAGCGATGCTACAAATGGCCATATTTCATTCTTTCTCATTGCCAAGTAGTATTCTGTTGTATATATAAACCACATCTTCTTTATCCATTTGTCAGTTGTTGGACATTTAGGCTCTTTCCATCATTTGGCTCTTGTTGAAAGTGCTGCTATAAATTTTGGGGTACAAGTGCCCCTATGCATCAGAACTCCTGTATCCCTTGGGTAAATTTCTAGCAGTGCTATCACTAGGTCATAGGGTAGATCTATTTTTAATTTTTTGAGGAACCTCCACACTGTTTTCCAGAGTGACTGCACCAGTTTGCATTCCCGGTATTTTGATAGTGATTGCATTAAATCTGTAGATTGCTTTGGGTAGTATAGACATTTTAACAGTATTTCTTCTTCCAATCCATGAGCATGGAATGTCTTTCCATTTCATTGTGTTGTCTTCAATTTCTTTCATTAGTGTTTTTTAGCCTTTAGAGCACAGGTCTTTCATCTATTGGTTTAGTTTTATTCCTAGGTGTCTTATTATTTTTGGTGCAATTGCAAATGGGATTGTTTTCTTAATTTTCTTTCTGTTGTTCCATTATTCTGCACAATGATATTGTATCCTGTGACTTAACCGAATTCGGTGTTCAGTTTTAGCAGTGTTTTTTTGGTGGAATCTTTAAGGTTTTCTATGGTGTCATCTGCAAGTAGTGAGTTTTACTTCTTCGTTACCAATTTGGATGCCTTTTATTTCTTTTTGTTGTGTGATTGCTGTGGCTAAGGACTTCCAGTACTACATTGAATAAAAGGGGTGAAAGGGGAACATTCTTGTTCCTGACCTTAGTAGGAAAGCTCCTAGTTTTTCCCCATTGAGTATGACGTTCACTGTGAGGTTTTCATATACAGCCTTGATTACATTGAGGTATGTGAAATCTCTTATATTTAAACATACACATTCATGAGCAAAACTGAGATATCAGAGTTGGGTCTCACCTGACAAACATGTGTTAAAGAAGTATCTCATTTTTTCTTTTTCTTTACAAAATATCAGATTTGCCTACTTCCAGTTGTAGGCAAATCCAGTTTCTCATTGCCAAGTAGTATTCTGTTGTATATATAAACCACATCTTCTTTATCCATTTGTCAGTTGTTGGACATTTAGGCTCTTTCCATCATTTGGCTCTTGTTGAAAGTGCTGCTATAAATTTTGGGGTACAAGTGCCCCTATGCATCAGAACTCCTGTATCCCTTGGGTATACAGTATACCCAAGTATAGTGGGAAATACCAGCTCATTTGTTTTTGAAACAAAGTCAAATGGCTAGTAGGGGGAAGCATCAGAAGTTGAACACAGGTGTCTCAATTTGCCCACTACAGTGGCTTCTCATGGATAAATGACAGCTAGCAGTGTGGCACTTTGCTGTCCTTCTGAAAAGGACAGAGATGCCCCTTCCCTCTAGGCTGTTGAGTGGGCATCACCAGAAAGAAGATAGTTGCATACAAAATATTCTCACATAGGAAGTCAAGGTTCTAGTATACAATCTACCTGCATGTTCATGTTTCAGTAAAACTGAGTTTTGTTTTTGGGGCAATGAGGGCTAGTAAGAGGAGTCAAAGAAATGTTGGGGGAAAAGTGAGCTTCTCAGGGTTCATATTTGTAGTGGACACTTCAACACACTGGGTCCAGGGAAAAGATGGCATAAATGGGCTCATTGGACAAGCAGGCTGAGGGGTGATGCACAGATCACCTACTACTCATCTGCCTCTCCCATAGTGTGTTCATTTGAAGTCACAGTTGGGAGAAATTAGTTGAACACATATATGTGGAGTATCTATTATGAGCCAGGGATTCTCTTAGCTGCTGTGAATACAACCGAGAACCATGCATGTATATTCTTTGGATTCATGGAATGAACATGCAGTGCAAAGAGAGCTTGTAACCAAAGCTCTCAGTCGAGTCTGGAACAAGGGTATCTCTGAGTTCACAGGGTGAGTAGCAACAAACTAGGGGAAGAACGTTCTGGATGGGAAGTTGCACGTGCAGAGGCTCGGTAGTGAAAGACACACTGTGTTCTGTTGGAATGTAAAAGGGACTTGTGAAGATGTGGTATGGATGTGAGGGAGATGGAGGAATAAATGAAGCAAGGGAGGTCGGAGGTCTTCAGGGAGCTGTGTCATTATCTTTAAGGATCATTCGCTGAAGTAAGAAGAGACATGCATGGTGGAAGTTCACATGTGTGTACATTTGGGGTGCAATTTGGTGGACAGTTCACTATCTTTCTGGAGAGCTCCTTTACTTAATAAACAAATCTCTGTCAGATACTGTCATTTGTAACCAAGAACCCTGATCAATCCAGGAAGTAAACAGATCAAAGTCTATCCTGGAGCAGGGGTGGGGGGATGGGAATGTGGGACTCATGATTATCTTTCTGACATTTTAAGTCAAATAGTGCCCAATAGTCAAATAAACTCAAATAGAGAGTCCTGTCCTGAATGATCACCTAGTTAATACTGCTTACTTCTGGGTGCTTGAATTGCTCAGGAGCTTGTTAGCCATTGTGGACACATGAGAACCTCAGCTAAGGTCTTTGCCCCTCCTCTGGTACTTCCTACTGCCTATTTTCTTTGAAGAAATGCTACTTGGAATTTGTCTGCATTTGTGTTCTCACATGAGGGTGGTGGCGATATGTTCAGGTTGTTAAATCCACTCTGGGTCAACCCCCTGTTCCAGCATTATTAGAGCTGTTTCTCAACACCCTCCCTTTCTGTGCTCATTTGGAAATCCAGCTCACGAGTGAGGGTGGACAGATTCCTGGGAAAGAGCGATGGCTTAATTAATGGTAATGGGAAAGATGTAGGTGCCTCGGTGATTGGAGCTCTGTGAATGCAGAAGTGGATGGAAGGCTGAGATGCAAAATAGGATAATTGAACTGTTAGCTGAACTGGAATTTAGCAGTTAATCACTTTTATGAAACCTGCATCTCAATTCATTACTCCATTTATGCCTTGTTGCAGTACAGCACTGTTCAGCTAATTGGTAAACAGGAGCCAGGCAGAGGACCCAGAAAGGGCAAGGCTATCAAAGGTACTATGGTATTTTCCATGAGTGCACATCTCCATTCAGGCCAGCCAGGAGTTGTCTGTTAGCCTCCTACTCTTTCTCAGAAGCAGAAACTAAATAGCACTAAACAACATAGTGGAGTCATGCTCCTACACCGCAGACGGTGTTGCTGACCGTAAGTTGTGTTTCTTGACGTTCTCTACCCAATTAATGGTATGGTGAGTAAGACGGTAGATTGGAGCCAGGACTCCACCGTAGATGCCTGTGTGACATTAGGCAAACTAATTCCTCCTCTGAACCTCCCTCCTCAGGTCCTCAGGGGCGTTCCAGTGAAGATTATATGAAATACACTTCATACTGAGAGCAAAGTGTGTGGTACAGTGCCTGGTATTTAGTTTGTGTTTAGTCAGTGCTAGATCTTACTGTTATCTTGAACTTAGAAATCATTTGTTGTTTTTATTATTTTTTTTAACATTTATTTATTATTGAGAGAGACAGAGCATGAGCATGGGAGGGGCAGAGAGAGAGAGAGAGAGAGGGAGACACAGAATCTGAAGCAGGCTCCAGGCTCTGAGCCGTCAGCACAGAGCCTGATGTGGGGCTCGAACTCACTGCAAGATCATGACCTGAGCCGAAGTCAGATGCCCAACTGACTGAGCCACCCAGGCGCCCCAATCGTTTGTTGTTTTTAGAGTAAGAAGCTGATGGATTAAGTAGAAGTTTATGAACAACAACGGTGAAAAAGAAAGACTGTCTAGGAACAAAGGAAGCTATGAAGCTCGTATGCTTTGAATGGGAGGTGTGAATACAGGACATCATTAAGGAACTTTTCATTGTTTGGAGTGGGGTGCTTAATGAAAATAGGGCCCAATTCTGCTGGAGTTTAGTTTAGTTTTGTTTTGTTGGCTTGATGGAGGAATAAAGAAGTCTCATCTGAAAAAAAATCTTCATTTTGGAGCTGAGACCCTTATAATCCAGTATCCTAGTGAATCTTCCTGTCTAATTTCAGAGAATCCTCTCTCTTGCCTAGGACCCAGACATGGGGAACCACTGGAAGCTAAAATAGACACAAATCTATCCAAGTGTAGTCCAAGTGCAGGACTCCACCGTATACTTGGAATCTTCCTTCCTCTTCAATGACTATGACTTTCTTACTGAGTCAAGCTACAGGTTTTTGGTTCCCTTGCAAATACACATCTATTCTATCACAACAGACAGTTCTTTTGGAGGCATGGATTTGGCAATCATGAGTGGAGGAGGTAGGAGTTGGGGGGGGTGGATAAGAGGGAAAGTGCTGAGAATGAAAAAAAGATTCTGAGGACATAATCTTAGAAAATGTGAACTCTTAGAGGTCATCAAAAGCATTGAACTCTTGTGAAAAACATTTTGAGACTTTGAGAGAAGATGCTGACATAAAGGTGGTTCATTCATTCTCCTATTTAACCAGTGTTTACTGAGAACTTGCTATGCCCCAGGCATAGTTCTAAACACTAGACATGGAGTAGTCAACAAAGCATAAAGGGTCCCTGCCTCTAGAGATTGCATTCATGGGGTAATCAGAATATGAAATTAATAACTATAAATAAGATAAACTTGAAATATTATAAATGCTGTTGAAGGAAATAGGGTGAAGTGATGATGAGTTCCTAGGGAGGGCATCTTAGATAAGGGGGTCAGGAAAGAACTTTCTGACCAGGTAAGATTTGATCTGGGACAGATAGGATTAAAAAGATCCAATGACACAAAGAACAGGGGGGATGTTTCAGGAAGTATTAAGAACATGTACAAAGATCCTGAGGTAGAAATGAGCCCAAAGGCTCACTTGGCTGAAGAAGAGAGTATGAATGGTCTCAGATGGGTCTGGAGAGGATAGTACCTTGAAGGCAATGGTAAGGAGTTAGAATATTTTCCTATGTGCATTGTAATGCATCAACACATCTTCCCCTTGTTGAAATGCATGAGGACTGGGTCTAGAGGGCTGTTATACATTAACTCATGTAGGACACAGTCATAGTTTGGTTTCAGATTACTGTTTCATGTCAGGCACTGGGGTATACGACACTGAAAGCTATTAATGTAAATTAATGATTGCTCCTGCTGGCTTTGTTACAGTTTACTCCAATGAGGGATTAATAAATGCATCATGCCTTGCAAATTTGCATCTATTAAAACCTTACCAACATGGGGGCACCATTGATTCCCTTTGGGGGTCTTAGAATAAAAAAATATAACAGCACACAGCTGCTGCAACTAGTGTTCGATATAAACTGGGTAAAATGAGATAATCGATGGAAAAGCACTTTGAAAAAAGAGACTCACTCTGTAATTATCGGGTGGTGCTGGAGATAAGAAAGATTCGATTTGATAGTCACAGTCTCAGTACCTCTGACACATACTTGCAGTGCAAGAGATTACCATGTGTTAATCCTTGAGTCATGCTAGGAGATTTCATAAATGGAATTACTTTTAATCCTGATAATGCTGGCAGGTAGGTATTATCCCCATTTTACAGATCATGCAACTGAGTTTGATAATAAGATAAACAATTGGCCAAAGTCTTGTGGCTGGGAACAGGAAGAACGTGAGTTTTTGTCAAAGGTTGTCTGACTGTAACAACACTACATTGAAAGAGAGGTGTCTAAATCCTTGGCAGCCACACATTGAGTTGATGGAAGGGTTTGAGAGGTCCCTGAATTTTCCTCACAAGAACTGACAACCAGATACATGAAATATATTGCTGCTTTTTCTTTAAAAGTGATAACTTCACATTTCAAAGACTGGCTGCAGTAAAAAACGAATGGTGAAATGTAGAGCCATGCAACTGAGAGATGTGGGCGTGAGCCTGGGTTCTGCCTCTTGGTGAAATTGTGACTGTGGACAAATTATTTAACCTCTTTGGGACTCTGCTCATTCATTAATAAAAATGGGAATAATAGGAATGCTTACCTCTTAGGGTTGTTGTAAGGATTTACTGAGATATAAAGCATGGAAATTGGTTAGTACTATGCCTGGTGTGTAATAAGCTCTCACTAAAAGTTACCTATTACTTTTCTCATCCCTGAGGGTTTTGAACAATATTAATATGGAGAAAGCAAATTTGTAGTTGCAACTGCAATGTGAGCCACCATTTTGTTGGAAGAAGCCAGGAAATATTTTTTATTTTGCTGAAGTCTAGAAAATATTAATGAAGTCTCAGATTCTTTGAACCTGACTTTCTCTACCTTGGGTGCAAAGTTGAATCACTTGGAATTTTTGAAAGATACTAGGGGTCTTTCTGTAGAGATTCTGACTTGGTCTGGGTTGGAGCTTCGGCATCAATGTCTTTGAAAACACCCTGGGTTGAGAACCACTGCATTCTATTGGCTGTGGAGTTCAAAGGTCATGGGGTACATCCCTCTCCACCAGACTTGACCTGAGTTGAGACTGATTGATGATACCACAGTGGTGTACATCTCCCACATGGTGACACTTCTCCCCTCTTTTAGAGTCATTGACTGTTATAGGAATGTGTGTGTATGTCTTCAGGACTAGCCTCATACAAACATGTAACTTTGTTTGGTTTCTTTCAAGCATCCCAAAGAAGGACACCTATTTATAAAAATGACCCTGCTGCTTAGTGAAGTGACTTCTGGATGTGTTTTAAATGGGACACAAAGTTAGGAGTAATTTAGCCCTTTATATCAGCTTCTTCCTCTGTAGGGAACTACTGAAGCTATCACATTGTATTTCAGATATATCGCCTCGCACTACCATGAAGTGTATCAAAATGAATGCTTGGCTGGTATATCCGAGCCCTGTCCTGAGTTGTTTATATTTATTTCTGTTTTAGGGATGCTCAGGTGTATTTGATTCCCTGGGTTGTGATTCAAATGAGTCTTTAAAATATTTTTATGTGATACTGTACTTGAGTTCCAGGCATCACTGAGCCCCAGAGCATGGGGCAGTGACAGTTTATGTGATTTCCCAGTTACAGGTAGACTGAGCCCTTAATGAATAGGGGTGGGCAGCCAGCCTTATCCTTGGTTTTATTAGGATCCAGTGTAAAGTGTATGTGATAGAAACTGTTGTGATTCTCTCCCAGCTGAGATGAATTGGTCTCATAAGCAGACACAGAGAAAGAAGAAAAGAAGTATGTGTATAGGTTGATGTGGCTTTAGCAGATCAGCAGCAATCAGAACCATGTAGGTTGGATAACTATATATTGCAGCTCCAAGAGGAAGATATCACCAACCTGTTAAGGACATCATTGGCTTTTTGATTGGACACCCAGAAATTGATGCACTGCCTTTGGCTCTATTATGTTTTCAAACTTTAATTAAGTTTATACCTCTCCCACCTGGACCTCATAAATAGTTAGCCTCCAAGTAAGTCATTTGTCATGGAAGGCCTCTTATGAGTAGATTCATCTTCCAAACAACATTATTATTGCCCAAAGTCCTGCCTTAAATCCATCAACACAATACAAGCTTGAGTGCCTTACTCAATTTTGACATGTTATCCCAAGGGGTTATTTTCTGATGGGCTAGTGGCTAATTCATTAAGTTATCACAAGATAGAAGAATTTAGATACATTATTAGCTTTTAAAATGATACAACTGGTGATTACAGAGAATTAAATTGAACTTCACTGTTTTTTTTTTTTCTGCATAAGTTAATCCATTCTCATTTACAAAAAGGCAAGCTTTTGGCCCAAGCTGAGGTCATCTCAGACTGTATCTAAAGACATCCTGGGGGTGGAGGGGAGGGAGGTGGTTTCTTCCTCAAGGCCTGGGACTGAGGATTTGCATCCTCTTTTTAAGAGAGAAACAGAATGTGATTTGGGGAGGAGCAAAAGAGAGGGAGACACAGAATCTGAAGCAGGCTCCAGAATCTGAGCTATTAGTAAAGAGCCCGATGCGGGGCTTGAACCCATGAAGCACGAGGTTATGACCTGAGCCAAAGTTGGAAGCTTAACTGAGTGAGCCACCCAGGCACCCCTGCATCCTCTTTGAGAAACAAATTAGTAGAATCTAGCAAATCTGTAAATGTACATCCTAGGATATGAAAATTGTGCCTGTAATCATGTGCCTTGGACAAACTCTTTTCACATGTACGTGAAGAGATATGTACAAGGATGTTTGCAGCAGCATTGTTTGTAATGGCTGAGATTTGTAAATAGCCTAAATGCCCATCAATGGAGGCATGGATAAGGAAAATGCAGTGTATTTATGTGATAGACTATAATGCATCAGTTAGGAATACAGGTGGTTTGTTTTTTTAATGTAATTTGGCGCTTTGATTCCTTGTATCAAAATGGACAGGCTCAAACACAACTTTGAAGAAAGCAAATGGAATAAACTGTGTGAATTTTTGACTGTATGTACAAAACAACACTGGATATGGAATCATATCAGCAGAAGGATACACATTGAGCTACCTGGGGAGGCGCTTTGGGTTAGGGAAAATAAGACTGGGCACCATGGTGTTATTATTATTTGTAACTGTAATAATTACAAATTATTAAAAGAAGAGGGACGCCTGGGTGGCTCAGTCAGTTGAGCGTCTGACTTGGCTCAGGTCATGATCTTATAGCCTGTGAGTTCAAGCCCCACGTCAGGCACTGTGCTGACAGCTCAGAGCCTGGAGCCTGCTTCGGATTCTGTGTCTCCCTCTGTCTCTGCTTCTCCTCTGCTTGCACTGTCTTTCAAAAATAACATTAAAAAAAAATTTTTTTTAAGACTGGGAAGAAATTATGACAAAATATAAATATTTGTATATTGGGATAGTAGGAGTGTTTTCTCCATTATTATTTGCATTTTTAAAAGTTATCCAAGGAAGATAAAAAGAGGGCTTTCTTGGGAGCAGAAAGGGAAAGTGCAGTTAGAGTCAAACCTGGAGTCTGCAAGGTGATGATCTGTCTTCTATACCTCCAGGGAAAGATTCCAGCTTGCTCTATTCAAGGGGCCATTGAGGGATTACTCACCAGTGGGTCTCCTTTCTTGACTTGTGATTATCCACTGAAGAATTTGGTCTTGGTATTTAAGCAGTTTTCTTTTTCTAAGGGTCACACGAGTTGATTCTTCTTGCTATATATAGATTTTCAAAAAGTGTGTAAGAAGATCCATTACTGTAGTTTTTTTAAAAATAAAATTTATTGTCAAATTGGTTTCCATACAACACCCAGTGCTCATCCCAACAAGTGCTTTCCTCCCTGCCCATCACCCACTTTCCCCTCTCCCTCACCTACCTTAGTTTGTTCTCAGTCCTTAAGAGTCTCTTATGGTTTGCCTCTCTCCCTCTCTGTAACTTTTTTTCCCCCTTCTCCTCCCCCATGGTCTTCTGTTAAGTTTTTCAAGACCCACATATGAGTGAAAACATATGGTATCTGTCTTTCTCTGCCTGGCTTATTTCACTTAGCATAATACCCTCCGTTCCATCGACATTACTGCAAATGGCCAGATTTCATTCTTTCTCATTGCCAAGTAGTATTCCATTGTATATATAAACCACATCTTCTTTAGCCATTTGTCAGTTGTGGCTAAAATGAACAAAACAGGAGACTATAGATCCTGGTGAGGATGCAGAGAAATGGGAACCCTTTTGCACTGCTGGTGGGAATGCAAATTGGTGCAGCCGCTCTGGAAAACAGTGTGGAGATTCCTCAAAAAATTAAAAATAGAACTACCCTGTGACCCACCAATAGCACTGCTAGGAAGCTACCCAAAGGATACAGGAGTGCTGATGCATAAGGGCACTTGTACCCCAATGTTTATAGCAGCACTTTTAATAATAGCCTAATTAAGGATAGAGCCTAAATATCCATTACTCTGAATAAAAACAATACTTAGGGCAATGGGCGGGGGGGGGGGTATGTGTCTTCAGAAGGTAAGGTTTCAGTTGCTGTTTGATAAACTCGCTAGCCTTCTCCCAGTACTTTTTCTTTTGCCACTGGTTCACAGTCCTCCTGGGACAGACCTCTCACTGCAAAAATGTGGCCAGGAAATGGAAAGCAGATGCTTGTTCCTTCTGATGAGATGGCACCATTTTAGTCTCTTGTTTAGGGAATTCCAACCAGCATTGTTTTTGGCACCTGAACACTGAACATTTAGTCTAGGCATGATGTGATTGTGACTTCAATCACAAGCATGAGAATGCGGGAGCAGTAAAGCCAGTATTAGATTTTAGACTTTAGATAGGGTGGGGCTACCTGTTGCCTTTGTAATTTTCACTGGTGCCATGAGTGAGATGGGAGCCAGAGAGGCAGATAGGACTTAGGGTCTGAGAGGATTCCAAGAGAACAATCCATCACCCCAGTGCTTTTCCCTGGTCTCTTTTCCTTGGTACCAGTGACATCCCATCCCTATGTTATTGACACTTGGAACACGATGTCAAAGTTATTTTCCAAAATGTCACAGATTTGGAGTTAGATATTCATTCAGGTATTAATTTCATTGTTATTTACTGACTACTCATCATGGGATGGACCTTGAGCTAGCTGCTCAGGTGCAAAGAAAGAATCTTACTCTGATAATACTCCCAGTACAGTAAAACAGAGAGGAAATTAAGATTGTAATGCCTGCTTAATAGGAGTTGAACAACACGTACAAAAGCCTGAGACTAGGACCATGGTGCCTCCATGAAACTCAAGAGTGTTCAGCATAGTGCAGTGTGGATAAAGGGAGACAGATGCAGATAGAATAAGCTGCCTCCAGTCCCCTCCTCTTCAATCCGATGTGTGATCTTGGGTCATTTAACTTCTCAGCATTCTCACCTATAGAATGGAGTACTGATAATTACCCCCAAAGACCATTCCAAGTATTAAATGAGGAAGCAAAGATAAAGAGCCGTTTTGAAAGCTATGTTCAGACTCTTTGGTACCGTTACACAGATTGAGTGGAACCAACATAAAAGTTATCCTGAAGTTCACATTGGTGACATTGGCTTCCCTGAAAGACATGTTTGAGAAAGTATTATCATGTCACTGTCAACTCAGTATCCCCCTCTGCTGACCAGCTATCCCAGTTTGCCTGGTACTGCCCCGTTTTAGCATTGAAAGTTCTATATCTAGGAACCCCCCTCATTTGCATGCAAACTGGGACATTTTGTCACACTGATCCTCACTAATGGTTCCACTTCAGATTCTAAATTATCTAGTATCTCTGGTCTCAATGTTGAGTGCACATTTTATATTTTAAACAATTACATTGGATTGTGGTAGGCATCCTCTACTGGCTTCAGAGACAAAGCTGTCTCTACTTTGTGCCTTTAAAGAAATGTATACTGGTTTGGTTTTTTTACCTAAAGGCATAGTTGAAGCATTTTCTTCTATTTCTCTGCAAGGGTCCAAGTTTTAGTAAAAAATATACTTTGAGAAATCAATACAAGATTTGATCCAACCAGGTCAAGCTCTCCAGCTGACCTAATCTTAATGCATTGTGAAAAGTATTTCTATTTGTTAAACTCTTAGAGGTCCAAGCAAAAGCTGCAAGAAATGGTGTTTAGATATGAAAGAAAGGGAGCTCGGAAGGCTAAATTTAGATAACACCTGAGTCGCTTTCCTGCTAAGTAGAATTTAATAGAGGTGCATCTCTGCAATCTTCATATGTGTTTGGCATGACAATTTATTTTGTTTGTCAGGAATGAATTCTTAAGGAAAAAAATCTTTTTGAATTGTAACAAGAATTTCATATCAATGAGGGCCATTTGATTTAAAGGCCACTCATTTTCCATACCAAGGGATAATTTATGTTTGGTGCAAAGCTGGTTGCCCTTGCTTTGCTGGGCAGAATTCTTGAATACATTTCGTCCTCTTAAAACATGTATTCTGGGGGCGCCTGGGTGGCGCAGTCGGTTAAGCGTCCGACTTCAGCCAGGTCACGATCTCGCGGTCCGTGAGTTCGAGCCCCGCGTCAGGCTCTGGGCTGATGGCTCGGAGCCTGGAGCCTGTTTCCGATTCTGTGTCTCCCTCTCTCTCTCTGCCCCTCCCCCGTTCATGCTCTGTCTCTCTCTGTCCCAAAAATAAAAATAAAAAACGTTGAAAAAAAACCAAAACAAAACAAAAAAAAAACATGTATTCTGTGTGTGAGAATCCAGGGAGGTGATTTCTGCAGTTCCTAAATGCCCAACTATGTCCTTTATTCTCCAGCTCTGAGATATTGTAGCTGATGAGCCCAAACATGAACTGGTCTGCATGGGTCACACTAAAGAGAAATGTATTACCTTCCCAGTGGCTTACGTGTAATTAATGCAACACTGTGGGCTACAAAATGGCAAAGACTAAATTAAAGATGACCCAGGCAAAATGGAAACTTTATTAGAGAATTGTTAGGATATACCGGGTAACCTGAGGAGGTAGAGTGGAGCATCTGGGTGTCAGAGAAAATCAGAACTAGAGACTTAAAAATTTCTAGGATCTTATTTTCCTGTCTCTCATCTCTGCTTCTCTTGGTTTGTGACTTGCAGTATCTCTTCCCGTAGACCAATAATGGGGATATGGCAGCAAACTCTAGAGGCTCAAACCTTATATTTCCACCTACCAAAGATGGACCCTGTTTCTTGCCTTGATAACTACTCAAAGAAGCTCAGAGGTAGGATTTTCTTTGGACTGTCTTGGGTCAAGTACTCTACTTTGAATCAACACACTATGGTCTAGAAGGCTTGGCTACGTGACTCAAACATGGCCACCCACTCAGGTGTCAGGGTCATACCCAGAGAACTGGAATTTCAGGGAGGACAGTTATTCCAGGCAGTGTTGACTATAGTGTTCATTAGTCATTTCTCATCTCAGTGCCATCACTTATAGTCGTAAGGCTTTGAGCAAATCATTTACCATAATCATTACTATTGGTAATGTGTGTATCATAATATCAACCATACATGGTTGTGATGGTTACAAATCCATAAATGATTTATATTCAGAGCATAGTACTGTATATAGCATAGGAGGCAATTGGCAAATGGCACCTGCGATTGTAAAAGTGGTGAATTTAGTGATGGGGATAAGGAGATGGGGGAAAATAGCATTAGCTACCTGTTTAAATTTCTGTGGAATCTTTTTTAAAAAATTTTTAATGTTTGTTTATTTTTGAGAGAGACAAAGAGCATGAGTGGCGGGGGTGGGGTGGGGGAGGAAGCAGCACAGAGAGAGAGGCAGACACAGAATCCACAGCAGGCTCCAGTCTCTGAGCTGTCAAGCACAGAGCTTGACGCAGGGCTCGAACCCCCAAACTGTGAGGTCATGACCTGAGCCGAAGTTGGACATTTAACCAACTGAGCCACCCAGATGCCCCAAATTTCCGTGGAATTTTAAAGATTGTCTAGCATATAGGAAAAGTTGAGCTAAGCTGAATAGGTCTTATTTGGCCCTTATTTCATTGCTCCTTGCCCTCTGCAAAGACCAGAGGCCTATTAGCACAAAGATCTCTTATAGAATTTTTGTGTTATGGTCACATTCATTCATTCACTCATTCTTACATTAAATATTTTTGAACTGTTATGTCCTAAGAACTTTTTTCAGGACAGGATATATGATAGAGAATGGCACCAGCAAGGTTTGTTTCCTCTTGCAGCAGTCACTTTTGTGGGCATCCAGACAAATAAAACTGATGGGGCAAATCAATAAGTTAACTATATATTATGTTAATAAGGAAGGAAATAAGCTGGGTGATGTGGGAATGATGGAATGGGATGGGATGGTCGAGAGAGGTCTCTCTGAAGAATTGACGCTGTTACTCAGAGCATGGAAAGCAGCAGCAGCTCTGCAGGGAGTCAGAGGGAGGTTGTTCCTGGACCAGAGGGGAGCCTTGGCAGAAGCTTTGCAGAGGAAAAGACCTGGAAATGCTTGATGCAACTAAAGGAGAGCTGGACATAGTAAAAAAAGAGAAACATAGCCCTGAGAGGTCACTGAGGTCATCTCAGGTAAGGTAGATTGTTTCTCCCTGAAAGTCTTAGCTCTCACTTAATGGTGTCATCTCTGTAACCAATTATAAGCTGTATGTTGAGCATGATCGTACTTCACCCAAATGCATGCTTTTGTGCTCACAGCATTGCTAATACCAATGAAATTCTTTTACATTATAGAGGAAATCTCCTAACAGGAACACTCCTCAGTATAGAACTCCCAACAGTCTGTGATGGTCTTAAGAAGGTGGTGGGGCATTGTCTGCCCATCTCGTGGGTCTCAGGCAAATGTGCATACAGCTCTCCAAATGCTACAGTCAGTACATACCACACAGTGTTGTGAGAATCAGATAAAACAATAAATGTAACCTCCTTGGCACAGTGCTTGGCATGAAGAAGGCACTCAAGTAAATATAGCTATCACTACTGTCATTTATTTTATTTTATTTTTAACGTTTTATTTATTTTTGAGACAGAGAGAGACAGAGCATGAACGGGGGAGGGGCAAAGATAGAGGGAGACACAGAATCGGAAGCAGGCTCCAGGCTCCGAGCCATCAACCCAGAGCCCTACGCGGGGCTCGAACTCACGGACCGCGAGATCGTGACCTGAGCTGAAGTCGCCCGCCCAACCGACTGAGCCACCCAGGCGCCCCACCAATATGGTTTTAAAAAAATGCTCCCTTCAGAATTAGAAAGATTTGAGGACAGTGACTTGGTTTTGCTTCTCTTTGCATCCCAAAAGCTTAGCAGAAGGCCTGGTTCATAACTGGCATTTATTTATACATGTGATTTGAATGGATGGATGGATAAAGAAAATGGATTGTAGGAGGGCATCTATCTCTAAGAAGTCATCTTCCCTGGAACTGATGCAGATTTTGACAGCATCCAGGTTGAGGTTTTCTCATAAAGTACACAGGACACTTCTGTTTGGCATGCCTATGCTTTATTTCCCTTAATGACAATGGCACCCTGATTTTTCTTTGGGGAACCGCCGTACCCAGGAGGTGGCAGTTTTATATAGAACGGTAAAGTAGTCCCTTACTTCCAAAGGAGTGAGGGCAAGTCACCCAACACAGGTCAATCATGCTCTTTTTTCCAGAATCAAATCTTGATTTGACACAGAGAGAATAGAATGAGCTTATTTACCTGACTCGCTCTCAGGGACGCTGTCCAAAGTACCAACTCCCTGGATTTCCAGCACTGATGCAAACTTCTTCAATTCTCTGGACTTTTTGATATTCCTCCAGTAACTTGTGTTTGCCTAATCTCTATAGTGACTTTCTGTGGCTGCAACCAAAGGACGCCGAGTGATGAAAGAAGTTTGGGATGTCTGTCATGAAGCAGAAACACTGCCTCTAGCACACAAGGCTCTGGGAAGCTGGTGGTCCCTTCATGATCTGTGTTGGTGGGAGATGCATCACGGTGTGGCCTGGGCCATACAGTTTGAGATCAGTGCTCTCCTAAAGGATGTGCACATTGGAATTATTCTGCCAAAGTGTGAGACCAGCCAGGCCGACTGTGATCATAGGAACATTAATTTGTCTCCAAAAAGGGGAAAACATGCTTTAGTGAATTTGAAAGGTAAACAATAGATAGCAGAATGTTATATAATACTCTCTGGTGACCATGTTAACTCAGGTTTCTTCTAATTAGTGAAATGAAACAATTATAGCATCTGAAATTTTCTTCAGTAAGAGTGTTAAATTTTTTTGTGTGCATTAACACACATTGGTCTCACAGGCCTCTGTGTGGCTGAGTCCCCCAGGAAGGCACTTACAGTAGGTCCTTTGACCTGCTGGGGTCTCCTAGGACTGATGTTTCAAGGCTGGAATCTGGGTATTCCTTACTGGACAAAGTGGCATTGGACAGAATTTCCTGTAAATTGAACCACCATTTATTCAACCACTGCATGCTGGGCAGTGTTCAGATATGAAAAGACTTTGGTGGATAGGAGGTGTGATGGAAAGACTCTAAGATGACCCCAATAATTCATGCCTTTGTATAATCCTCTCCCTTTGAGTTTGGGTAGGACCTGTGACTTGATTCTAACTAATAGAATACCACAAAAGTAATGAGATGAGATGTCACTTTCTTCATTGCATTTATATATAAATATATATCATATATGTGTATATATATTCATGTGTGTACATCTATATATGCATGTATACACATTTGATTCTCATTTGATAGCTATGCCCTATAAAGTTGCCATACGTTATAAATATGTATGTCATACTTGTATGCACATACATTCATAATATATGTATACATATGTATATGCACATGTTTTTTGTATGTTCCCTATGGAACAGTGGTTCTATTTACTAATTCAGTGTTCCCAGTGGGAAAAAAATATATGGTATGCAAATACATGTTTTTCTAACATAAAATATTAATTCCCGAAAATAATTCATCTAGAAGATTGTTTCTCTATTTTATAAAGTAGAATATGGGGTTTATAGGTCTTAAGTGACTTGTCTGAAGCCACACCACTAAGTGGTACCAGGGTTGGAATTTCAACCCCATCCAGCTGGCCTCAAAACCAGAGCTCTTTGCACTGCACTGAACTGCCATTTACCGTCTCTGTCTTCTGGTCACCTCTACAGGAGGGCTGGAACAGGAAGGCGGAGTATCACCTGTTCTACCTCAGCAGGGAATGTGTGTTGGGTAACTCACATTTTTCCTGCTGTGTGTACTTTTGCACAAACTTCACCAGAAACACTTCAGTATTGATTTGGAGGCTATAAATAAATTTTAGCAAGTAGGCTAATTCACAAATACTGCATACACGAATAATGAAGATCGGCTCTGTGAGTGTGTGAGCCTGCATGTCACTGCTGGTAGGTGCATAGAGAATCTCCTATTGCTGCCTTTGATGAAGGAAACTGCCATTTTGTGAGAGGCACCTTTGGAAAAGTCCTCATGGCAAGAAACTTGAGGCAACCTCTAGCAGCTGAGAGTGGTCTCTGAGCAGTAGCCAGCAAGAAAAAGGAACCTCAGTCCTAGACTTGCAAGGAGATGAATTCTAATGACCTGAGGGTGTGTTTCCCCCTCCTGATCCAGAGATAGTAAAAGATGAGTGGGTGTTGTTTTAAGGTTTTGAGTTGGTGATAGTTTGTTATGCAGCACTAGAAAAGTAATGCAGGAAGTAAGTGCTTACACATTCCTGAATGGAGACCAGAATCCCTGGTTGAGGAACTCATCTCCTTAAGTGTGATAGCTGCTTGTTGAGTAGGCAAACTGGCAGGTGTGGTGGGGTCATCAGGACTCGAGAGGGTATCTGGAAGCTGAGAAATAAAGAAGTGAGGCTACACCTGAAAGACCAGGTAAACAAAGGAGATGCCAAAGCTAAAACAGTGGCACAAGCAATCTATTATCTGAGAGGACAGAAGTAGGTAGGTTCTTAAAAGTATTAATGCAGCTTCATAAATGTCTAGACTCACTAACTAATTCACTCTTTTCTCAGCTGTCCCTGACCCTGGAATATCACGTCAGGGCATTTTAAGTGTTGGAAAGTTTTTAGATCCCTGTGAAGGCAGTATTCTGGTTGCCATGGGAGAGAGCTGAGTGGACAGACGTGGGTGTAGTGCATCCTGGTGTGAATTGTTAAGCACATCAACCCTTCTGATACCAGCCGTCCCCTTAGATGATAAATCTCCTCCCTTCTGCCACTGGGCACTGTAACCCTTTCCTGACACTAATTTCATAAGGAGGGGATGATGGCTGTGGGGTAATGAGGCTTGGAAACCTTCCAAACTGTAGACTTGTGCATTAAGAGAAAATGATTTTCAGTTTACAATTGGCGTGATTCTAATTTATTTAAACACACACACACAGAAAAAAAAAATAAGCTGTAACTGCATCAAAAGGTTACAATGGATATGCCTACATGGAGGATATGGGAATGAATTTTACTTATTTGTTTTTCACTTACTCCTTTTTGTCCTACACAACTACTTGTGAAACAACAAAAGGTTAAAAAAGTCATTATTATTGGGGAAAAGAGAAAATTCTCTTTTAGAGGTCAGACCCGTCTTTCAATCATGTTGCCATGGACAGTGGGTGGTGATGGATTTAAGTGTGGGCGTTTGCAAAGGATGCAACAGACATTCTGGTTTCAGAACTTTTGGTGCCACTGAAATTAAATAATCGTAAATGTCACCTTCAGTGACTCCCTCTTGCCTTCCCTATTCACGCTAAAGCCCGAAGGTTTGTTTCCCTTTGCCTAGAATGTCCTCTTCTCCCTTCTTAAAAACGGTGACGTCTTTCTTTTCAGTGCCACCTTAAATATTAGCTCTCTCTGAAAGCTCTCCTCATCCCAAAGAGGTTGGGGGTTCGGTTAGGGGAAGCTCCTCTGTGCTCCTCAATCCTCCACCCCATTATACATTGTACACCCTGGCATTGCCTGTTTTCCCCAGTGAGAGTAGATATCTTTGGTATCTATTACCAGTGTCGACCATAGAGCTTGAGGGCACAGAGTAAAGTGCTCAGTAAGTGAGATAAATTTGAGCTTGGCTCTCGTTTTGCCTCAGAGTTTAAAATGGAGCCCAGCTGTGCTTGGCTCACAAGTAACCCTAATAGGGTGGGAACGAACATTGTGTTAACCCAAAATGTGTGGCCAGGGATTTTGCATTCTGCATTTTTCATGCCCTAACTGGGGTGTGCAAGCAAGCCTGAGGGGTAATGATTTACCAACCTCATTTTCCAAGACTGTTATCCTTCATTTTGACACACTATTAAAATCATTTAATTATCACTATTTTGCCTTGTCATTATGGAGCCACTGTGATCCATTATTTAGGGTTTTCAGATTTTCTGCCTTTCACCCACTAGGCGTAGGGGCAGAGGTTGAGATTTCCTGTGCAGTTTAGTTTCTGTAACTTCATGAACATAGACCTCACTGTATTCTAGCTTTTCCTGTTCTGCAAATACTTTAAGATCATCACTTGGGTCCTTGGGTAGCTCAGCCCATTGAGCATCCTACTCTTGGTTTTGGCTCCAGTCATGATCTCGCAGTTCGTGGGTTTGAGCCCCACTTGGGGCTCTGCGCTGATGGTGCAGAGCCTTCTCAGGATTCTCTCTCTCTCTTTCTGCCCCTCCCTTGCTCGTTCTCCCTCCCTTCCTCCCTCCCTCCTTCCCTCTCTCTCTTTCTGCCCTTCCCCTGCTCATTCTCCTTCCCTCCCTCCCTTTGTCTCTCTCTCATTCTCAAAACAAACTATAAAAAAATTTTAAAGACCATCACTGCCCTAGGACTTAGGTTTTCTGTTCCTAGTGAGCTCTCACCCAAGGGCTTTGCTGAATCATTTTGAAATGATACCTTTTAGAGATGCTGACCCTGACTCTTGATTTACATTAGACCACTCACACCCACCTCCCCTCATTATTATCACACCACTCTGCTCTTCTGTTTTTCTAATTTTAAGTGTAATATGTATGTATTTTTTGTCAATAAATTTGGAAACAGCAGTGCATAAAGGTCACCTGTAATAATCCTACCCTCTTGGTATTAACAATAGTAACATATTTAGGGTGTTTTTTTCCAGTGTTTTCCCATGCACTTAAATTTGTGTGTGTGTGGTAGAAATTTTCAAACACATCGAAGAGAGCTTAATAGGTTCCCACACACCCACCACCCAACTCCAACAATCGTCAAATATGCATATATCAAGGTGAATAGTTAATAGGGAAAGGTACTTTATGGAAGAGTCACAGCAAAAACAGCAGGCAGGATGGTAAGTCACATAGAAACCCCCAGCAATCACTAGAAAATCACTGTGTTGCAGCTCCTAATGAAATAATAGAGTTAGGCAATAATAACCAATAACTACTAAAACCACTAATTGAAAGGATGATGGTGACACTACCCAAATCCACTGTTGAACCATTAAATTAGTAAAATTGGGAAAACCAGAGGTTATGTACTTCCTTATAAGATGCAATAGGTAATACCCAGTACCACCCACAATGTCTTGCTAACAAGAAAATAAATTGCACCTGAATCAATAAAGCTTTTAGCTCTAATTGACAGTTATAGGAAATATGAGATTAGAGAGAAATGTTAAACATGTTTTTAGATTTGAATGAAAACATTGAAACCCAGAAAATGGGAAATCCTAGCAGAAAATGATAGAGAATAATGTAGTGAACCTCCTGTACCCACCTTCTAGCATTATCACATCTTAAATATATTTTATATTTGCTTCTTAATTTGTAAATATATATTTTTTTAAGTGTGATCCATTGAAGCCCCTGGGTACTGGTCCCCCATTCCCATTTTTTCCTTTGCTGCTTGAATTGTTATTCCCATAGATATTTTCTAAATATTTATGAATCCACAAAGTATGATATCCCATGCATCTTTTTTAGTCAACATTGTGTTTTGATTTATCTATATTTTTACATGTAACTCTAGTTTATTCAATTTATGTTTTGTATAATACTTGCCTGTATGACTATACCACAATTTGTTACCCATTCTCATATTGATGGACTTGGAGGTTATTTTGTACTTTGCACGTAAGGCTATGATACAGATTCATGAACTTGCCTCCTTGTGCTTAGCTTAAATATGTAGACATGAAATTTCATGGTCGGAGGGTATGTCCACCTTCACGTTTACCAGATGTTCCAAAGTCCACACTACTCTTAATCCTTTGCACCTCTATATGAATTTCAAGCATGCTGGGTTAAAATCTGATGGAAAATTATTATGATTTTGGTATGAATTGCATTGAACTTGAACATTTATCGGAGAAGGATTTACTTTATGATCTTGTTTTCTTGATGAGTTTTGTGTAGGTCTCACCATTTTTGAGGACTCCTTTCATGTCTGTCAAATATATATGTATATAAAATGTATACATTTAAATTATTTGTGCATACCTTTTCTTTTTCTCTCTATAAAATATATTTTTATATTTAATTAATACAGAAATTTATCTCTTGCTACCTTACAGGTTTTTGTACCATGTTAATGGGATATATTTTTCCTCATATAATTTTGAACTGTTTATTTTGTTTCTGGAAATAATGATGCTACTGATTTTTATATGTTGATCTTTATTCAGCAGTATTGCTATATCCTTAATAATGGTAATAACTTGGTTGTAGATCTCCGTGGGTATTTTGTTATCCATATAATTTGTCAAGACTGTGTTAGCTCCACCTTTTCAATGTAATTAAATAGATGAGATATATAAATATATAGGACTATAGATGCTATAATTACCTACTATATATATTAATATAATTATAATATGTAATTCTACCAATTAACATACTATTTTTATTTTTTTGACACAGCATTTATTTTCTGTTGCATTAGCTGGAAGACTGAACGAGCTGTGATGAGTAAAAGCAGTGATTGTAGGCTTTTCTTGTCCCTGATATTGGTGGGAATCCATATATAGTTTCTCCTTTAAGCATGATCATTACAATAGATTTTGATAAATAACTTTATTGGGTTAGAAAAGTTCTCTACTGTATTTTGTTAGCTAAGAATCTTTATAATGAACAGGCATTAAATTTTATAAAATGCCTGTTCTGAATCAATTGTTATAATTATATGCTTTTCCCCTTATCTTTTAATGCAGTGTATTACCTTAATAGGAGTTCTGATTTTGAGTCATTATTGGATTCTTGGGATAAACCCTATTTGATCATGATGTATTATTATTTTTAGACCTTGATGAATCCAATTTTATAGTGCTGTATTTGAGATTTTTTACATCTACATTGATAAGTGAGAATGGTTTATAATTTTCTCTTTTTATGCTGTCCTTGTTAGATTTTGTTACTAAGGTGATGCTACCCTCATTAAGTGAGTCATGACTTTCTTTTTATATTTTTTTGAAAAAAATTATATCAGGCAGAAGATTATCTGTTCCTTGAAAATTTGGAAAAAAATTTTTTTTGCCTTTAGAGTGAGCATATTAGACAGGAGAAGCAACTTTGATCACCACTTCTATTTCTTTTATGGTTACTGGCTTACTGTTGTTTCTCTATTTTTCTTGAGTCAACTTGAGTAATTTATTTTTTTTCTAGAAAACTATACCTGTAATATACTTTTTTGTTTAGTAGCACATATAGCTTACTCTTTTGATTGTAAAAATATATCTTACAGAAAAACCATATGACCCAGAAATTCAACTCCTGGGTACATACTCCAAATATTTGAAAACAGGTGTTCAAAGAAAAACTTGTACGAGAATGTTCAAAGGAGCCTGTTTGTAATAGCCAAAAGGTGAAAATAACCAGTATCCATCATCCACTAATGAATGGAAAGATGAAACATATTATATCCATCAATAGAAAATCATTTCTCCATAAAAGTAAATAAAGTATTGATACATGCTACAACATGAATGAGCCTTGACAACATGATGAGGAATGAAAAAAAAAAAAAAAAACCAGACACAAAAGGTCACATACTGTATGATTCCATTTATACGAAATGTCCACAATTGGCAAATCCAGAGAGACAGAAAGCAAAAAGTGTCATTAGGATTTTGAAAGGGATTGCATTGAATCTATAGATCACTTAGGGTAATAGGGACATTTTCATCATGTAAAGTCTTCTAGTTCATGAGTACAGCATGGTCTTTTAAAAAGCAAATTTATTTACATGTGTTATGATACAGATACATTTAGACTTTTATAAAGCGTGTAATTTTATTTTTGTTCACCATATTTTCCCTTTACTTTTTTTTTTCTCATATATCTCTTTCTTTTGGATCAGTCGAGTTTACTTTATTTCCTCTACATTGGTTTGGAAACAATAGATGGTACCACTTCTTAGTGCAGTAGTTCTCAACAGGGGGCAGTTTTGCCCCCAGGGAGACATATGGCAATATCTTGAGACATAGTTAGTTGTCAGCTAGGGGGTAGAGTGTTCTATTGGCCTCCAGTGGATAGAGGCCAAGGCTGCTGCTAAACATCCAACAATGCACCAGACAGCCCTCCACCACCAGAATTATCCAACTGAAACGTCACTAGTGCCGAGTTTGAGAAACGGGCAGTGGTACCATGGCATGAATGTTACCTGGCATTATTTGTCCGTTCTGTTTTTATTAATTGGAATTTTAGTTCATCTTTTTTGAAATCGTTATTTGTAGTTAACATTTAAAATAGATTGCCAGCATATTTTATCAACTTCTGGGCTCAACTTTGTTTCTTACGTTCCTCTGTATTTATTATCTTTATTCTGATACCCACACTGACAGTTCTTTTGGCGAGTATTTGTGGATGGTAAATTCTCTTATCTTAGCCTCTCTATATCTGAAAATGTCCTTGTGTTGCCTTCGCTCCTGAATAGTAGATTGTCTTCATTCACTTCTGGGACTCCTACTTGATGCTTGCTGGAGTTTTTCAATCAGTCATTCTTATCACTTGTTTGCCCTCCTTTTTAAGCTCTTTGTCTCTCTCTAGTGACTTCTGGGTGAATTCTTCAGTGTCATCCTTCCCGTGATCCTCATTTGGCTCCTATACCCATCCATGAACTTATCATGGGCTGGCCAGACGTAGGTCACATATTCATTCCTGGACTTGGGAATGGGTTTGGTCCAATCCGCAGAGGTTGAGAGTAAGCAACAGAAGTAGGACTCTTCAAAGAAAAATAAAAGGATGCTACTAATTTTCAAAAGGGGAATGGCACTGGGCAGGCAAACCCAGGAGATGTTTCCTGCAAATACGCTGTCTTCTTGATCTGGATTTTCTTCTTTTTGCTGCCTCTCATCCCCATTTCTCTTGCCCTAACGAGCCTAGGAAACTTTATTCATTGTCGAAGATCCTAATGAATCATTCTTGGCTCCGTGTGATTTGTCTCTTGCACTGCATTATTGGCTAATTGTCTGTCTCCCCTGCCAGACTATGTGCTGTCAGCACCAGAGCTATGTCTTCTCCACACTTAGAGCCAAAATTGGGCAAAGGAAGAACTTGAGCTCCAAAGTGATATAAACAAACACAAAAAGAAATCATGTAAAAGCTTATTATTTTTGCAAAGTTAAGGGGCTTCATAGAGGAAAGCTTCATTATGCTCATGCTTGCCCTAAAAGAACTGTTCTATAGCTAGACTTGTAGAGATCGCAGAAATCCCCCATCCTGTATGTACAGTGGGCAGAGAATCTTTTGATCGCCATTTCTCTAGACCAATATATTATCTGCAACATTCTTGAAAAATAGGTTGTTTAGAGCTTTTTTTTCTTTCAGACCATTTCAGCCCTCCTGGAACTTAGGTTTAAATTCCAATTTTAATAATCCTAGCTTCTGTTTTTTATCTACCACAAAGATCTGTAAGTTCCTTTGAACAACAGGAGAATGGAGACCTCTGTCTTCTTTGGTGCTGTTCTTTCAGTGTCTAGAACAATGCCTGGCAAAGAGCAGGAACATGTTGACTGAGTGAATAGAAATGAAAATTTCTATCAAAGTCATGAATAGTTAATTGGTGAGAAGGATGTAGGAAATTGGCAGAGAAGTCCTAAACACTTAGCTCAACTAGCAAGGAAACAAATGGTTAATTGGTGTGCAGACCTCTGAGTATTCAAACCATTCTGCCCTAGTATCCTTGGAGAGGAACGGATTGGGAGAGGGTTCTAAACCTCCCTGCTTACTTCTGTACTTTTTTGAGATATATTTTAACAATAAGCTTCTGTAACCTCAGTACATGTTAATGGTGAGACCATGGGTATCATCCAACCCATTTGTAAAATGGGGATACTAAGGATGTTGATCTTTTAAAGACTGGGGCGGGGGTACAGAATGAGATGAATGAACATGTTGCATGGGACCCGGCATGCAGTGAACTCTGTACTTGTATTTTAGAACTGAGCTCAGTAAATGTTCTTGTTTATAGATAGCCCTACCTGTGACCAAATGACTGGTCTTGGTGATTGCTTTCATTTTACTGTGTCTATTATAGTTTAACAGGCTTCATTATGCCTCATGATCTTCAGTATCTTCAAGTTGCCCCTCTATTAGGTCATTCAGTAAGTATTTCTTAAAGGTATCCCATGTGCAAGGACCAGTGCTGGGTAGTAGGGAGACAGTGATGAAAAGTATACACCTAGTCCTTGCTCTCAAGGCATTTACAGTCTCAGGTGTGAGAGAAAGAGGAAACAATCAGACCTGTAAGTGTTTAATTACAACTTGCTGCATGTTATGAAGGAAGGGTACAAAGTACTATGAGGACACATATGGGGGCATTGGGAAAAGGCTTTCTGGAAGGTATGACACTGAGGGTAAATCTTTTGGAAATCTGTGTGGGAGTTGGCCAAGAAAAGAGAGAAGAGAAAAGCTTGTTTGTTTCACTGGTGAGCCGACAGAAGGACAGGACAACCGGACCCCAGAGAGCAAGGAGGAGAGGTGACACCAGGTGAAGCCAGGGGCAAGTCTTGTGGGCTGCCCTTTATGTATCATCGTAAGGGTTTTGATCTTTATCCTGTGATCTATTTGAAGATTTTAAGTCGGATACCAGTAAAGATATTTTAGTGCATTTGTTAAGATCATAGATTCTGAAGCCAGGATGCTTAGATCTGGGTTCCAGCTTAGTTACTGAGCAAGTTACTTAACTTTTTCATCCTCTGTTTTCTCATCCATAAAATGGGGATAGCAAAAGTCCTTATATCATAGGGTTGCACTGTGTGTGTGTGTGTGTGTGTGTGTGTATAAAATATGTGCAGGAATGTGCATATATTGTATATGATACATATATACATCATATGGTATGTATATCATATATGATAAGAGGCTATAATCATCCCCATTTTATGCATGGTGTGCATGTGGGGGGTGCTTAGAAAGGTGCTTCATATACTTGAAATTCTACAGAGATTTAAACTATCACTTTATGAGCTATTACTGTTATTATTTTGCTCAGATTAAACCCTCTGAAATCCTTACATAGGAGCTCAAATCTATTCTATCTTTGGAGATAAAAAGCAATCACATTGTGCTCTTGGGTTTGTCAAGACAGATTTTTCAGGGGGTGGGGAGCCTGCCTTGTAGTTTCTTTCTCATTAGCTACATCAAGCAGCTCTTTGGGCCACTAAAGAGGAGCTGGAACTGTCTCCTGAGGTCATCTGATGGGCCCCCAGAGGAGAGGAGGCTAAGTCTCAACTCCTGCACAGGTATTTAGTTCTCTAGCTAGAGGAGGGCAGGAACCACAGTTAGTTGCAGAAGCTATTGAATGAAAAAAAAAAACCACTCATAATTTAGATAAAACTTGTGCAAAGAGAAGGCCAAATCATTTCCGTGTTTTTCTGGAGGAACTCTGGTGGCTAATCCATCACTAGAAGGTAGAAATGAAATACTTGCTGCTTATCTCCCAGAGAAGAGTTGCACACAGAGAGGCCCCCGGGGTCTGGGGGTTGCCATGACACACAGGGAGTGGTGGGGTGTGATTTATTAGCATGTGCACAGCTCTCTTGGCTTTTTGTCCTTTGAGCAGTGCTGGGAGCCAACCAAGCCCAGCTACTTTGCATACTAATAAAGATTGGTGCATGTAATTATTCAGCAGTCACACCGTTATTCCTCAGAGATAAATCATCCCTGGTTTATTTACCCTTCTTCCCTCAAGTTATTTTAAGTTGCCTTTAACGCACCACATCTCAAGTTGAGAGGAAATACCAACTACTTTAGTTTTTAAGACATTCTAGGTAGCAAAGATTCCATTTGACTCCATCTATATTTTTGAAGGGCCCTGCCAGCACCAGCACCAACCCCCTCCTTCCTCTTCTGGGATCAGTTATCCTGTGTGCATGTGGAAACAGGGTGAGAGAGGCCAGTGCCACGACTCCATTTTGGCACATCCTGGGGGAGTTGGAATCAGGACTGAGACCTATTAGCTTCTACTCCTTGAGGGATGTATTACCCATCTTCAACCAAAAAGTAATGAGAATGAGGCTCCTGTCTCCAAAGACACTCATGGACCACCTCTTCGCTCATCCTGTTTATTTGTCCAGCTTTATTTTTGCATCCACATATGTAAACACCTACATTGTATGCCATTAAGGAAAAGGCCAACCTCCATCAGCAGAGATAAAATAGGATAAATCCCTTGATTTATACAGCCATTGATCTTAGTCCTGAAAGGCCATCTTCTGTCATGCTTTGTATTATTTCCATAATCACCCAAACCAATAAATCATTTCCTACTGGATATCTTGGCTTTTGAGAATGTCTATAACCAGCAAATAATTAACATTAGTACATAGGTTTGTTTGTTTTTTTGTTTGTATTTTTTTGACTAGCGGCAAAGAAAAAAAATGGAGAGGAGGTAATCAATGTGGGGTCACTAAGTGAGCAGTGAGAGGGAGGTGAAGCTTGATTTGTATGATCTCTGGCCATTTGAACAAAAGGAGGAAGGGGAACTAAAGTGGTTGGGGAGCTTTTAGGAACAGACAAAATCATGTTATCATCCTCCTGGAATGCAGTGACCAAATCCTTTCCAGTTTACTAACCAAAGTATGCAAAGTGCCTAGAACAGTTTGGTGGGAACATAGTGGAACCCCAATAAATGTTTGTTCAATGAATGAATTCAACATTTTGCATATTTTCTTTAAAAAAATTTTTTTTAATATTTATTTTTGAGAGAGAGAGATTGTGTAAGTGGGGGAGGGGCAAAGAGAGAGGGAGACACAGAATCTGAGGCAGGCTCCAGGCTCTGAGCTCTCAGCACGGAGCCTGACGTGGGGCTTGAACTCAGGAACTGTGAGATCATGACCTGAGCCAAAGTCAGATGCTTAACCGACTGAGCCACCCAGGTGCCCCAGCATCTTGCATATTTTCTTTATGCTCATATCCTGCTTAGAACTTTCACAAAATAAGAAAATGCACACAGATGCATTTCTTTGTAGTCAGTTTAAGTATGTCTCCTAATGTATGTCTGTGAACATGGAGGTAGAAATACAGCCCAGACCAAGGTGATCTCAAGGTGCCCATTCCCTCCAATCTCCTACCAGTCTTGATTGTCCTTTAGCAGAAAACCTGGCCTTTGATTTCCCTGGTGTTCTCCCTTCGTTTGTGCTAGGTGAGTCATGATGGAGACATGATTTAAAACATAGCCTGAGTGGGAGGGAGCTGATCATTAAAAATGTATTTTCTCTGGGAGTTTGTTTTTAAAACTTTGGGCAAGAAAATATGTAGAGGAATGTTTGGCTTTTAATAATTAAATCTTGCATTGTTTTAATTTTCTCCAGAGTATCTCTCTGGAGGAAAATAAAGTTGCAAATCCAATATTTATGTCTTTCCTAAAGCATTGGTTGCCAAATGAAATGAGTTTTGCTATTTTTTTTCCTTGATGGTTGATTTGTCTCCAGAGGGCTCCCTTTTGAATTTGCAGGAAGGGTTTAATGTTCCATGAGAGTGGGGAGGAATCACTGGAACAGGAGGCAAGAGTGGGTGTTCTTGGTTTTAGGAGGATGTGGGATTTAGAGTGTGGTCCTGCACCCCCTGCCCACTCCACAGGTTGCTGGCAACTTTCCCTTACCTCAGTCCACTTAACACACAGGCCATTTTCATCAGGGAGCAGAAGCCTAGCATCCTGTGCAAAATCAATTATTTGTCTGACTGCTTTAGGCAACTTCTCCCTCCCACCTCCAGCAGCCTTGACCATAAGGGGGTGTTTAGACGTGTGAGATGTGAAAAATATCCAGCACACTGAACCAAGATTTGGGTTTTCTAATACCCTTCCCTTCTCAGGCAACACAAACCTCCTCATTGGGTATTTTCCATTAAGCTTACAACAGTGGGACCCACACCTGTTAAGTATCTCCAACTGAGCCAAGCCCTGTTAAGCCAAGAGAGGAAGGCAGGGACCAGGCTACTCTTCTGTGTACAGTTCGAACTTCTTGGCTCTTTTGCCACTGTTTCAGGGGAAGACTAGCTTCTTTAACTGCTGCTTGTGATGTGTTTGACTTTCCAAGTCAATTGTTCTTTAAAGACCTTGAGATGGGGAGTGCATCCTCACAAACATAGGGCATCTCATGCTTTTCATGGGGAATATTGTCCTGCTCATAAAAGCAGTTGAACCTGGATGAGGTTTAGTAACCACAGAAGATGCTAGGTCCTACCTGGATATGTAATACCTCTGTTTGCCATCTGCAAGGACCCCAGAGAGTAATTGAGAAGGGCAAGTATTATGCCTTACTCTAACACTCTGGCTACAAATGCAGTGTTTAAAAGCACAGTTTTTAAACACTCCAGGGAATATACAGCTGGCATTTAGTGCAGCTTTATGGTTTACCAGTGTTGCATCCTTGGGTGGAAACTTTAACTTCTGTGAGCATCAATAGCTTCATCCTTTAAGTAGGAATGATACCGTATCTTATTGGGTTTCTGTGAGGATTGAGAAAACCTATGTAAAGAACATGGCATAGTATTTGGTAGTAAGAAGACATTCAACAGAGATTTGTTAGAAAGAAAGTATAGTAGCATTTAACAATGTCATTGGGACCAGATGGACCTGGGTTTGAATTCCAACTCTACTACTTGATACTATTTACAGCCTTGGGAATGTTATTTCTAAGCTTCAGTCCTATAGTCTCAAGTATGGGCACTGATGCTCACCTCAGAAGGATTTGTAAGGATTAAATTTGGCAATATATCCAAGGTGCCCATGGCAAATTATTGTTTTTGTTGTTGTCGAAAGAAGAAATGGATAATAGAGGCTGGCTGCTGTCCAGACCCATCAAACCCTAGGTTGTTTTCTGTTCTCTGGGCCCTTCCTGGAATCTTTTCTTTACTAAAAACCCAAAGTGGTCAAATTGGAACTGGATGTATGGAGAGAGACACGTGTTCTCTTTTGCATTGTCTGACTTCGTTCATTCATCTCCCTTCATTCATATATTCATTTTAACTTGATTCACTCACAAAATATGTTTAAAAAGACCCAGATGGGGTCTCAGGCACTATCCAGTATATTGGAGATGAAGGACAGAAAGATCTTAAGCTTCTATGTATAGAAATTGTTTTGAAAGTCTAATAAAAGGTATGGCTTTCCTCTCAAGCATTGAGGCAGGAGAAAAGAATTTATGTAGACATTTAGTTTATAATTTTAAGCCCTTAAAAGACCCACATGGATCCAGCTTGATCTGCGCCTTGCATCTTGTTTGATTTCCTTGTATCTGCTATTCTTACAGAAATAGTGTCCCACTTCTTTAAGAGGCTGACCTCCCAATCCACTTCAGCTATATGTCTTCCAGTTTCCAGGAATTGGCATACTTCATGAACCCCTCCTTCCATCCAGCACACAGACACATACTCCCCACTTCCCCAGACACAAAGACCACCAATTGTTGCATGGTTCAGTGTTATATATGACACGTTTGGGTAATAAGCATCTATTTGGGGTATATTCAAGCTGAGCCCAAGGAGGATCAGTTCTCTCTGGAAGACTAATAATATGTGGAGACAAGAGGTTTGTGAGTTTCTAATGTCTGAAAGAAACATGTCTGTCATTACTGATAATGAACCAAGCTCTTGTGGAAGGAGAACCATGATAGACTTTGAAATCGGCTCCTACCTATAATGTGGGTGTTCAACCTCATAATGGATTCCATGTCAGTACATCCTGTTTTTTGCTCAAGTTGAGTTTCTGTCGCTTGCAACCCATACAGCCTTGCTGAACATAGTCCCATCAAACTTCAGGCTCCAGTGAGAGATAGAGTAGATAATGTGCTTTTATGGCTCAGCAGAATCAGGGTCATGATGGGAGGGGGCACAGTATGGTATGGCAGCATAGAGGAATGCTTCCTTACTCAGGAATTCTGTGAAGAGTGGCTGCATTGTGTCCTTGAGGAAGAGTGAGGACCAGTTCTTCTGCTCTTTGGTGAGCAGGAGTTATGCATGATTCTGACCTGATGGAGCTGGACCACCTGGCCTAGTCACACTGGCAGAATAAAGGGAATTTAAAACAGATTCTCATGGTAGGAGGTTTTATCATTCACTTTCTTTCACCTCCCAAAGCATACTAGGGTGAGTGTGCAGTAAGACAAATGGCAGCTCCTGGCCTGTGTATGTCGATCACAGCATTCATCCATCTCCCGTTTTCTCAGGCCCCCTCCTGACACTTCCTGTTTAACAGCAGGCCTCATTAGCTACTTGTGTCAGGCACCTTTCCCGCTGCCTTCTCCCAAAGGAAAATGTTGTCTTCTTCATTCAGGAGTCGAAATCTGACGCTAGATATCCCCTGCACATATACAACATCCACTTAATGAGACCCTTAAACTAGCAGCTCCCATTTACAAAGCTGCTACTGTGTTGGGACATGTTACCAGGTTCCTTAAATACCTCATCTGCTTTATTCTTCATAGTGGCCCTGAGAGGTGGGTGGCATTGCCCTTGGTTGCCAAAGAGCACCTAAGGGGTCAAGGTACTTGACCAAGAGGCTTCAGGTCTCTGACTCAAGCTTGTTTCACACCACAGTTGATGCACTGGAGGGCAATGATCTTTTTGGCAACCAGGGTATCTTTAGAACCTGAGAAAGCTCATGGCACATTACTGACGAAAGATCTCTTTTGAGACCATGAGTTTAGAGTCAAGGGTTGTGTGATAGCTGATTTGCCACTTGATCAATGAGGAAACTGAGTCCTGAAAGAATGGGTTGGGTAGCCCAGTGTCACACTGTGTAAGTGTTGGGGTGAGGCTTGGTGTCCATGCTTTTTTCTGTTGCTTCCACTGTAGTCTGTGTTGGAGGTGGGGAGATGACCGTCTTCTTCTGCCTGTGTTCTTGGTATGTCCCCTTCATCTGTCTGCTTTCCAGGCTGAAAGGTTGAGGGCCTCAAAGTGGAGAGGAGACTTTGCTGGGCTGTTGCTCCTGTGATAACACAAGTCACAATACTGCCCTAATTGCCTGTATTATAAGCATGGCAGGCCTGGCACATGGGTCCTCTCAGGGCAACTCTCCAATTAATCTTTTCTTCTCTGATTAAGGCTTGTATCCTGCATTTGTTGTGGTTGGGAGTGTTTGTGTGCAGGATGTTTTAAAGAGTTCTGTGTAGAGAGTAAGTGGAGGAATTTGGGGTTAACCATGCTGACATTATCTCAGACATGATCACTTCATGGTCCGGAACATCTCAAACAATATGGAACCCATTACCGGCTCTGTGTCTCTGGGGAGACCGGGCATTTGCTGGGGTGGTTGCTGCTGCTTACAAGACCTGAAAGGGTCAGAAAGGGTTGGAGACACCTCTGTATCTTGCCACAAGCAAGGAAAATATTGACTTACGCTGTGTATTAAGTTTCCTTCGTTAATCAAATACATATTTATTGCGAACCCACCCTGCCCCAGGTCTTGTGTCTAGAGCTGGGGTACAGTTGGAGCACAAAGAAATATGCCCCTGGCCTCCTGGGGCATTTGATCTGGAAGGAGAGACAGTGAGTAATCAAATTATCACAGTAATGAGTGCATAATTGCAGACTAAGATACATTCTCTGGAGGCATGGGACAGTTTATTAATTTGATTTAGTAAACACTTACATAGCATTTATTCTATGCATGACATTATTTTAAATACTTTGATAATAGTAACTAATTTAATTTCCATAATAACCCCATGAGGTATATATTAGTATTAATTATTATCTACATTGTACAAATGAGGAAACTGAGGTGCACAGAGGTTAAGTAAGTTGTCCAAGTTCATATAGCCAGTAAGTGGTGAGGCTGGGATTTACACCCATCCAGTCTTGATCCATAATTCATTCTCTTAACCACTCAGGATATAAAATCTCTGCTGAGAGTGTTTTCCAGAAGAATCTGTCTCTGCCTGGGTTTTGGACAGGCTTCCTTGCAGAGACACTTAGGGTGAGGTTTGAAGGAGGAGGAGGAGACGTTAGCTAAACAAATAGGGAAATTTCAGGTGAAAGGAACAGCGTTGCAAAGGCCCTGTGGTTGGAGGAGACTGGAAGATGACCAGTAAAGCTTGGTGTGAGATGAAACCAAGGAGGAAAGCTGAGGCCACATCTCACAGGGCCCATCAAAGGTCTTACTAAGGATTGTTTAGGTCTTTATTCTCAGGAACATGGGAAAGCCTTGAAAGATGGTAAGCGGTCAGATTTGATTCCTAAGAAAGGTTGCTGTAAATCTGGATGTCTACATGTATCTCAAGGACCTGGCATGTTGGAGACCTTCAGAGGAATGATGACAATAATAGTCAATTAATGGTCAATTAATTGCCTTTTCCCATGACTTTGAGCACTTATCAGGAGAGAAGAGAGGAGGAAGGGCATGTGGGAACTCTCAGCTAATAATCATTAGTTAGATGCCACTGTTTTAGGGGCTTTTCATCATATACTATCTTGTGTAATTCACAACAACCATGTGAGTTAGGCATTGACCCCATGTCACAGATTAGGAAATGGGGGATCAGGTAAATTGCCCCAAGGTCACACAGGTCACAAATAGCAGAGTCTAGAGTTCAACCCAGGTCATGTGGCTTCAAGAAAACCAGTGGTTAGTTATCTAAAGAAATCCCCCGATTCTCTCTGGTCTCAATTCCCAGACTTTAATGTGATTCTCTTTGGCAGAAGCATTTAGCTGTCTACCCAACTGCTGTACCCCCACCTTGTGCATCTGTAGAATTCCAGTTGCTTTAGAATATTGGACGCTCATGTTCTCTGGTGGAGGCAAGACCCTGCCCTGCCCCGTCAGCTGTATCTTGGTTGATCTCTAAGGCCGTTCTTGTTAATAACATGCTAGTATTAAGAATAGTGGGTGTGACTTTATTCTGGCCAATGATAAGTGAGGGAAAGTCTGCTGGATGAAGGGACAGGGAAAGGTTTTCCTGGTTTTAGGGAAGACCTCACAGCCTCTCTGTAGTTGAATTGACCAACCGTGAATCAACCTGCCTCTGAATTCCTTACTGTGTGTCATAAGTTTTTTGCTTGCTTAAGCCATTGTATGAATTGTATCATGCCTCGAGGCCACAAGTATGCTAAAGTATACACCCCCTTTTGGATTTCTTTTCAGTGGCCAATAGGGAGGCAGGAGAGGAAAAGGAGCAAGGTGATGAGGGAAGGGAATGAGGCAAGGATTTAGACTAGAAGAGATGCAGGGGGCTTTAAAAGCTCTTCTTGCCCTTTGAGCTGTAGGGGTTGGTGGCACTTGCCCGTGTCTTTCCCGCCACTTTTGATGTAAAATGGTGCTTTCCTTACCTGAGCCAATCTGGGCTTTGGTTCCCTAAATTCCCCACCTTGCTCCCACTGTGTCCCAGGCAGGTTGCTCTGTCTACAAAGGAAGCCTCTTTTAAGGTTCTGAAAGCTGACACTGGTTGATCTGGAAATTTCCAGATCTTTGATTCCTTTAAAGGGCATATTCTATAAGGAGCTGTGAGGAATGCTCTCAGCTCGGCAGTGTAAGAATTTACAGATAAAGTCACTCCATTTCCTTGTGGCCTCTGAAGACATGAGGAATAAAGACAAAGCATCCCAGAGGAACTCATCATATACTATGATCCTAACATCTGGGAAAATGAGTTGGTTTCACCCAGGTCATCAAGGGGCTGAAACACTGAGGGCTTGACCACTTGGACAGCTAGGACACGTATGTCCATTTTAGATGAGGTACCAAAGACTCCAGTCTGTGCTGAGCTCCTTGTTGGCAGTCAGGGGGAAGCCCATAGTGTCCTTACCATTACACTCTTTCTGGGGTACCCAGGTGAGATGGCAAAGCCTGTGGAAGTCCTCAGATGTGTGAGCAATAAACTCGTACAGTTGAAGGTCACTGAGGTTTCGGTGTTTATGATAGTATTACTGTGGCAACAAATAACAGACATAGAATATGTCAGCAATTATCACATTGGTTAACACCAATTTTGGTTTGGCATCTCTGCAAAAGCGGGCAAGGAAATGATAACAAAATCAATAGTGATGATGATGATGCAATATACATACTGCACTAAGTGGACTTATCACAATCGTAACAGGGGCTCCACTAGATGGAAACTATTGTTGCCTCTGCCCTACAGACATGAGAACTTGAGGCTTGGGTTGGTGGGCAGAGAGCCCAAAGTTGTATAACTAGCATGCATCTCAGTGCCTTGAGCATCAAACACAGCAGTAGCCATAGAGTCAGTGCTCGCCTGTCTGTTGGTTGAATAAATATATTTCAAATTGTGTTTAGTTGAATAAGCCTGGAGCAGATAAAAGTAAAATAGTACATCTGCCTTAAGTGAACATAAACGAGAAGGATAACGTTTCCTACTTCTCTAATCGTTAGCGTTTGCGGTCTCTTTGTGCGGTGAACCCTAAATACCTAACATTTATCCAGTTTGTTTCTTTCCGTGGTAATGCATTAACACTAACCATGAAGTTACTGTTACAAACAAGAAAACACACCCTGTTGGGTGTGTTTTTAAACAACCCTATAAATCAGGTTTGCCTTATTTCAAAATCTAATTCAATTACAGAGAACCTATACCTTGTGGACGATTAAACTGTAAATTGTGGGTGTCCACTGGGTGATTAGATTACTAAATATGTTCCCTGCCATAACTTACCTCTGTCCCTTTTGTATATTGTCTATGCCTACTCAAGGATAGGAACATTTCAGCAGACATGCACCACATTGAAGGATATTTATGGTGCATTTCAAACTTGGAATATCTTCTTCAAGGGGATACCAATGCATCATGCAAACTCTCACGACTTATTTGGCTTCTCTAAGTGGAAAAGTCCACTACCCAGAGCTCTCTTTTTCTTTTGCCACTGCTCAGGTATTGGAACACAGAATTGTGAAATGTGACCTTTCTTGTTTTCCACAAAAATAATCTCTGTGCTGTCTGTTCTAGGTCAAAGCATGAAGGCTAAAGGCCTTGCCTTCTCTGTAATGAGTTTCTCAGGAGAGCAGGCAATCCGCTGAGGTTAGGAGTCTTTGAGATGCTGCGTCTGCATTAGAAGCCTACAGCAGTGATAGGAATGCTGGTCACCAGGGCTTCCTTTGGCCCAAAGCAAACAGCAAAGCAAAGGGGTTTGATTTCATGCACTGACTCATTGTTCCTTTAACACATATTTTTTGAGTGGTGCAATATGTCAAAGCCACTTAAGAACCATAACTACATCGCTGTGTTTGTCTAGCTCTTCACAGCTTATAAAGCAACTTTCTAATAATTCTCTCATTTGCTCCTCATAAAAATCTCATAAAGTAGGCAGGGTAGGAACAATCATACGTTTAAATTGCCAGTGATGATACTGGGCATTAATTTAGCAATTACTACATACCAGGGATTACATTAAGCACTTCACATATGTTGTCTCATTTAAGTTTCAAATAAATCCTCTGAAGTGGGTACTATTGTAGGGCTCCTTTTTTTTTTTTTTTTTTTTTCATATGAAGAAACTGAGATTCAAGGAAGCTCAGGGATTTGTCCATGATTACACAACTAATAAGAGGCAGATCTTGAATTCAGACCTGGGCTCTTTGCCCTCCAGATGTCCATGCCTTTAATCCCTGAGTGTCTTGTCTCCTGGCACCTGAGCTTGGATTTACTGTCTTCCAGTGTGGCTCTTCCATTGGCGTTGGGCCACTCTAAGGAATCCATTCTAGCTTTAAGGAGGTGTATTAGTGGCAGAAAACTCTTAACTCCTGAGATTGCACCTGTTCTCTTGTTCAGCCATTAGAAATTAGAAATCCTGGAGGAGGTACTCTCGCTGAGAATGTTGGAGAGTCCAGTAAAAGACCTAATTTTCTCAGACTTTGATGAGTCCAGCCAAAAAAAAAAAAAAAAAAAAAAAAAGAAACTCAATAATTTGAAATCTCTCCTAGTTTCTTAATTTGGTTTTTGTTTTCAAAAGGGATTTCTTGTGTGACACAGACTGTCGTTACTCTATCCACGTTTATCCACGCACTTCCACTTTTGTTTGCATAGCCCTATAAGGGGATCTTTCCATTAATTTGGAGGTTTGAGGTAACTACTACTAATAGTAATTTTTCATTTTGGAAGGAGTTCTACTCAACCTCCCCCATCAGTATTTTATCTGATTTCTTCAACCATTACGTTAAAGTAGATATTTGTAACCATCTGTCTATAGATGGAAAACTCAGGAAGATGGGATTTTTTATTTGAGGCATGTATGTCTCCCCTTGTGGTAAGTTGACCATAATGCTTTACTACCTGGTATGGTATTATGCATCCATACCTGCCATGGATTCACTGGCAGAATGGACTTCTTCACCTCTTGACTTTGAGTTTGGTCATTTGAGCTGCTCTGGCCAAGGGGATGTTAGCCAATGGGATCCAAACGTAGGGTAGAAAGTTCCTTATGCAGTGAGCTTGCCCTTATGCCCCTCTGTCGTTGTCATACCCCTGCCCCTCACACTCCCCGGGTAGCTGCTGTCCTTTTAGCTTGGGCCCCACAGGCTCAATCTGTCTTCACAGAGACCAAATCTAGCCCTGTTATTAAGCACACATGTGGAGCACACATGAACCAAACCTGAAAGGAGAAGGCAGGCCCAGCCGATCTCTGGTTTGAAGCAGAGACACCCAGCTGAGACCAACTTAGATGATTCAGTCTGTAAACAAGCCATAGGCCTATGCTCGTAAATGAATGCTGTATTAAGCCGCTGTGGTTTGGGTTGGTTTATTGCGTAGCATCGTTGTGACTATAGCTAACTGATACACTCTCATTAGATATGAGCTCCATGAAGGCTGAACTGTGTTTATTCCCCTTTATCTCCAGTGTGAAACACAGGGCCTGGAATAGAAACCACATTAAGTACAATTATTCTTAAATGCATGGAGCTTAAATCAAGGCATATTTGGCTTTGACGACATGTAGTAATGGTATTAAAGCCTTCTGGCATCATGGCCATCATATGGGTAGTGAAGATAACATTCTTCCTAAGATTTTCAGGTTTGGATAAGATCAGGTATATAAGTGACTTCATGTGGTAAGCACTCAGTAAAAGTTAGCTTTTATGAGCGTGTCCCCAAGTAATATTTGTTGAATACATTTCACCCATTTAAAGTATACAATC
Source organism: Panthera uncia (assembly GCF_023721935.1). Taxonomy (NCBI): domain Eukaryota; kingdom Metazoa; phylum Chordata; class Mammalia; order Carnivora; family Felidae; genus Panthera; species Panthera uncia. The sequence continues at coordinate 61,663,640 of NC_064814.1, forward strand.
CAGAGGCACCTGGCTGGCTCAGTGGGTACAGCACGACACTTTTCTTGTTGTTATTGTTAAATATTTATTTATTTTGAGAGAGAAATAGCATGCATGCAAAAGCAGGGGAGGGACAGAGAATGAGGGAGAAAGAAAATTCCAAGCAGGCTCCATTCTGTCAGCATAGAGTCTGACATGGGACTCGATCCCACAAACCATGAGATCATGACCTGAACCCAAGTCAAGAGTCAGACGCTTAATCGACTGAACCACTCCAATAATGAGACTCTTGATGTCAGGGTTGTGAGTTCAAGCCCCATGTTGGGTGTAGAGATTACTTTAAAAAATTAAAAAAAAAAAGTGCACAATCCAAAAGTTTTTAATACATCCACATGGTTGGACAGTATTACCACAATAATTTTAGAAGCTTTAATGATCCCCCAAAGAAATCCCATACCCAGTAAGCATCCACTTAAACCCCTTTTTGACCTTCTCCCAACCTCGGGCATTCACTCATCTACTTTCTGTAGAATTGCCTATTCTTTATATTGCATATAAATACAGTCATATAATATGTGGCTTTTATGGCTGGATTCTTCCACGTAGTATAATGTTTTCAAGGTTTTTCCATGTTGTAGCATATATCAATACTTCATTACTTTTTATTGCTGTAAAATACTCTATAGTATGGATATACCACACTGTATCCATTTATTAGTTGATATATATTTAAGTGGTTTCTGCTTCTTGGCTGTAATGAATTATGCAACCATGAACATTTGTGCACAAATTTTTGCATGGACACATGCTTTCATTGCTGTTGCATATATATTTAGGAGTATAAATGTTAAGTCATACGGTGACTCTATTTTTGGAGGGAGTACCAAAGTGGCTACACCATTATACATTCTCATTTCCATTAGCAGTAAATGAGGGTTACAGTTTTTCCATATCTTTGCCAACACTTAGGATTTTTTTTTTATTCTATCCAGTCTACTGCATGTAAAGTAGTATCCTGTTGTAGTTTTGATTTGCATTTTCACATGACTAAGAATATTGAAAATCTTTTCATGTTTTTACGGGTCATTTGTATATCTTCTATGGAGAAATATCTATTGAGATTAGTTTTAAATAACCCATTTTTAAACTGGGTTATTTATCTTTGAATATTGAGTGACAAAAATTCTTTATTTTCTGGGTACTAATACTTTATCAGATTATGATTTTCAGATATTTTTTTCATATTTTTTTAACTTTCGTGATTGTATCAGTTCCAGCATAAAAGTTTCAATTTCTGTTAATTTCCACTTACATAATTTTTCTTTTTCCTTTTATTATTGCATCTAACAAGACTTTGCCTAACCCGAGGTCATGAAAATTTACTCTTTCCTTCTAAGAGTTTTGTCATTTTACTTCTTCAATTCAGATCTGTGATGTATTTTTTAAAAAATTTTTTTTACATTTATTTATTTTTGAGAGAGCACAAGTCGGCGAGGGGCAGAGAGAGGAGGAGACACAGTATCCGAAGCAGGCTCCAGGCTTCAAGCCATCAGCAAAGAGCCTGACGCGGGGCTCGAACTCACAAACCGCGAGATCACGACCTGAGCTGAAGTCGGACACTTAGCCGACTGAGCCACCCAGGTGCCCCGAGATCTGTGATGTATTCTGAGTTAACTTTTGGGAGTTTGGTGAAAGGAGGTCGATTATTGGTTTTCATTTGATTATCCAGTGTTGTTTCAGTATTGTGGAAAAGACTATTCCTTCACCATTTGACACTCTAACAAAAATCCATTGATGGGAAACACAAGCAAGGGTTTACTTATGAATTCTCAGTTCTATTCCATTGATGTCTATGTATCGATGGTTAGGCCACTACCGTGTTGTGTTAATTACTGTAGCTTTGTAGAAAGGTTTGAATTTGGGGGATGTTAGCCCTCCAATTTTGTTCTTCATTTTCAAGATTATTTTGGCTATTCTGGGTCCCTTGTATATCTTTGTGAGTTTTAGGATCAGCTTGCCAACTTCAAAACGAAAAAGGCAGCTGTAAGTTTGATGGGGGTTGTGGTGAATCTGTAGGTCAGTTTAGAGGGGACTTTCCTCTTAGCCGTACTAAGTCGTCTAATCCATGCATGTGGGATGTCTTTTCATTTATTTAGGCCTTTTTAAATTTCTTTAAACAATGATTGATAGTTTTCATTGTAAACATTTTACACTTCTAAGTTTAATCCTAAGTATTTTATTCTTTTTAATGCTATTACAGATGGAATGTTTTTTAAATCTCATTTTCAGGTTTTTCACTGCTAACGTAAAGCAACTATTTTTTTGGATATTGATCTTGTATCATGCAACCTCATTGAACTTGCTTATTCTCTCTGTGTGTGTGTATCTTAGATTTATCTAGATGCCTGTATTTATTTTTCTTGACACAGTTGCTCTTGCTAGAACCTCCAGTATAATGTTGAATAGAAGTGGCCTGAGCTGATAACTTATCTTGTTCCTCATCTTAGGGAGAAAGCCTTTAGTCTTGAACAGTTCAGTATGATGTTAGTTGTGGGTTTTCATGGATTCTCTTTATCAGTGTGAGGAAATTCCCTTCTATTCCTAGAGTGTGGAGCATTTTTTTTTCGTGAAAAGTTGTTGGGTTTTGTCAAACGCTTTTTCTGTGTCTGTCGAGTTGATCATGCTATTTTTGTTCTTATTATCTGCCCTCTCTTACTTGCTATGCTTATAATTGTCTAAGCTGTCCCAACCTCGCCCATGAGACCTTTGTGAAGGGCCTGCAGCTGGGGTGTGCCAACATTTAACAACCCCAAACAGAAGATCAAGTGCAAGGTTCACTGCTTTCAAAACCAGAAATACAATTACAGATTTGATTTTATGCCTCCCCCCTTTTTGTGGGGTAAGCATTTCGGAGGCTTTAACAGTATGTGTTACCTTTTCGCTGCATAGACCAGGTTCTAAACAGAGGCCAGCCTGGTGGACTCACAGATCTGAGGTATTGGGATCTGTTAGCCAAGAGCCTTTATAGAACCAGGTTTCTCTGCTGACATTCTGTCTTTTCCACAGTTAGATTGCATAATATAACCAAGTCCTATAAAATTAAAATCAAGTTTGAAATAAGGTTTGTTAATTACAGTATTTAACTGTTGTCGTTATTGTTTCCTTGGAGATTAATGAGGTGAGTTATTGTAACATAATTAGGCTACAGTGTATCTAATCTCTTACAAACCCTTGGCGATTCACTGTTGTTCTAGTATCGTTTGAAGGTTAATTTCACTTTGCTGGTATAGATTTGGCAATGTGCTGTCTATTGAAATATGTTTTTAATTATATTTGAAAGTCATTAGTCAAGGGCTCTTCTGGCTGTTCTGTAGATGCTTGCCAGGGAGAAATCCACATACAGTTAGACTCAACATGGTCATCCTTCCCCACCCCAGGTACCTCCAGGGGGATTCACCGCAACATGGTACATGCAACCTGATTTAGGCCTCGGTTTGGTCTCAGGCAGGTACGTTTATTGGAGGGTCTTTGGAAGAAGTCCCTACATGGCATTATGTCTGCAGGTCAGCATCCAAAGTGGACCTTTAGGTGACCTCACCCCTGCTATAGATTTTTTCAAGCACAGCTCTTACCCACTTTAAGGCTTCATGGACACCATTCCATGCTTAGAATATTTCTTGCCTGGCTTACTTCTGCTCATTCCTCAGGTTTCAGCTTAAATATCACTCCTGGGCACCTGGGTGGCTCAGTCGATTTAGTGTCTGACTTCAGCTCATGTCATGATATCATGGTTTGTGAGTTCCAATCCAGCATCAGGCTCTCTGCTGTCAATGCCAAGCCCACTTTAGATCGTCTCTCTCCTTCTCTCTCTGCCCCTCCCCTACTTGCATGCGTTCTCTCTCTCTCTCAAAAATAAATAAACATAAAAAAAATCACTCCTTCTGGGGTGCCTGGGTGGCTCAGTCGGTTAAGCAGCCAACTTTGTTGTAGGTCATGATCTCACAGTTCATGGGTTTGAGCCCCGCATTGGGCTCTGTGCAGACAGCTCAGAGCCTGGAGCCTGCTTCAGATTCTGTCTCTCCCTCCTTCTCTCTCTCTCTCTCTCTCTCTGTCCCTCCCCTGCTTGCACTATGTCTCTGTCTCTCTAAAATAAATAAACATTAAAAATTTTTAAATATATATCATTTCGTCTGAGGAATCTCCCAGGACCCACCTCTCCCTTCCACCCCTATCAACTTTTCCTTTTATCAGCTCTCATTTCACCCTGGGTTTTCCTGTGTGGAACTTATGACCATGTGTAATTGCACATGTTTTTACTTGATTATCTGTTTGATATTTCCCTCCTTACAAGACAGAGGCTCTGTTTGCTCACTGTCCTCTTTACAAGTGCATGGTACACATAGAAAGCTCTCAGGCGTGGTGGAATGAATTCATCAAGGACCGGCTTGCGGATCTCTGACAGCCTAACTGGCAACAGATCCAGTCTCGACTTCACATCTCTTGCTTGCATCCCAGCTCCATTCATCCTGAGTGACTGGACCACTGCTCGCTTCACCCTTTCTCTGCCTCACTTCACTCATCTGCCACATGGGAGAAGCACATGGGATGAGATGGGTCACAAGGCAAACGTTCACCAAGGGTCATTTTCTCATTTGTCAGCGATGTGACTCGGGCTGGATGGTGTCTGTCTGACTTCTGAGACCCACGATCTGAGACTGATCAGCTGGCCCACAAGAAGCTGTGGAAGAGACAATGGGGTTCGCTGCCCTGTGGTCCATGCAAGTCTGAGGCCTGGTGCTAGACTGGCCTTGTTCCATTGCTTTCTCTATAGCAAAGCAGCTCTTACGTGGACATCTTTTAAAATAGATACTGCTTACTACACTGTTTTAGAATGGCCATATTCAGAGGAGAATATTGGTGTTGATTGCTCCCAATGTTAGCAAAGCCATTTGTGGGTGTGTGTGTGTGTTTGTGTGCGCGCGAACACACACACAAATGTCCATGCATGTGAATAGGTGTAGACTGCCTACCATGTGAATGTGTTTCTCTCCCCCACCCTGTTGTGGAAGGACAGAGAACTGTGTTTTTCATTGCAATCCTAAGTTTATAAACTTCTTTTTTAAAGGGCTTTATATAATTTGGATGAGCCATTCTTGGGAGCAGTGACCTAAGCAAAGGCCCAGAGACTGTAAAAGCTCTGAAAACAAGGCCTGTGCATAGGGTAGTTGTCAGAGTCACTGGAGCCCTTGTCCACCCAAAGGTCCCAGTGGGATTAGGTCCATAGCTGGCTGTCCTGATGTTTGGGGAAGTGATGCTGGGGTGCAGACACGAGGCATCACTGCAGGAGCAAACTTGGACCTCCTCTGAGTCCCCCGTCTCCATCTTCAGGGAGGCAAGATAGTGTGGTGGCTAAGAACTGGAACCTGGAATGCAGGGGGTTGAATCCTGGATCCCTGTCTCCTAGCTTTGAGAGCTTAGGGAAGTCATTCAACTTCTCGGAGCTTCAGTTCCCTTAGGTGCACTCCTCGTGGGGCTGTTCTCCCTGTGTTCTGCCATCACAAAGAGTATTGGGTGGAATGACAGAGATTGAGGGGAAAGGAAAGTTCACGTACCTACTAAGTGACAGTACGGCATCATACTTGATGATTTATATTCTTTGCCCATCCCCGTCCTGGAGAAAATAAAAGTTCTCTAGTGCTTACCTTGCCCTTGAGTCTTTCTGAGAAAGCTTCCCTTGAGTTTCACACGGAGTCCCTATGATCTGTGCCGTGTACGTGGAGTGAAATCAGCATCATTAATGTGGCATTGCAAACAAAACATTTATAGGCTGGGTTTGGGAGAGACCATTGCACTGGGAGGTATCTTTGGTCAGTTCTGTCCAATAAGCTTATTCCCTACTGGATGGCAAACCCCAGTCTGATCATTGCTCCCTTGGGAGATGCCAGAGTGGAGTGAGGGCAGATATCTCCAGTATCGTCCCTAATACTTATGAGATATTTGGGGTATCTTCCATGATACCTGATACACATTGCAGAGAAGGATAGCATGTTGTTTAGTGAGCATTTTAGAAAAGTTCCTTGTGTTGTGAGCTCCCTTGCCTAAGATAAATCCCTATCTTCCAGGACCTCTTTGTGGGTCTCTCCTTTGAGCTATAAGAATGACCATATGATCTCCATTGTCCCCACACAAGGACACTTGGAGAGGCAGTTCAAGGTCCACAGTCATACAGCTGGCAAGTGGCAGAACCATTAAAGTGCCTGTGGCTTGCTCACCTGTCAGGACCAGTGATGGAGCCAGTTGCCTTCACTGCCTGGCATAGAGCCTGTGCTTCCCAAGAATGGCACAACCAGGTGCCTTCTCCCTCATCAGGGCTGGCCTGGGATGCCAGGTCTCCAGGTTCTCAGCCTCTTGTCTGGCACCTGGCCTGATGAGGCTTCTGGGTTTAGTAAGTTATCTGCAGGTGGGACTTCATTCTCAGCCCTGGCTAACCACATACAAAATTACATCCCTGAGGCTGGCCAGCAGAAGATGACTGTCCTTAGTGGGAGACCTTCTATTCCATTGTCTTTTGACCAACCCCAAATCTTACTTTTCCCAACTTCGTTTGTATTTTCTCTACCTTTTTTTTTTTTTTTTTTTTTTTTTGAAGAAGACTTTTTCTGCAGGTAAAACAGATTTTTTTTTCTGATTTAAACTCTTTGGGTCCCAGTTTAATTTCCCTTTGCTAATGTGCCATATTGGCCTTTGCAAATCAATCAGTTTTGTCAGACTAGATCAGATGCCTCCTTGAAATGCAGATAAATCGCCCATTATGGAACCATTGTCTCCCAATTCTGAGGTGTATTCAGAGAATTCAAACAGATTTGTCAGGCCTGACCTTCTTTTCATGAGCCATGCTGTGACTTGCCCCGTCTAAATTAAATACTGCTAAATGGCCCCAGCTATCTAAACCTCCTCTCTGACTGGGACCTTGGATATCTTGCACCACCCCGCCATGGACAACAGCTCCTCTTTTGCCAAGGAAACCACCAGCAAGTCAGGACCCTGGCCTTCTTTGACCCACACTCTTTCAATTTGCATTGGCCCTATTTGTCAGGCAAGCCCCACCCGCTGAGGTCAGCCAGGGGCAAATCCTTTTCCATAGCAAGCCCAGAGAAAAGAGTGTCAGGCAGTTGCCTCTGGGGGGTTCCTGATGAGCTGCTGCTGGCTATGTGCTGTTAACCCTCTTGCCTTCTCTCCCCTTCGAGCAAAGTTCCAAGGCTACCTTTAGTCTGCCTATCTGGACCTGAAATACCCCTTCCTGTGGATGCCCAGACACAATACCATCTTTCACCTTCAACTGATGGTGACAAACAGTGGCAGGGTGAACTTTAGCTGCACAGCCCTGGCTCCTGTCCACTGTCCCCATGGACAGGTGAAAACCCAGAAATCATCTCAGGACTTTTAGGACCTAGCTGTAGGACAAAAGGCTCAGGGAGGAAATGATATATGTTGAGAGCTTGCTATTGCTGAGAATGTAACCTACTGAACGTAGACTTTGGAGACTGGCCGACCCGAATCTGTCACTTACAAGCTGTGTGTCCTTGGGCAAGTGACTTAGGCTCTCTGAGCTTCAGTTTGTCAGGGATACTAGCACCTTCCATGTATATATATATATATCTCCTATATATATGATAGGAAGTAGTATGTCTGTGGTCATTTTTCAATGATTTCTATTATGTGTCTTTCTATCCTCTGCAAGAAAAATAAGAAGGCACCACCATATCTCTCACATTGGCCTCAATCAGTGGCCCATTATCTCGTCTTTCCAGGTGTCTAATGGAAGCTCCTCTCTCTTGTGGACCTGAGAGCTTAATAAATCTAGAATCCTCCAACCTATCAGTGAGCTGAGCATTCTCTTACAAAGACAGCCTCATTGCAGCCATGAACAGGGTAATATTTTCCCCTTTCTTCATATTCTAATGAATAAATGATATTCCCATTGGTTATTTATCTACTTTTAGAATTTGAATGGAATTCTGATAATTATGGCATTTCACCATTTGATGGGAAATTGGCACCTGCTGCATGGAGATAATAGCCCAATTCAGCATCTATGAAATATGGAATTTGCTGCTAATTCCTGTCTTGAAATTTGTAAATCATCAGTGGAGTTGGTTATTAAAATTCTGGAGTTGAAAGACCTGGGGCCAAGGGGGAGCAGCCCTTCTTCATTAAAATTATAGAAACTAACAGTAACTGACGGACTGAACACTCTTGGCCCAGGAAGGCTCATAGTCACTTAGGAGCAAGAAAGCTTCTTGGTAACATGATTATCCAGGAGGCTCAGCCTGCAGAATAGGAGCTAGAGGGCTTGGGGTGCTTGTCAGAATTTGCAGAAATGAAGATGGTAGCAAGTCATAGACTAAAAGGCACAGGCTCTGGCGTCAAGCAGAGCATGGTTGGAACTCTAGCTGTGTTTGATTCGAGGCCTCTCTGAGCCTCTGTTTCTGCCCTGCTAAATTGAAAAAAAAAATAATGCCCCTTTTCACAATGAACTGCTTTCTGACCTTTAAATTAACCTAAGATCCAATCTATATATTTCTCATGCATCTATTTAACAATTTACTACAAATCTCCTAAGTGCCAGACACTCTTTTGGAGGTTGGGGGTACCCTGGGGAGAACAGCAGGATTATTCTCTAACCTCATGGAGACTATTCATGAATGATGGGGCTTTAAGTCTTCAGTGATGTCTTTTTCACTGATCCTGCATGAATGCGAGACCCCAAAAAGAAAATGAACAAATTGTACCTTTCTCCCTGATTGAGGGGAATGCCTGCCTACAATTAGCACCTAGAAAATTGACTTGGGGAAAACTTTCTGGGATACTGGAAATACTCCATATTGTGATTGTGATAGAAATTTATACAACTGTGTTTGTCAAAACTCCTTAGACTGTACACTTCTTAAAAAGGTACAGTTTACTATAAGTAACTATAAAACTGACTTCTAAAACAAACCCCCCAAAATGTCCCTTTTTGAAATGAAACGGGTAGTGTGATATACTGTATTCACTTGCTAGACCTAAAGATTTCACTGACCAGAAATTCAGATTTAGGGAAACAAAATGGACTTGGGACTAACATTAGGTTTGTCATCTTAAACTTTGGCACATAAGAAAAAAACAAACACTTGCAACTGCCACTGAATTACACAAAGGGCTCATAAACTCTGGGCTTCATGGGGGCTCGATCCTCATCTGGTGGCAGGAGAGTCGAGGAAGCCTGCCAGGGGAGCAAATTGTCATAGATACCCCTGTTTCCTACTAATTTGAAGATCAAATCCAGTATGCAAATGGTTTCTCTTGTCTCCAGCCCTAGAATTTCCTTCCAAGCAGCAATGTTGTCAGTGGAACAGCTGCAGCAAGGTGACTGTGGTTGTGCCTAGTGGATTTACCTGGCCTTGGTCAGGTCAAGGAATTCAGGCTTTAGTGCCCAGAAAGTGTTTGAACTCAGCACAGTCATTTAATACCTAAGGTCAGCCCTCATAATGTTACCCTTGTCTGCCTGCACAGACCACTATCCCTCTCTCCTGCTCTTTTTCTTCTCCTTCCTCCCTCTCTCTCTTCTCCTCCCTTCTCCCCTCTTTCTCATGCTCACCCTTCCTTCCAAACTCTATCCACACTCATCCTTCCCCAGACACTTTGGTGGGCTGTTTATAGCTGGAAGAAACTCCTGCTTCCTCAACCTCTGCTTGGTTTAATGTACTTCTCCTTGCCAGCTGGGGCATGCTGGTTGGTGTCTTCTCAAGTCAAAGTCTATATGCTTTACTCCCCACTGAAACCTGATTTCCAGTGAGCCCCATGGAGACTTGCCATTGCAAAAGAAACCCTTGGTAAGGAAATGAGATAGCATCAGCTTTTGATCTTCAGCTGAATTCATAATCTTGCTTAAGTCCGTTGAGCTCAGAGCCAGGTGCACTTGCCTGACGTTTTCCTCTTCGGTGCCAAGCATCCAAACTTGCGTGTGGGTGGCCCTGGGATGACTTTGTATCCTAACTTCTATCCTGGACAGTGAGGTCATCCCAGGCAAGGATGATGTACTATTCTCTGCAACACCAGGGCTTAGCACAGGTTTTAGCATGTAGCAGATATGCAGCTGAACCTGGCTGAACCAAACTGGCCACAAAAGACGAAGGAAGAGAAAAGAAGCTGTCTCCAAGAAAGGTGCATCACGACAGAAGTATGTACAGTCCACAGTGGCGGGAATGGTGGGGGCCATTACTGATGGCGCCAGTGTCCAGTTTTCCTTTCTTCTTGGGTTTCCACACTCATGTTCTTGTGGCCACAGACATACTGGCTTTCTCTACAAAATCCTGAGCAATCGTCTTTGAATAGCATCCTTATCCCAGTTTAACTAAAGGAAGGGCTCAGGGCAGTCCATAGTGTTGAGGAGATGCCTTCACACCTCTCCACACTTTATGGTTCCTATGGTTTTTACCCAAACCCTGGCAATGCTAGTCTAAACTCTGCAGAACAGAGCAGGTCTGTGCTCTGGCTCTGTTCTTCTCAATCCCACCTCAACTTCCTTCTAGCAGATAACAAAGACGTCCCGTGGCCTTGGCATTAGAGACGTATCTTTCTCCTCTATAAGTGGCTTATTCTCTTCAAGATGCCTGGGTAGATCATTTCTTCCCTTCTCTGCCCCTCTGTGGTTTCCTTGTTGCTTCCACCTCAACCTTTCCCCTGCCCCGACTACTAAACACGCGTGTCTGCTAGTTGAGTAGAGGAGGACCTACTTATGAGTGTAATGGGAACTTGCATGCAACTTGTTCTAGAAGCTGTGCCAATGTTCGTGTCACATGTTTGCACTACATGGGTGAAGGCATGGGTGAATGTTTGCTCTTTAAAGCTGGGATGTTATGGTGATCTTCCTGTGTGTAGAGGGAACAGTGCCAAGTGTGGTGGGCCTTATAGCCCACAGAGGGATTGTGACATCCACACTCTCCTTCATTCCTCTTAACTACCAGGTGTGATGATGGGGAAGGGCCATGTGGTTACCTGTAGTCCCATGGAATGGCTCTTCACCCCTTTGCAGGAGCCTATTCACCCAGCACCCTGCTGTCCATTTCATGCAGGGCTGAAGTGAACTCAGCATCTAGGAGAGATGCTGGGACCTGTGTTTGGGGAAGTTTGGGGTCTAGGGCTTTGAAATACTGGGCTGCCTCCTTTGTTTCAGAATCAGACCTGTCACTAAGCAACACTCGCTGCGATCCTTCCCACTTTGCTAAAAGTGCACCAGAGTAGCACTGGGGGGAGGTGCGATTCAGCCACCCACAGCCATATGGGGCCACTTCTTGTCTCAGCTTCTGCTCCCTCCTCCCCCACACCCTTTCCTGCTTCCCGGTGAGAGAAGGACTTGACACTCTGCTTCCTAGGTGGCCTGGAGGGATCACAGGAGGGCATTTGATCACTGTGGGAAGAGTTCAAGATAAAGACCATGGAGGTTTTTAATTGTTTTTTTTTTTTTAATTTATATTTTAAACAGCCTCTGTATCTCTCAGCTTTTTCCTGTGCCAGTATCTCTCTGACCGTCTGTCTCTGTCTCTTTCTGCCCCCTCCCCTCTCTCCATCTGCATGTGTCTGTCTCTCTGTGTCTCTGCCTTTCTCTCCATCTGTTTGTGTGTCTGTGAATCTGTCTTCCTGTCTCTTTTTCAATCGCTCTCTCTCCTTCTTTCCCCCACCCTTCCTTCACTGTTTCCTTCTCCTCCTCAGTTTCTCTCTATCTTTCTCTCTTTGATTCTGTCTTCATATCCCCGCCCCCCCCAACTCTCTTTTCTAAAACGCCTCCCTGGTGAAACAGGGCTGACATTAATGGGTACCTTGTAATTCCCATAATTTACATGGAGTCCAACATGGGTCCCCTTTCCTTTGGATGCCTAACTTCGGCAAGCAGTGTTACATCACACAAGATCTGTATCATTTAAAAAAAAAACTCTGGAAAAAAGTATTTTGGCTTAACATTACTTAGTCTTACCCATGCTCCACAATTTCCCACATTATCCTGCTCCTATTTGGCTAACTCTGTATCCTATTTTTTGAATGTCAGTAAATCTATGTTTCTCACTAAGTGAAGGGTGCTTGGAGTTCCTTCCTACCCAGAATTTCCCTTATTATAGAGCTCAAGCCAGTGATGATGGCTGTGGAACTCTGTGAATAAACTAAACACCATTGACTTGTACATTTTACATGGATGACCTAAGCTCTTAAAAAAAAAAAAAAGACAACCCATAAATCTAAAGAAGTCATGAAGCACATTCCATTGTTTTCAGTCCAGCTTCAGAATTTTCGTGAGGATATTTGAATTTGGGGGCTTCCACAGCATATGACCCAGAATTTATTTATGGCTTTTTGAAAACCTATCACAGTCAAATACCAGACATTAACTTCTGCTGAAATCAGCTGGCTGATCTAAACCTTGGCTTAGAGAGTTTTCATGAATATCACCGTTGCAACAGAAAGTGAGGGAAGATGGATGAACTCATGGTAGGATTGGCTTTCTACTCTTTGGGGCAAGAGAAGCTTACTCCTACTCATACCAGGTTTAGAGAAAGCTTCTCTTCGCCTTGCTTTCCAAACATCCTGAATTTTTTCTAACTGTTATCATGCCTTATTGTCCTTGGTTCAAGTAGATATTTTCTCCATTGGACTGTATGCTCCTTGAATGTCAGAATTCTCTCTCTTTTGCAGTCAGTAGATAAGAAATAATTGAGCAAGGGGAGAAGGAAGGAAGGACATGAATGAACAAATGAATTTAGAGGAACTTGGCATCCAATGTGGAAATTAAGGCTGGTCCCAATCAAGTATTTAACATCCAACATAAATTTGTTGAGCATATACACAGTGTTCTGTGTGTCTAACACTGTTCTCAGGCGCTGGGAGCCCAGCAACAAGACGACTGTCAAGGACCCCTGACACCTGGAGCTTGCATTCTAGGAGGGAAAAGAAACAGATGATAGAAATGAATCAGTAAATCGCAGGGACTATTAGAAGGTGATAAATGTTAGAGTAAAATGAAAAGTGAAGGGGTATTGGTGAAGAGGTGTGGCCATTTGGAAAACATTTTTCCTTGGTCCTTATCTGTCTGTAGGGAAATGGAACCTTAACTTGGAGACAAAACTGGAGAACTTTTCACAGGACAGAGACAGATACAATGACCATACTTTGGTGTTCATTGTGTACCCTAAGATGTCAAGCTAGGAATTCGTGGAGCACAAAGGAAGACAAGGGGCCTGGGATCACTATCCCTCTTGTAGAAAAGACAGCCTGAACTTGGGAGCTTGGCAGCCTGAGTTAAGACCCATTTTAGCACTCACCATTCCATCTTTTCAAGCCCAAGCCTTGGCACAGTAGAAAGGTAAAAATGATAAGAAAAACAAATGGATGCAAGCCACAGCTATAGACAGAGGAGGTGGGATCAGGCTGAGCTGATGACAGGCCATAGGAGGGAGGGAGTGGCCAGCTGCAGGAAGGTTCAGTGCTGTTCAGCAGCTCTCTTTGAACTTGGTATTTTTCCACAGCAAACATAAGACCAAAGCTCGTTGGCAGTGGAGCCACATCCCGAGGGTGAGAGGGCAGAGCTGATGTGGGGAGCCAGGCTGGGAGGAAGCAAACACAAGGGGAGGAGGCTGACTTTCAGAACTTCACAGTCTGGGGGCTCCCTGGAGAGCCAGGGCCAGTGTTAATATTCACCAGGTGCCCTGGCAATCAATCATCAGAAGTCAGAGGAGAGCAGGGCAGGAGGTCGCCAAACATGGCGTGATCCCTGGAGATCCCAAAGGGGCTCTGCCAAACACATGTGCAGTGCAGACCCCAAGACATGGCTGGCCACAGACAGTCCTTATCATGATGCTAATAGCATTAGCCAACACTTACAGAGGACTTGTCAGATACTGTGCAAAGAACATTAGGTGGATTATCTCATCCTCACAGCAAAACCATGAATCATTCTATCATTTAGGACTCACTTGGTTACAAGTGACCAAAAACCAAACCTCAAATGATGAGAAGTAGATAGAAAATTTGTCAACTCATCCATGTGAAAAATCCAAGAGTATCTGGCTTCAGGTATGGTTGGATCCAGGGACTTAAACCCTGTTCCAGGTTTCAGTCTTTTTCCTGATCTCTTGATTCCTCTTCCCATTTCTTGGTACCATGTTCAGACAGGTTGTCGTGGTGGCACTGGGGCTGCAGCTATTCAAGTCCATTTTCTTTTTTTCTTTCTTTCTTCTTTTTAATTAAATTTTTTTCAACTTTATTTGAGAGAGACCAGAGGAGGGGCAGAGAGAAAGGGAAATAGAGGATCCCAAGCGGGCTCACGAACTGTGGGATCATGACCTGAGCTGAAATCAAGAGTTGGATGCTTAACTGACTGAGGCACCCAGGCACTCCCCACATTCTTTCAGGGTGAAGTCCACAGAAAAGATAGTATCTTTTCTTGTCCCCAAAGGTTGAATAAGTATCGTGGCTTCTTACTGGCTTGGATGAGGGATCATGGACCCATCCTGGAAAAGATCACTGTGGCTGCAGGGATAGCTCTGTGTACCACCTACTACGCTGGAGGGAAGAGGGGATAAGCAATCATAATGTGTGGAAATGGGTGCTCAAATGAACATTAGGGCAGTACTGCAAATAGGTACTTAGCAAAAGTAGGTTAACAGGAGCAGGTGGGAGCAGGTGGTAAAAAAATAAAGACGCTCATACTTTGGTTCCGTTATCACCTCCATTTTGTATATGGGGAAACTGAGGCTTGGCAAGGTGGAGGCCCTTGTCCAAGTGAGTCAGTGGTGAAGCTGGGACAGCAGCCAGCATGGCCACTGGCCACCTCTGTTCAATTCCCTCCACAACTAGTGCCTCACCTCCTGCTGCTGACTCCGTCCTCTCCCTCTTTCCTGATCTGTCCTTGGACCTGCCAAGTCACTGCAAGACACCAGGTGAGTGTTAGTGTCGCCCTGAAGACAGCAGGAGTTGTCATGAGGCCACAGACCCATCAATCCTGTCAGGTCCAGAGAACCATTCCCAAGGCAAAGGGTCATTGATGGCATCATCTCCATCTTCTTTAATGCTAATTCCTTTTTTTTCCCCACGTCAACATAAAAATCATCTTAAATGTCCTCATTAAAGCAGATGTGATTTCTGACCACAGAACCATCAACTCAGCCTGGGAAAGACTTTCAGGGGAGAAAATGTTCTCTGAGCCACAATCACAATTCCGAGTGATTTAGAATATCAAGTTTGTATGATTTTTAATCATTAAAGGAGATATAAAAACATATTTTATACACAATCTTTTATCTTACACTTATTTTTATATTTCTCTATAACAATTTATTGCGATGCATATATCACCATTACATCAGACATTTATGGCTCCATTAAAATTCAATGCCACCATAAATTTGGGCCGGTTAAAGTGGTGACATTTGTAACAGCTTCCACAAGGACATATTTTATATTTAAAGTGAAACTTTGAGAAGAAACTTTGTTAAAGAAAAAAAAAACATGTAGGGTAGGAAAGGGATATAAGATTCTCCTGCTATCTAAAACACCTAATGCGTACCCTAATACTGCTGTATTAAGAAGCCAGACTTTTGCTAAGTACGAGGTGTGCTATTTCCAGCATTTAGGGATTAATGGAAATCATACGATAATGCTGTCATTGACAAGAGATACTCTGCTCTGCCCAATCCTTCAGCAACCTGAGACCTGGGAGAATTTTGAAAGTAAAGGAAAATATTAAATCAGACTTTTGAACAATGCAGTGTCTATGTAGTGAGAGGTATTCTCATTTCGGAGTGTAAGGGTTTGTGGGGAGTGAGGATGAGGGGCTTATGTTTTTCTATCATTTGGTCCAAGATGGTGACTACTTCTTCTGGGAAATTCGAGGTTTCTCTTTTTTCCTCTCAATCCATCAGATGGTATTAGAGCAGCTTTTGTGAGCCCAATGCTTTTATAAATGATTTGAAAAAGTCTGAGTGGGGATCTATTTCTTGTGTGGAAGGGAATTTCTATACTCAGATGCTCTCAAGGGAAAGGAAGAGTCCTGATCACTTTTACATCGTCAGGATCCACAAAAATATCTAACACACAGTAGGTATCCAGTAGCATCTTGTGTTTGCCTTCTTGGTGTGGTTGGACAGGGCATCTACATAGAAAGTTTTGGGTATTCAGTGTCCAGCTGGTCTTAACTGAGGGTACAGTTGTACACAACAGGTGTCCTAGATGACTTCAGAGAAAGGGAGGGTGAATGCCTGTATCAGCTTGAGAAGGGTTCATGGAAGGGTAGGGCTTTGGGTGTGTATGACCTGACACCCCATAAGTAGGACACAGGTAGTCTAGGCTGAACAAGTCTTGCGGGGGTGGGATGAAGGTGAAGGTGAGCTGACTGAGTCAGCTTCACGATCTGTGTAATAATAGAGGCAACAAACTCTCATTGAGCCCAGGCTCTATCAGTCTTGGATGTGTGCTGTGCGTAACAATAAAGAGAGTGAAGGATTATTACCACTCACTAGCCTGGTCCTCTTCTAAATGCTCTTCTCAGATAAACTTATTTTAACGTTCCAACTCCCCGAAAGGTAGATATTCTTCTATGTCCTGGCTGGGCAGAATGGAGAAAGGGAGTAGACATGTGGGTTATAGATACATTCCCTGTTTCTTTAGTCGTGTCTCTGATCACCTGAGGAAATAGAAGCTAGAACATCTACATCTCAGGGGTAAGTTTAATTGAGGCATTGGGTGGGCAACTTTTGTTCTCAAAAGAGAGAGAACATCTACCAACTGATGCCACTTGTGGTTTGTAATCAAGTGCCAGCCGAGGCAATGCCAGCAAGAGTAGACAAACCAGAGGTTTCCTAAACCACATAGCACCTGTCCAGCACCCGTGCCCTGGGCACTCAATTTACATTTTCACAAGAAAACTGTGGTCATTTTTCCTGGGATTAGGTGACCCGGATATGAAGGAATCTCACTTTCTCTCTGATCCAGGCAGTTTAAGGAGCTCTCTCTGCAGGCTGTAATATTTAGGCTATGGTAGAGAAATGATAGATGAGACTGGGTGATTATAAAGTTTCATCCCAGCTCTAAAATTCACTGGTTCTGGGCATTATGCATATCACTTGCAAGTAATTAACATTAATAATGCCTTACATTTGTGAAGCCCTTATCTTTCTTTTTTCCCATAGAATTTTCATATCCATTATGTTATTTGACACTTCTGTGAAGCCAGTGGTCAGATACCCTCTCCAATGAATAGAGAAGTTAATATGTCCAACATAGACTTTTGCTTAAATTCGAATAGATTTATACATAGTTGTCCTCGACCTCAGAGGAGATAGAGGCCACAGGGGGAAGGTGGACCATAATGTTCTCGATCCAGGCAGGGTGAATTCTGAGAGTCAGGGCAAGACACTTAGGAGAAATCACACAGATACAAGAGGACAAAAGCCTTGCCTGCCCCAGGACTTTACTGAAAGTGAGGAACATTTGGTGTGGGTTGTAGCCCAGAAGAAGTGAAAAATAGCCTATCTGTATAATATCAACTATTCTAACAGGAGGGGAAGAAAAACCCACAGAGACTCAAAATGGGTAGGGTTTATCTGTGATCCTAAACGTGTGAATATTAAAACCATTTGAAGGGCTCTCTTCCATTTTCTCCACTCACCGAGCTGTTGGACCCTCATAGTCATGGCACTGTGCTTTCCAGGAGATAGTTTGCTTCATGGGTCACAGAATCCTTTTCTCTAGAGAGAAAGTCCCCCAAATCAGGGATGAGCAGGCATTTTACAGAGGTTTCAGAAAAAGCTGGTAATGCAACTCTTTGAATTAAGTTTGGTAAGACAACCCTGTTAGACTGAAAAGGGGAAGTGATATGGATTTCATGAAATGATTAATTTAGACAAGTCTGGATATGGAATTTCAGACTTCCTATCCTCTACATTGGATCCATACAACTTTGAAATTCATATTGTATTTCAAAGTAAACTGAAAGAAATTGACAAGAAAGGAAAACTTGAACAGTGTTCAAAAAAGAGTGCAAATTGTGTGTGTGTGTGTGTGTGTGTGTGTTCACGCACTGGTATAGCTCAGTCTTCACAATGTGCTTATTAAAAATCTAGAAATGTTTTAGTGCCATTATGTAGAACATTGAAGAGAAAAAAAATCTTCGTTGATATAAGTTGTCTACAAATTCTACACTTTGTACATTACTTGTTATTTTACTGTTTAGTCTCAAAAATTTAGAATATAATTGTATAGAATTTAGATGTATTTTTCATTTGAGAAAGAGTTACAACTCTATCTCCATATGGCAGAGTCCTTCTCAGTATGTACAGAGGAATTGCTTCTTGTCCTAAGAGCTGTCTATAGGACCTGTCTCCTCATGGTGTGCTTGTCCTGGCCACTGAGAGCTGATGGTTAACTTTTAAGGAAATCTGCGAGTGACTTTATGTCATATTGGCAGCTTGAGCTTGGCCATAGTGGGAGTATTTACACCATAGAAACTAGAAAATGCTACAGATTGGTGATTTCCTCCCCTCAGAGATGTGGTTATTGAGCATTTACTAGAACACCATTGCTCTTTTCTATATAAGGTACCACTCCATTGTATCATTCAAGCTCGTTTAATTTGTATATCCATAAATAATTAGAGAACTGTTTTGAGGTCATAGCATTTTACTGGGAAAATCAAAGACCTGAACCTTGGAGCAAAGTAAGAATAATATGGGATTCTCTCCTCCTTACCCATTAACCTTTAAGTCTAATGTCAGCATATAGACTTTATTTTTTGATTCCTTTTCCTAATGTAGCTTGATAGGTTTATTGAATGAGTTGATGTACAAGTGTTAATAATGCAAGACCACATGTATGGCACTTTATGGGAAACTTCTAGAAGAGTTTTGAGGGTGATCTTGGCCATATAACTATTTTAGTGGAGTTGGCATAATATGGTAGTTGAAAGCCAGGAAAGTTGATTTTGAACCTGTGATCTGCTACATACAAACTACTTAACATTTTTTAACCTCATCAATAAAATGAGGATAATAATGGTAACTTACCTCTAAAGTTGTTTTTAAATATGTTAATATATGTAACATTCTTAGTGTTTTCCCTTGTACCTGGCTAGTTCCAGGTATGTGTTAGCTATTATAAAATAGGGGGGTGTCTTAGTTGATGTCTCTGGCAGCTAAGTGAGGGTTAGATTGGAGTCAAGGCTGGGAGAGTCTCGGTTAGAAGTCTGTTGCTTTAGTCTAGCCTGATCCTTTTGAATGAATCATTGATGCAGTGTAGCTATTGGGTATTATGTAGACTAAGCCAGTGGCTTCTCTTGAAACTTCACCTATGAGCTAAAGAGCCTTTGTTGACCGTAAAAGAAGACCATTTCCCTTAGGAATTAATTTTATCAACCTATGTCCAATTCATTCAGAGGTGGAAGGGGTGATGAAGAGAGGAGAGGGATAGGAAACAGAGAGCAGGCAGATGCCAGACGTTGGAGGGTCTCCAAGGTCATGGTGAAAATTTGGCTATCATATTAAGCATAATGGAAAGCTATGAAAAAAAAAATGAGGGAATTCTGTGCTAGTCACCAGGAGAGACACAAAAACAAAGGTGGTCATGGGGACTCACAGACCAGAAGGGTTCAAGCCCTCCCCTCTATCAGTTGTTATTTAATTTCTGTGAGCCCAGTTCTTACATTTTCCAGATGAGCAGAAACATCTTTTAGCCCTGTAGTGGATTGACTTGCAAAATGCCATGTGTGTGCCAGGTATGATAGGATAATTACAGAGACAGGGTACTTTCCTAGAGAAACTGTGGGCCTTCTGTTGAAAAACTGGAAACCCTACAGAGAGGGCAGTGAGGAAAGATGAGCATGACTTCCCTGGTGCCTTTTCCCCTTGGAGTAGGTCATACATGACCTTGTTGGAGACCATCTTTGCTGTGGGGTTTGTTACATCTCCCAAATGCCCTGGCTGGTCTCTTACCTCCTTCCATATCCAGGCCCTGTCTCATGTCCTGGGGCCAATAATAAAGATAAATTTGAGAAGTAATGGATAAAGACCCAATCCTTGTAGAGCAATAAAATTTATCGTGGCTTAACTAATCTGGCACCATTTATGCCTGCCGCCTGCCTTCCCAACCATCGAATGACTAATTGATAACTAATTTCCTCAATTTGTACTTCATTACTTATTGCAGCAGAAAAGCTTACACCTAACTCTATGAATCAAATATATTCCATGAAGTTAACGCAGATGTTACTTGCCAGAGTTCTTGGCAGATTGGCCAGCTTTGCAGAAAAAGTGGCTTCTTTTCAATGATAACACCTAACAGGTACAGAGTTTTCACTGTATGTCAGGAACTGAGCTAAGCATGTTCCATTTGTATAATCAGGAGTTGTGTCAGATGATAAAATAAATAAACCCTTCATTGTGTTAGCTTAGCACAACAGACATGTCTTTCTTGGGGCCTCTGAGTGGCTCAGTCAGTTAAGCATCCAACTCTTTGTTTATGCTCGGGTCATGATCTCAGGGTTCACGAGATCAAGCCCTGTGTTGGGCTCTGTGCTGAAGCAAGCAGCCTGCTTGGGATTCTCTGTCTTCCTCTCACTCTCTGCCCCTCCCTAGTTCATGAGCACACTCACACTCTTTCTGTCTCTCTTTTTCAAATAAACATTAAATTTTTTTTCTTCCTTTGTCGGTAGCCGTTTAATTCAGGTGGTCCTGGCTGACAAAGGATCAGGGAGCTTTGTTCCATGTGCTCATTCAGGTTGACTGAAACACAAAACGAGGACCCAGTTGATTGGGACTGTGCCATCATCACTGAATAGCTTCCCTTGGTGCTGATATGTTGCCGGCAGAGGGGGCAAAGAACATGGAGGAGCAAAGGTAGGAAGTTCTTCATGGGCTAGCCAGCAAGAATACATCCTTGCAACTCATATTTCATTGGTCCTAACTCAGTCGCAGTGAGCCAGGAAATGTAATATAGATGGGACCCAAGAGGAGATGGGTTTTGATAGTCACACATGTGATTTCATTTAATCCTTACAATGATGCTATGAGGTTGGTGATAATTCCCACTTTACAGATGAGGAAACTGAGGCTTAGAGAGGTTAAGTAACTTGTTGAAGGTCAAAGATCCTATAAGTGAAAGAGCAGTCTTCCATTCAAGTCGTTTGTCTGATTTTAAAGTCCATACTTTCAACCATTGTGCTAGACGACTTCTATTGGGTCTTAAGCAATGGGAAGCTCTGATGGTGAACTCTTCTTCTCTATACTGTGGTCATCAGTACTGTAGCTGAACCTGATACACCATGAAGTTCTCTGCTTCAGGGTAAGCCCTTACCCCTGCCTGCAACATTAATCTTGTAGTGAAAGCAGAAACAGGACACCTTGTGAACTTTGAGAAACCCAGGTTTGGATGCCTCATGGTGTCCAGGTTCAGTGATACTGAATTCTGAGGCTGACTGCCCACATGTACTTTCTCTGTGGGAGGCACAGAGCAAATGTTAAACCGAGCCAGGAAAGACTCCACTAATTAAAGCTTTTCTGAACTCTGCTGTCCATTGGCTTTTTAACAAGTGATGCTATTAATCCTACATGTTCTTGATTTTTCATTTGTTTGTGCAGGGGGGTAAAGTTGAAGGTGATACGGTGGTATTTATCCTTGGAATAATGTTGCCATAGTTACCTCTCGACTTTATTATAACAGTGGTGCAATAATTGAAGCAGAGAGACCTGGAGATGGTCTCATAACTGTGAACTTGGTCCCCAGGATGGGCATGGAAAGCATCTCTTAGATTGGGGGAGAAAGAAGGGAGCTTGGCCTCAGCAATTAACCCCAAAACGCAGCACCGTGGTCCTATGTATTTGATGAGAGTGTTGCCTGGTGATGTCCAGAGTGAGCCATTTGTATGAAGTTGCTTTGTTTTCACATTGTTTTACAGTGACACTCTTAGAATGCAAGAATGTAGTGTCTCCATGGAAACTGGAAATGTACAAAATTAAGACCCAGAATAGGAAAGCTTCTGTGAGCACAGTTCTGCTGATCACTAATAAAGAAATGATGTGTTACAAGTACAAGGTTTTGGATGTCAGAAGAGACAGGGAATGATAAATTTGACATCCTAATCTAGCCAAGGACCTTTACTTTTTGGACATAGTGGAAAAAGGTTATGAATGCACGTCTAGGTAAAGTGTGGTCTGTCAGACAGGAGTAAGGCTCATTTAATACCTTATTGTGGGAAAGGGGCTGCTGACCCTCTGTGGAAAGTGAACCTTGACTCCACCTCTCTTTTGAGCTTATCCACAAAGGAAAAGTTAGTTGGACATGAGAGAGGCAGTGTGATAGAATGGAAAGAACAGACTTAAATCTCAGCTCCTCTGTTTATCATATCATGACTTTGAGGAGATTTCTTGGGCTTGTGGAACCTCCATTTCCATGTTCATAAAATGGGGATACTAAGAGTGTATACCTTTCTGAAGTGTTGTAAGGATTGAAAGTACACGCATACACTCTCCTTATAAACATATTCCAGCACCATCAGGTGTGTGTGTATATGTATGCATGTGCATACGTCTCTGTGCAGATATATCGTGTATGTATATGTGTGGGTGTTTGTGTGTGTATATACGTTATATATACACACACACATCATTTCCTTTCTTCACTTTCCCCAGATAGCATTATCAGTAGGGGTTCCCTAGCCTGAGTTCCTATACGTGAGAACAAGGTTGAGTTTAGAATGTCTGAACCTGCATAATGGCTTGAAGTCCACATACAGCCTACAGGATCACTGATGGAAATGTGAAGCCATCTCCAGCTACAGATACTGTGTGTCTACATGGGGTTTGGTGAAGTCCTTAGGTGCATCTCTGTCCTGATGCTCCCACTTCCTTTGTGTCTCCTCCTCCTTGTCTCTCATGGTCCTGTGTAATCCTTGACCTTGCCTTGGCCCCCCTCCAGGCACACCTTCCACATTGGCTGAGATGCCATCCAATTATGTGAGGACATTCAAATACAGAAACTCTCAGTTTCTCCTGTGGTCTCTGCAGGTTCAGAATAATGTCAAGATTTGTACCTCTTCTTGTCTCTCTCCTTCTTAAAAAAATTATTAAAAATTTTAAAATTACTTTGCAATACGATTGACATACAAAAAGCTATACATATTTAATGTATACAACTTGATGAGTTTGGAAATAAGTACACATTGTGATACCATTACCACAATCTATGCCGTAAATATTTCCATCACCACCAAAAGATTCCTCCTGCCCCATTTGTAATTAATATTATTATTATTTTAATTATGATTAGTGATAAGAATACACCATAAGATATACTCTCAGAAAATATTTGACTGCATCATTTGATACTGTTAACTATAGGCTCTATGCTATACAGCAGCTCTCTAGGATTTAATCATCTTGCATAACTGAAACTTTATACCATTTGAGTACTACTTCTCTGTTTCCCCCGCCCCCGGCCCTTGGTGACCACCATTCTACTCACTGCTTCTATGAGTCTG
Organism: Panthera uncia; assembly: GCF_023721935.1. Taxonomy (NCBI): domain Eukaryota; kingdom Metazoa; phylum Chordata; class Mammalia; order Carnivora; family Felidae; genus Panthera; species Panthera uncia. The sequence goes on from NC_064814.1 coordinate 61,687,176, forward strand.
TTTTAGATTTCTCATGTAAGTGGGATCATGCAGTATTTGACCGTCTGGGACTGGCTTATTTCACTTAGCATGCTTTCCTCCAGGTCTGTCCATGTTGTCACAGATGTTAGGATTTCCTTTTTTTCCAAGGCAGAATAATATTCTTTTGTATGCATATACCATGTATTGTTTATTCATCTGCTCACAGACACATGGATGGATTCCATATATTCTTGGCTATTATGAATAATGCTGCAGTGAACACGGGAGTGCAGTAACTCTTTCAGATCCTGATTTCATTTCTTTTGAATATATACCCAGGAGTGGGATTGCTTGATCATATGGCAATTTTACTTTTTGTTTTTGAGGGACTTCTATACTGTTTTCCATAGTTGTCACACCAATTTGTAATTCCACCAGCAAAGCACAGGGTTCCCTTTTCTCCACGTTGTTACTAACAACTGTTAGGTCTCTCCATATGTGTGTGTGTGTGTGTGTGTGTGTGTGTGTGTGTGTGTGTGTGTCTATATATAAAGTAACTATTCTAACAGGTGTGTGGTAGACAATGGGGTGTGTAATACCTCATTGCAGTTCTTAACGGCACAGAACTGAAAAGGCCTCCTTTCCTTCCAAGGTCAGTCACCTGCTGGATCTCTGTTTGGGTTGAACCAAAGCTCTCAGACTAATTTTCATTGTTGCCTGAGTGCTCTTCAGGTTCCCGCAGGCCTCTGCCTCTCTCTAAAGGGATTACAGTTGCCACTCTCTTATGGGTGATGTTTTTCTGATCTGCCCAGTCTCATTCAGGAAAAGGAAACAGTATTTCTTCCCGTTTTTGGCACATGGGGCAGTTCTCTTTCATCAACACAGGGAAGGCTTTGACACTTGTTGGGAATCTTTATCAAGTAGGTTTAACTTGCAATAGCCTGTGGTTTCACTGTTTAAAACTTTCACTCTCCCTTCTGCATATGCTTCTACTGCACCAAAAGTGTAGGTTTCTGTAATCTTACAGATTGTTTTAAATGCCTTATGCTAAAACAACAACAAAAACAACAACCCTGAGTCAATATACTGAGTCATGTCATAATTGAGTAAATGTCAAGTAAATGGCAAAAAATTTTTTATCTAAGAAATATTTACTGAGTAGTGGTTCCATGTCACGTAATATACTATACTTTAGCAGAGTGACTCCTCCAGGTCTGCCTTGGGCTTTCACAGTTTCATCACTGAAAGTCCTATCTTCTGGGAGACCCCATAGTCCCAGGCAAACCAGGACCACAGGTTGTCCTCAGCTCCCCTTTCCTAAAGGATCTGAAATCTAATAACACCCATCACTTCGACTCTTAAGAAACTGGAAGAGGAGCTCCAACAAGTAAACATCCACATATGTTTGTAGAAACGTTATTTATAACAACCAAATGATGAAAGCAACCTAAGTGTCCATCAGCAGCTAAAGACATGTTGAGACTGTGATCTGCCCATACAGTAGAATATTATTCAGCTACAAAAAAGGTATGGAGTACTGATACATGCTAGAACATGAATGGACTTAACAAAACATCATGCTATTCAAAAGAAGCCAGATTTTAAAAGCCCACAGGTATGATTCCATTTATGTGAAGTATTCAGAATAGATAAATGCATAGAGAGAGAAAGTAGGTTAGTGGTTGCTGGGGCCCTTGAGGAGGGAAGAATGGGGACTGAGCACTTAATGAGAGCAGGGTTGGGGTGCCTGGATGGCTCATTGGTTAAGCGTCTGACTCTGGCTCAGGCCATGATCTCATGGTTCATGACTTCAAGGCCTGTGTTGGGGTCTGTGTTGACAGCTCAGAGCCTGGAGCCCGCTTTGGATTCTGCCTCTCCCTTTCTCTCTGCCCCAACCCATTCTCTGGCTGTCTCTCTCTTTCTCTGTCTGTCTCTCAAAAATAAATAAACCTTAGAAAAATGAGAGCAGGGTTACTTTTTGGGGCGATGAAAATTTTTTGTAACTAGATGAAGGTAGTAGTTTCCACAACACTGTGAACATACTGAAAGCCATTGAATTGTTCACTTTCAAATGGTTAATTTTATGTTATGTGAATTTTACTCAGTGAAGAGCAAGCTGATAAGCTATGCAGTGTGGTCAGTGATACAATGGCAGCCAGAAGAGGATGCCAGGGGCAAAAAGGATCCAATGGGCTAGCCAGTGAACTACAAGTACGACTTAGATCAGAGAAAACATGAAGGAGCAATATTCTCACCAGAAGGGAAAAGGCTTAAGTAGAAGGTGGGAATCAGGAGACATTTCATGCTGTTTGTTTTCTGGTATAATCATGCACATTTGTACATGTTAAAGCTACTTCTGAGGAGTATAATGGAATCCAAAAGCTGTGGTTGTCAGCAGGATATGCCTCAACTTCTGAAACGGTTCTTTAGGCACTCGGCTGTGACAAGAAAGATGTAGCCCTGCCATTTGATAGTTACTGTTTCCAAGTATTTCCTAGGGAATATGTTCTTATAGGGTCCTGAGATAGGTGCCTAGGTGGCTCAGTCAGGGCAGTGTTTGACCTTTGGTTTCAGCTCAGGTCATGATCTCGCAGTTCATGGGATGGAGTCCCTCCCTCACTTAGCTTCTCTCTCTCTCTCTCTCTCTCTCTCTCTCTCTCGTAGAAAATATTGAAAAATTATTTTTTAATGTTTATTTATTTTTGAAGGAGTTAGAGGATGAGAGCAGAGGAGGGGCAGAGAGAGAGAATACAGAATCCGAAGCAGGCTCCAGGCTCTGAGCTGTCAGCACAGAACCCGACGTGGGGTTCACACTCACTAGTCATGAGATCATGACCTGAGCCGAAGTCAGACCCTTAACTAACTGAGCCGTCCAGGCCCCCCGAAAAATTATTTTTAAAATGTGAGATGGCAGGTTCTCTGAGGAAACCATTCACTGTCACCACTGACTTGGTGCTGGGGCAAAACCCCACAGTAAGGACCTAAGCATCTCAGTTCTGACCCTTACACAGATTGTCCTAACATTTTACCTCAGAATCAAAGCATTGAACACCCCCAGAAGGCAGTAATGGGAACAAGCTTCAAAGCAGAGTTTGAATTTTGCTTTTGCTCTTTACCATGCCTGCTTGAGCGGGTTAACTCTCCAGGCTATAGCACCATCGCCTGTAAAATGGGGATAATGATAGACCTGTTGTAATGGTAAGTGTTTCCCCATGAAGCCCACAGTATATACTGTCTGGCAGATAACAAGCACTCAATAATTATTAATTTTCTCCATTCTTTCCTCTTCATCCTAGACTTAATTAAGACGTATCGTGGAAGCTGTGAATAAGCAATTCACAGGAAGGGAAATCTAAATGGCCAGTACACATGGAAAAATGCTCAGTCTGGGTAGCAACAAAGGACTGAAAAATGAAACAAGACATTATTTTTTTTTCCTACAAAATTACCTCCCTCCCCCCTCCCCCCCCCAAAAAAAAAACCGAAAAAGAAAAGTCGATGTTGCCAAGTATTTTGGGAGCCAGACCTTCTCCTACCAGGCTGGTAGGAGTACAACTTGGAACAACATTTTGGGGCACGATTTGGCAATAAGACAAATAAGCTTGTTTCAAATGCCTTAAATGCATGCCTGTGTTTGCACCCGGCAATTCCATCTCCAGAAATTTATCCTCGGGGAGTAATTAAGGATGTGCTCTCAAACTTAGCCACAGAAGCCACTCTATAAATAGTTGTTAAATGAAGGAGTGAGTGATGCTCGTCGCTGCGTTGTTTATAATAATGAAAATGCTAATAACAGGAAAAATCAAATAAATTATGGTCTGCCCATAAAATGGAATCCTCTGCAGCCATTAAATCTGATTTGGTAAACACATTTGGATAACTCTATCGTTTAAATAGGCCTGGGAAGGTATTTCTGATTCCTCGAGTGAGAAAATTATGTTAAACGACATATCGTATGGCTATAGCTTGTTTAAAAATATGTATCCATAAATAAGATGCGAAAGAAAAACTCTTGAGGGATATACAGCAGAACGTGAAAAGCAGTTATTGCTGAATGATGTGACACTGTGAATGTTTTTTATTTCCTTCTTTTTGCTTTTTGTATATTCTGAGCATGTACTATTTGCACATATTTTTTAAAAACTTAATGTTAAAATAGAGGGACTCGTTAGGATGGGGGTGGGTGGTTGGAAACCAAGATAAGAAAGTGGGACAGAAACGCGCTAGTCGGGGAACTGTGGGGCGTCTGGCTGGGTTAAAAGTGCAGCATGATTTGGGCAGCCTTTCATCTCCTACAGTGTCATTTTAAGCTTTTTTTGACTGCACATCAACACTCTGAGACCTCCGGAGGCTTGGTTTGGCTGCAACCTGCTTAGAATGTGTCATGTCTGGGAAACACATACAAATGCTCTCCTTTGTCTTTGCTGCACATTGCTTGAATTGGCTGGGCTTGCGGGTGACTCACTCCCAGCCATTCTGTTGGTACCAGGAAGTCAGAGAGCGCGCCTTCCCTGGAGCTGTGAGGACTGCCTGGGCCTGTGTCCCAGAGGGGAGAGAGCCAGCTCTGGCCATGAGGAAAGCCCCTGGCCCAGGAGGCCCTTGGGGATGAAGGGGATGTATTTACCTTTTTTCTCCCCAGATTTTCACTGAGTAAATTGCTGTGATGGAACATAATTGCTTTTCATTTTATTTTTAAAAATTGCTGCCAAGGCAGTCTGCTTGCCTCCTGAAGTCAGCACAAATCTGAGAACACTTACTCCAGGGGAATATTTTTAAAACTTGGGTTTGAAAAGTAATTTACCCCCGACGATCAGCAGGTCGAGGTCCAGTAGACCACGGTAACTCAGTTGTACGTGAGACCCAGAGATTCACAGACGTCTTCGCTTCCTTTTATTCAGGTCTTTGCTCAAATGTTACCTCCAGAAAGAACTTTCTGTGCCATCTAAAATAGCACCTCCTTTTGTCATGTCTCCTGGATTTGTCTCCTCCCCACACCCCACCTCACATGATTTCTTTATTCATGTGTTTACTGTCTGTCTCCCGTAGCACATGCATGCACCTCAGCTATGCGAATACTGTATCGTAATCATTGCAGTATCCCCTGTGCTTAGAACTGGAACAGGTACAGAGTAGGTGCCCCATAAATATTTGACTTCATGAATGAGTGAGAAGGATGTGAGAGCCTTTTGCAAACTGGAAGATGTAGTGGAACAGAAAGATGTGGAGCAGGGTGGTTGCATTTAGGCCTCTAAACCCTCTAGCTCACCACCAATGCCATGTCACAGGGCGATTGACTGTCCCTAGGTTCTTATGGTTGTAGGAACACCAGCAGCATCTATCATGGAGTTTAGCCTCCATGCTAGGACGTTCCATTGGCCTTGGGTTTCCGTTTCCCTTGGTCAGAGCCCAAGCTGTTGGCTGCTCTGTTATGTGTCCACTACCCAGCTGGCTTCCACCACGCTATGAGGCTGAACTCTCTGGCATTGCAAACTAATCTCCACATCCCAGAAACAAAGGCAGTAACAGAAGTAACCCTTAGGGCTGGGAGACTCTGAGAATAGTAGACATCCCACTGAGGAGCAAATGTGTCTGCTACCTTGAAGATCCAGCATCCCGTAACACTTAAACTCTCCTTTCCTGTTCTTTCCATTAGTGCCTGGAACTCTGGGAACGGGCATCCCTTACTCGCAGCAAAGTGCGAGCTGCATATACAGAGGCTGCATAATCAAACACCAGTCTGAGTGGCTTCGTTTCCTGATTCTGCAAACACAAGGCATTCCTCCTTCCTTGGGGCAAGTCCAATCCCTGTCATTTTGGGTTCTGTTGGGAAGTTCCATATTGCTCAGCATTTTTGCAGATTCATGGCAGCCACCTGCTAGAGAATAATTTCTTTAGTGAATTATATTAATTATCATATTCTGATAAGAGTTTTTAAATATGATTTTTTTTCCCCAAAGGCACGGGCATTGAAATTTGAATTTTTCCCCTGCTGGAAAATAGCTGGTGGCTTTGTTGAACCAGGCCCTTTATAAAACCACATTTAGTTGCTTTGGTTTGGGGAGTACTCTGCTGTCAGGTATCACTGGCCCTTCCCTACTTGGATCTGAGCTGCACTAACCAGAGGTGAACATGTTCTTGGGGAGCAGACATATGAATTGAGCCCACATGTTTCAGTTGTGCCAAAAAGAGACTATCAGCAACCACCCAATCAAAGGCTTCCCAGTAATTAGTAAGAGATGCTTACAGGCACTTGTGGACAAGTTTGGAAAGACACCTGTAACATGTCCAATGCTTTTTGATTCACAAGACACATCATCAAGAATGCTGTGAATCTTAGTCTAACACCTACAACTGAGTGGACTCAGGCAAAGGACCTTACCCTTCCCCAACAATCAGTGGGCAACGTGATATTATTTCATAAGGCTCTTATGGGAACTGAATGAGATACTATATGCCACATGGCCACTTCTTTGGCATATATAAGTGTTCTGTAAACTTTAATGATACAAGCATGATGACGGTTATAATGAAAGTAGATGGAGCAGGTTGTATTCACCTTATTTGAGGGACAGAGACATTGGAGGCTATTGTTTTGGCAACGAGGTTATTGTTTTGCCAAAGTCCAAGAGTACAGATGTGAGGATACTAAATTCAGGTCAGGTTATCCATATTGTATGTCCTGTGCCCTTCCCTTGGGCTTCCTACCAGGTTCCAGACTGCGGGCATCAACATGCGAAGGATGGGCCCTTACCCCTGACCTGTCCATAGGTGTCCCCTTTCCCTTACATCTTTGGAGGGTCATAGAAGATAAAGCTATGTCCCCCTTCTGCCTTAGAGGTCCTTTACTTACTGTCCTTTCCCAGCAGTTCCCAACTTACTTAATCTCTCATTAGAGAGCCACTATCTCTAGACTCGTCTAGTCTTTAAACATCTACTTATAATTCAGTCTGTACTACAGCTTGCAGATAATGAGTCCTCTACATGGAGTGCCCATCCTCTTATTGCAGAGTTTTGTTTGTTTTCCTGTCCATTTGTTTCTGGTGGTTGTTGTTGATTTCAAGCTGCAGAAACTTCTGTGTCAGTCATTTGTTCAAGGCAACACCCATCCTTTAAGACAGAGTCTTGTACACCTTGTTTGTTCCCTCTAGAGCCCCTGGAGATCTGGGCATTCATTTCTAACCACAGGTTGGAGGGGGAAGTGTTGGGTTGGTGGAAAGACTCTAGATGAAATCTGGAAACTTCAAGACAGCAGCTCATCTTATGTTCTTATGGCCCATGCTTTTCTTTTGAGTTTGGGGATAGATAAGATGGGGAACTGCTTGTGGATGTTGGTACTGAAAGGGGGGAGATTCTGTCCAGGTAGGTTTGGGATGGAATGCTGAAATCCATAACTGAGACTAGCTGAGCTATTTGAATGACAATTGGCAGCTGAGTTCCTGAATTGCTCATCAGCTGGGGGGTGGGGGGGAGGATGGGTGAGGACACCAAGGTCCTATGGACTGAAAGGAGTGGAACATGGGGTGTGGGGAGACCTTACAGATATCTTACACTGAACTGGACCTGTCCCCATCTCACCTGCTTGGCTTCCAAACTCACATACATCTCTAGCTTCTTGCCATAGTTACCAGCCTTCCAAGTATACAACAGAGATTGCTAGGGCACTTTAAATATCTTCCCCATTATATCTATAGGGTGGCTTTCCTCTTGACTCCTAAAAAGGCATAAATGAATCTTTTTATTTGGAAGGGAAAGCCTGTTTACTGTAATTAGATATTTAAAGACCCTCATTGTCATCTTTGCTGGACCTAATACTGAGTGGTATCACAATGAGAGCTTTCAGCCTTGTCGCCTCCTCCCTTCACCCAGCATTACTCTGAGGATTCCTACTTGTATTTCTCCTCAGTCCTTAAGCCTCCTGACCATACTCTTGACCTAATGAAGTCCCATTAGTTTCTCTCTGCAGAGGAAAAAATATATATATTTGTTCCAGTTAGAAAAGGTTAAGAAACAGTCAGGCCACCCAGCAGAGTGAATGCACAGCTCACCCAGCTATGCAATTATCCAAAAATAACCCATTTCCATTTGCAAGAGTAGACTGCATTTAAATAAGCATTCTCTTCAAATAAACTTTCATTAAGTCAGATTTCTCTATAGTGTGCATGCTTAATGAATGTGTGTGCGCCCGTGTGAGGTATATAACGTTTACCTCCATGCTTAGTTCTTGGAACATAAACGAAGCTGAACTGTAATGAGATAAGTGAACGCATTTGGCAGGGATACCATTGACTTAACAAAGGAACACTGAAATGTGCATCAAATGGGGGTTGCCAAGGTATTTGAGGTTCTGAAGAAACGGATGCTAAAATTTCATAGGATACTCTAGGTCCCCCCGCCCCCCACACACATCTTATTAGAAACTCTGAATCCAACATGCTCTCCCTGTTAAGACCCCTTTAGATTACACTTTCTTCTACCCACCTCATGGCATCATTGGAAAGTGATACGTGGCTGACAGGAAGCATGGCTACAGGTGCAAAATGCAAAATACTATTTTTCTAGTGTTTTCAGCCCAAATGAAATACCGGCATGGATCCTGTTCGAAAGCTACCAGGTGGTAGCATTTATTTTGGCTGAAACTCTGCATAGTTGCCAAAATCTGCTCTTCTGTGCATTACTCCTGTGCAGATTTGAGTCTGCCTGCTGTGGAGGAAGCAGATGATTCTGGGCTTAGCCCACGTGGGTGCCATTGAAATGGGAGGTCAGGCTAGCCTCTGCTGCTTCCTGGGGTGCTTTATTAGAAAATGATTTTTATTGTGTCCAAATGGAGCCAACTCCATGGGACATAGGTATGAGATGCCTAGATGAGAAGCTAGATCAGACTGACCACCTCTGTTGTTGTTTTTTTCAACCTATTGTACTCAAGTGTTTTATATTTTCAAAGGAATGAAGTTAGAAAAGCCAGGAAGTAGGATAGAGATAGACAGGGTAGATGTCAGCAGAAAACCTGGTTGTAGAGCCTATAAACTACCATAAAAAGATCAGAGTCAATTAAATTGATGCAATAGGAGACAGAAGAGACATGAGGGACTGCATTCTAAATCTGACCTTTTCTGTGGATGTGTTACTGGTTGAACTGTGTCCTCTGAAAATCCCTGTTTTGAAGTCCTCAGAATGTGACCTTATTTAGAGATAGTGTCTTTATGGAGATTATTAGGTGAAAATTAGATCTTTGGGGTGGGCCCTAACCCAGTATGACGGGTGTCCTTATAAGAAGGGGAAATTAGGACACAGACACATATCGTAGGAAGACCATGTGAGGACACAGAAGAAGACAGCCATCTATAAGCCAAGGAAAGAGGCCTGTAACAGATTCTCCCTCCCAGCCTTCAGAAGGACCCAGCCCTGCTGACGCCCTCATCTCAGATTTCCCGCCTCCAGACTGGGAGGAAACACATTTCAGTTGTGTAAGCCCCTGTTTGTGATACTTTATTGTAGCAGTCCTAGAAAACTAATGCAGAATGTAGGCTGGAAAGAGATCTTAGAAGAAAATCAGGTTGTGAGTTATGTGCAAGTCCTGGATATTTGTTCTCTAGCTAAGGGATCAGATTACAGAGAGTTGATGTAGAAAGAAGTTGACCTACGAGCTTTACTGTGGAGGCACTGGAGGCTCTGGAAATTCCAAGAGTAAGAACAAATGAGTCTCTAGCCAGAGTTATATATGTGAGTCACAGTTTTAGTTTCATGTAGATTTTTTTAAAAGAGGAGTGTTAGATTTACAGAAAAGTTGGGAGGAAGGTACAGGGATTTGCCATGCACTTCCTGTCTCCACACATGTGTAGCCTCCCCGACTCTCAACATTTTCCAATGTAGTGGGGCATTTGTTCCCATTAGTGAACTTACATTGATACATCATGAGTACCCAAAGTCCATAGTTTATATTAGGATTCACTCTTGATATACATTCTATGAGATTGTACAAATGTATAGTGACATATGTCTGTCATTATGACATCATCAGAGTATTTTCACTGCCCTAAAAATCCTCTGTGCTCTACTTGTCCACTCCCCCACCCCCCCACCCCCGCAACTGCTGATCTCTTTACTGTCTCCATAGTTTTGACTTTTCCAGAATGTCCTAGAGTTGGAATCACACAGTATATGAGCTTCTCAAGTTGGCTTCCTTTTTCTTAGTGATATACATTTAAGTCTCCTCCATGTCTTCTCATGGATTGATAGCTCATTTCTTTTTAGCACTGAATAATACTTCATTGTCTCAATGTACCACAGTTTATCCATTTATCTACCGAAGGGCATCTTGGTTGCTTCCAAGTTTTGGCAATCATGAATAAAGCTGCTACAAACATCCATGTGCACGTTTTTGTGTGGACGTAAGTTTTCAACTGTTTTGGATAAATACCAAGGACTATGGTTGCTGGGTTGTATGGTGAGAGCATGTTTAGTTTTGTGAGAAACCGCCAAACTATCTTGCAAATCATTCAGCATTTGGTATTGTCAGTGTTCCAGATTTTGTCCATTCTGATGGGTTGTCCTATAGATGTGTGTCAGTATTATAAACAAACACATATACAATGGGTACACATGTTCAATAAATGTTCAGTAGTGTATAGTAAATATCAGCTCCTCTCTGGCTCTTTTCCATCGCCTTGTACAGCAAGATATTTCCAGCTTCTCCAACATATCCCAGTAGGTGGTGGACATCCACAACTAAGCAAATGACTTGTTTAATTATCCACTCACTAATCATCATCCATACACATCTCTAAGAGTGCCTACTATGTATCACAGCTTCAGGATGCTGTTAGAATTTCCTTTCCTGTATGCCAGAGGACCTAAAATTTATTTTAAAAATAACATCCCCTACCCCCATTTTACTGTAAAGAAATATCATATGAACGTGGAAATTCTAAACTGCTTATAAAGTCTTGGTGCATGTGGTTTGATCCCAGAGTGGTAGAGTCTACATTCTCAACTCGGCTCAAGGTAGCTCATCTGTTTCTGGGGTTTTCTGAGTACCCTACAGGGGACACAGCATCCTCCACTCCACTAGTTTCCCTCACCTACCATAGCTTCTCTCAACAAACCTCTCCTTCTCCAGCCCTCTTTTCTCCCAATTAATTCTCCATGCCCAGTATTATACCTGGGTCTTTCTTGGAGGAGAGAAGACAGACGGAGCTTGGAGGGGCACTGCATGGGAGGGTCTGATACAAGGCAGACCAGAATTATTCAACATTCAATTATAAGCTGTAAAAACAAAGTTGTCTTGTTTGGTTAGAGGTGAGGTTCTGAAACCAGGCCCACTGCGCTTGCCCAGTACCCACTGGACTGTGCATTATTTCTCTCCCTCCCTCCCTCCTCTCTGGCCAGCCACAGGAGTTTCAGTGTTGCCTCAGGGCTCTAGAAAATAAAGGGATAAAACCAAGGGTCTGCTAGTCTGCATTCTTAGAGCTTGATGAAATACTGCAGACGCATTTGCTGCCAAGTCCAGAAATTTGAGGGTTTTAAAAAAAGAGAACAAGGATGTGTCAATTTCCAGATGAAGGAAAAATAATTCCTAATGGTGGAAACACAGGCATCCATGGGTGAAAGATTAGGGAGTGAGGGCCAGACCATTTTTCTTCCATTTTGGAGGTGCTGTTTTTTGACCTTGAGGTGCCCCTCTTCTTGTCTAGGTTGCTGTTTTTGTCTTCCCAGGATGAGCTCTCCATCACCTGGCCCAGCCTTCAGGGCAAAGAGCTCTTCAAAAGCCCAATGAATCTTAATAAAAAATGGAAATGGCTTTTCCCCTTCATTTTAATTAACATTATGTCTACATTTCTGGGATAATGGATAATTAAGTGAGTTCCCTTGGCATTACAATGTTCTTGGAAATAATTTATGGTTTCGTTTCACTATGTGAAGGCTGTTTGGGTTGGTGCTGAAGTTCCATCATAAATATTTCTGAGGAGTATTTGCACGTCGGTGATTTGTATTCACATGGCTGTGATACTCATTCTGGGGAAGTGTCTTATGTAATATTTTCTTACAGGCAATGCTTCCATTCTTTGCTTGCTTTCTAGGCACAGAGTTGTTTTCAGAATGTTGCCCTCAGATAGGCCTTAGACAGACTCTCAGTGGACCTTCTCAAATTGGTCTGGGCTTAAGAATAATAAAGGTTGATATTTATTGAATGCCCACTAATATGTGTCAGGGACTGTGCTAAAACATTTTGCATGCATTGTCTATATTCTGTCTTCATAATAAACCACTGGGCTAAGTGCTATTATTGTCATCCCCAGCTAAAAAGAGGCGGGACTGGGATTTGAACCCACATAGTCCGTTTATATCACCCATGGTGCCAAATGAACTCTTTATGCCACCCTTATGGAAATATTTGCAGGTATAGAGATGTGTCAACCCTCTGCCTCCAAAGTGATATTCTCCAGGAGACTTTTTGTGATGAAGAAAATGTTCTGTTAGAACTGTCCAATACAGTGGCCACTAGCTATGAATGGCTATTGAGCTCATGAAATAAGGCTACTGTGATTGTGGAACTGAATTTAAAATTTAGTAATCAGGGGCGCCTGGGTGGCTCGGTCGGTTAAGCGTCCGACTTTGGCTCAGGTCATGATCTCGCGGTCCGTGAGTTCGAGCCCCGCTTCGGGCTCTGTGCTGACAGCTCAGAGCCTGGAGCCTGTTTCAGATTTTGTGTCTCCCTCTCTCTGACCCTCCCCCGTTCATGCTCTGTCTCTGTCTCAAAAATAAATAAACGTTAATTTTTTTTTTTTTAATTTAGTAATCAATTAACCTTAGCTTCAAAACTCCATGCAGTTGTCAGCTGCCATATTGGGACAGCACAGCTTTAGAGCAAATTGTCTGTTCTTATGCAATATTCTGATCCCCACCTATTGCTGCTGTAACAAATTATGCAAACTATAATGTTGAAAAAAAAACTGCAGAAATGTATTACTTCACAGTTCTGGAGGTCAGAATTCCTAAAATGAAGGTATGGGTGGGGCTGTGTTCCTTCTGGAGGCTCTAGAGAATGTGTTTCCTTGCTTTTTCTAGCTTCTAGAGCCCACTTGGAATTCTTGGCTTGTGGTCCCTTCCTCTGTCTTCAAAGTCAACATCAGAGCAACTTCAAATTTCTCATTCTGAGTTTCCTGCCTGCTTCGTCTAAGGACCCTTGTAATTATATTGGTGTACCTGGATGATCCATGATAATCTCTTCATCCATGATAATCATAAGATCCTTAACTGAGGCACATATGTGAAGTGCCCCCTTTTTAAAATGTTTATTTTTGAGAGAGAGTATGCATGTGTGCATGTTTGTGTGAGTGAGGGAGGCTCAGAGAGAGAAAGGGACAGAGGATCTGAAGCAGGCTCTGTGCTGACAACAGACAGCCCGATGCAGTGCTTGAACTCACCATGAAATCATGACCTGAGCCAAAGTCAGAAGCCCAACTGACTGAGCCATCCAGTGGGACATTAACTGACTGAGCCATCCAGTGGGACATTAACTGACTGAACCACCCTGGTACCCCAAAGTCTCTTTTTTATATAAGGAGACGTATTGACAGGTTCGGGGATTGGGACCAGGACATCTTGGGGGGGGGGGCATTCTTTAGCCTCCTCTATTACCTGTATATTCTTGTGGGGACATCATTTGGAGGGTAAGGGCACAGGCTCTGAATTTGCACTGACCTGAGTACAGAGCCCCACTTTGTCACTTACCCCCTGTGTAACTTGGCTTTGAGCAGTTTACTTACTTTTTCCAAGTCTCCATGAACTTCTCTTTCAAAGGAGGATAATGCTGACATGAACCTGATGAGTTATAAAAATGAATTGAGATGATGGTAGATGTTTACCACAGAGGGGAACATTCTGAGGAAGCCCTCAGAATGGTTTGATGCTACCTCTTTTACTTAGTTTTTGTTACTCTTTGGTGCAGTGCTACACCCTTACTTTCCTACTTTGCTCCTTTAAAAAAATTCCCCCGGGGGTCAAAGAAATACAGAGATGTTGAGAGTTATGGTCATAAGTAGTAACTCTTCCATCCAAAGTGCTTTTTAAAAGGTGCTTTTATTTCACTTAATCGTACAACCACCATGAGAAGTAGAAATGGTAGCATTCTCATTTTGCAGAGAAAACAAAGGCTTATGTTTCTCAAGTTCCTGGACAGCAGAGGTAGGACACAAATACTTACCTACTGGTCTGGAGACTGACGCCCTTTCCACCTTTTCATACCTGCCTTCTCTTCTGTGTTGAAGTAAAGGAGGAGGAGAGTGTGTGCATTTATACAAGATGTGGAAAGAGAAATCAAGAAAGGTGGGGGGGAGTAGCAATAATGCACTGGTTGTGAGTTGCTGGTCCAGTCACTCATGGATCCTAAAGACCTGAATTATGTTTTAATGTTTATTTATTTACTTTGAAAGAGAGAGAGGGAGAAAGAGAGAGTGTGCATGAGCGAGTGCGTGCACAAGTTGGGGAGGGCAGAGAGAGAATCCCAAGCAGACTCCGTGCTCAGCACAGAGCCCATTGAGGGGCTCATTCTCTTGAGCTGTGAGATCATGACCTGAGCTGAATCAAGAGTTCGGATACTTAACCGACTGAGCCACCCAGGGGCCCCAAGATCTGAAATTTTATGTATTTTTTGGGGTATCTTTAAGCCTCATAGGACCGTGAAGATGTAACTGAGAGTTCTCCTGTGCTTACCAGATATGTCCCACACCCAGCAGGAGAGGCTTTCCACCTGGTTTGTTCCCTTATCAGCTGGATCATAGGCGCTCCGACTGGTCTTCAACCTGATGGGTGTCACCTCCCTGCCAGCCTGCTCAATTATTCTGACAAAGTAGGCACACTGTCCTATGGGAACAAGGGCCATCTCACACTCTTGTCAATATAGGGCCTATATCCTGGAGCCCCTGATGGTCCCCTGTGTTGTGAGTGCAACCTTCACATGGTCCTGTGTGTTGTGCAGTGTCTTAGCTTTCCAGGGCTGTGAGTATATGTGACTGGCAAATGATGTTGGTCTCATCTGTCCACTGTGGGTTACTGTGTGTTAGGCTTTTTCATAGTATTTAGGGCAGAGGAGCCCACTTTTACCAGCAGGGTGAATAGGAGGTGACCAGAACAAGTCTCCTGAATGTGAGTTGTAACTGCCCACTCATTCGCTTAAAACTCAAACCTTCCCAGTGCCTCAGTTTTTCCATCTCAAAAATAGAGCTATTACTCATATGCGTCTCCTAGGATTCATAGGGAAGTTAAACAAAATATAGGTTTCAATATCAGGCATATAAGGCACTCAACAGTTTTCTTCACTTACTCATTCATCATTCCCTTATTTAGCCATATTTATTAATCACTTGTTTGTAGAGATGAATAACTCTTATCAGAGAAACCAGGCTCTCAATTTTGAGTTTAGCTGATCATGCTATCACTGACTCCCTGGACATGAAGTCAAGGTATTTAAAATTTTTTAAAATAGTTATTTATTCTTTGAAAGAGAGAAAGATAGAATATGAGCAGGGGAGGGGCAGAGAGGGGCTGAGTTGTCAGCACAGAGCCTGATGTGGGGCTCAAACTCACACACCACGAGATCACGACCTGAGCCGAAGTCGGATGCTTAACTGGCTGAGTCACCTAAGCGCCTCTGAAATCAACATATTTTAATAAATTCAGGGTAAATTTGAAAATAAATCGCATGCCTACTTTTCAAGAAACGACAGTAATTTGGCTTTCTGTCCTCCCCTCTGCCCCTTGCACAGACTCCTCTGAGCCTAGTCCCTCTGATAGCGTCTCCCTCTAAACTGCTCAATTTATCTTGAATTTAAACTGCAAAAAGTTAAGACATACATAGTTGTTAAACTTCCAAATGTGAGCGTTCCTCACCCCTGCATTTCCAACCCAGCACAAAAGCATTTTCATTAGATGATCACCCAAGCTGTAGCTGGTGTTATACAATTCCATTTGGCATATAAAAATGTATTTCTTTCTGACTGCATTATATTACCCTACTTATTGTACCATTTATCACATTGTGTGGGGTCCAAGCTCTCTTTTATTGAAACTACAGGATCAGATATCCGTGTATCCACATATTCCTACATCTCTGCAGGGACTTTTCTGGAGAGAGTTGCTTCTTATGGATGCTGACAAGTTAAGCAGTCTTCCTTCTCTGTTCCCCTGGGTTAAGTGTGGATTCCATTGAAAATACATCCATCCTATAAAAGGGATGCCCCTCCCCCTGAATAGGATGATGGGATTGCATTGCCCCAGCATTTAGCATTGAATGTAGAATAATAGTCATTTTGAGTCCCGGTACAAGAAGCTTCCAGGCCTGAGTTCAAATGCCAGCTCTTGTGCTTCCCCACCCTGTGACCTTGGGTCAGTTTTCTAACTTGCCTGAACTTTAGTCTTTTCCTATGCAAAGTAAATGGAGGTGAGACTAGTACCAAACACACATGCTATTGAAGTGAATTAATGAGTGAAAATGTGTACATGTTTGGACGAGCATTGGGTATCTTACAAGTATGTTAGCCAGCATTTTAATTTTCTTTTGTGGTTTGCTATCATCTTCTGGTTCCTTCTTGGTAAAGGGAAGGATAGAGAGCATGAAATTAATTCTATTCATTCAATTATTTGTTGGTTCATCCAACATTTATTAAATGCCTGTTATGTATCATGTATGATGCTAGGCATTGGAATGCAAAGAGATAAAAATGAATAAGACATAGCCTCAGCCCTCAAAATGCTGAGTTTACTACAAAGACAGACATGTAAACGTTCACAAGCAAAACAGGCTGAATCCTGTCCTAATTCCCATCCCTTTCTGTGATCTGATAGGCTCTTGAAAGGCTGCAAGTTTTCTGGGATTCTGCTGTTAAATTGCTTGACTACAGTTTTAACAGGCAGCTCCTGAGAAAGACCTCCAAACTTGATGTCAACAGACCCAATTTCACTTTACGTCCTTACCCTTGACCAAATCACTCGTTTGCTTTTCCTTTTAAACCGGGAGTTAGTTACGCTATCCACTCAGGGCACTACACAGAACAGCATCTATTACATCCAGAAAGTACTTTGCAAACTCTAAAGTGACAATTCTTATGGGAGAAGCAGAACACCCTCTCTCAGTCCCACTTGGGAGAGGTGGAGAATGTGTGATTAAACAAGTTAGAACCCTGGTGGGTATTTCTGTCTCCTTCTGTTAAACTTGGGTTTGGCAACTTTTAAAAACCTTCTTCTTGATTCTAAAACTGGGTCCTAAGGGAACCTGTAAGACAAGCTGTCAAACAGTAACTGAAAAGTTAGATAAAGTTAAGGAAGCTAAGAGGTGGGTGCTTTTCTGATGCTTCTTGCCTAAAGATAGAGAAAGAGGGAGGGGGGCTGTGCATCCAAGTGGGTAAAATGAAATCATGCAAAGTTTTAATTGGTGTGGAAGCATGAGTCTTGACCGTAGCTCCATTCTCTAGATTCTGAACCTGCTTGGAAAGTAAATTTCTCAGTAGGGTTACTATTACTAGGGTTGGGAACAGCAGGGCATTTCTTCATTAGACAGTAGAGTGTGCACGGTACATGCAGTAGTAGCCTCCTGTCAGTCATTGTGACGACATTAAATGCCCATACATATTTCCAAATGTTCTCTAGAGATGGCCTTGGCAAGCTTTTTCTGTAAGATCCAAGTAGCAAATATTTTGGGCTTTGTCTTTTATACGGTCTCTGTTGCAACAACTCAACTCTGCGTTGTATTGTGAAAGCAACCATAGACATATCAGCAAATGGGTGTGGCTATGTTCCAATAAAAATTTGTTTATAAAAAAAAAACTGGTGGAAGGCTGGAATTGGCTTGTTGGAGGACTCCTGTTCTAGGGAATTGTGCTACCCCACTGAAATTACCTTTCCTATACGGAGGAAACTGGGCAGAGAAGTGGGCTGGTTGTCCTGGATAGCACTGATAGTCAAAAAAGACGACTTCCTCTTGGAGAGAAGAAGGAAGTGAAAAAATGGAAGGCTTTGTTTTGACTGTCCCCTTGAATTATGGTTTTCCACAGAAACAAGACCAATATGTAGGGAGATAGATTGAAAATGAGGTATTGGCTTGTATGGCTACTGAGGCTGAGAAGTCCCATGGTGTGACATCTGCAATCTGGAGATCCAGGCAAGCTGGTAGTTAATTCAGTCTGAGTCTGAAGGCCTGAGAACCATGGAAGTCAATGGTATAAATTACAATCCTAGGGCAGAAGATGAGATGTCCCAGCTCAAGCCGGCAGAAGAGAGAGGGCAAGTCCTTCCTTCCTCTGACTTTTGTTCGCTTCAGGCCCCCAAAGGATTGGATGATGCCATCACCTTCAGGGAGGGCCCTATTCTGGATCTACTGTTTCAAATGTGTAATTTCTTCTGGAACATCCTCGTAGACACACCCAGAAATAATGTTTAGCCAAATATCTGGGCGTCCCCTGATCCAGCCAAGTTGATACATAAAATTAGCTGTCATACTTCCTGTACTATTTTTTAAATTGAGGCCTTGTTTACATACAATAAACATATAACTTATAGTGAAATCTCAAAAATACAGTTCAGTGAGTTTAGACAAAAACATACTTGTGTGACCATCATCTAAACCTATCTGTAGGGCATTTTCCTCCCCTCAAGAAGGTATCTCATGCCCCTGGACAATCTAGGGTGCCCAGACCTAAGGTAACCACTGTTCGGATTTCTATCTCTATATATTAGTTGTGCCTGTTTCTCTACCTCATAAATTGGCATTATATATAGTTCAAACATCTTTTTTGTGTCTTGTTTTGACTTTTTCATTAGATAAAAGATGGGTATCAACAATAATATAAGAAAAATTGATTATAAAAATCACCCTAATCCCATCACCTGAAGAGCACATCTGTTTACATCATGGTAAATTATCCTCCAGATCTGACCCATGTGTGCACATCTTTTAATATAATTATTTTCAGACTTTACACACCATTTCCCCTGATTTTTTATTTAATGATACACTAGACACATTTTCCTTGTTTCCATGGAATTGCCTTAATGATTGTTTAGTGGTTGTCTAAGATTCGAGCTGCTGATGTGTTCAACCTTACCAAAACCTCCCCATCATGGAGAGAGGTAGTGCATGTAGGTACATTCTAAGGAGGCTGACCCCCTGGTCCAAATCCTGGCTGTGTGACTTGGTTGCTCATGTATGAGGTAGGAATCACCACAGGACTTCATAGGGTTGTTTTTAGGATTAAATGAGTTTCTCTGTGTTGAATACGCAGAACAATGTGTGGCACATAGTAAGCACTATCATTATTGGGCATGTACATTGTTATCCAGTTTTTTATAGATTGCATTGTCACAGATATTTTAAGTCCTATGGCTTTTAGCTTTTACTAAATTCTTCCTAAGATAAATTCCCAGGAGAAAAGTTAGAGAGATGGGATCTACAATGGCCCTTGTGCTTTCTACCTTCGTATGTTCTCTTCTCAATGAATGTATCACTTGCTCCTCATATGTGATAATCCTTCTATACTTCTCACATCCTGTAAACGACCAGGTTCTCCCAATAATGTCTCCAATTTCTTGAATAAATCTATCGGCAATATATTCTGACTGCCACTCCCTTGGCCCAGGCTAACATTATCTCTCTTCTGAGTTACTGAAACCACCTCTCACTTCCCTTCCCCGCATTCAGGCCCATCTGCTCCTGCCAGTTCCCCATTGGCTGAAGACCACTCCTCACAATAGGCTTGTCTGATGGTATCACCTACCTATAAAGGTCCTACCACCCTTAGGATTCTCCAAACTCCTTGAAATAGTTTTCAGGACCCTTGTTGATTTAGATCCACTTACATTAATCAATCTTCACACCACATATAACCCACCCTCCTCCATTCTTCTCTCTGTCTTTCAAATGAAGCATGTTTTTCTCATCTTCATGGACTTCCCTTTTCCTCCTACTAGGCAAACTGCTGCTCAGCCTTGAGATCTCAGCTTGGCTCTTAGCTCTTGGGGAAACCCATCCTGGACCTCCCAAGTCCATGTTGGGGGCCCCTTTTGCTGTCTGTGATAATCCTCTCTTTTCTTACTCATGCAACTTTTGTGACTACTTGTTCATTGTGTATTTTTGCATCAAGGTGTGACCCTGTCTTTTTCCCTCCTGAATTCCTCATACCTAGTCCAGTGCCTAGAACACAGTAGGCCCTCAGTACATGTTTGTTAAAATAGTAAATGAAGGGATTTATTGATTTCAGGAGAGCTGTACCAGCTTACCACCAATGTAGTACATGCAGGCTTGATAGCATTGGGTGTTGTTGCTTTAGGAATATTTGCATTAATTTAGTTAGTCCAAAATGATACCTCCAGATTATTTTTAATTTGCATTTCTTAATCTATTAATAAAAAATGAATACTTTTTCAAAGACAGGGACCAAAATTTAAGGAAGGAGAAGTCTGAGACTAAGCTTCAGATTAACCCTCCCTACTCTACTCACTTGCTCATTCATTCATTCATTCAACAAACTTACACAGTTGCAGGTTGCATACTAGGTTCTTAGGATTCAGGTTGCCAATGAAATAACCTCCTTCCCATAGGGAAGTCACAATCAAGAGAGGAACTCAGATATCAAATAAATAATAGCCAGAAAGAGTAATGGGGACCATAATGAAGAGATAGTCAATGTGTTGGGACTTTAAGACTTGAGAAGATTCTGGAATACCCCTATGTTGAGAGCAGAGCTTAACTCCAGGGGTTCTGTTATTTACCCATGAAGATAACAGGGCTCCATGGATGATCCCTCCATTTTCTTCATAGTCTCCCCAACTGTCTCTCCCTTGGATGAAATTCAGTCTTCTTAGCATGTCCATTGCTCAGTTCCCAAATCTGGACATTATGTTTAATGATGCTCCTCTCTTGCCTGGCTGGCCATACTCATGGAACCCCATTTCACATTTGACTAGCTTCATATCAGTGTCTTAATGAGATGACAGTGTGAAATTGGTATTTGGCCTCATCTGGGAGTGATGGGAGAGAAGGAATGGGAAGGGGTCAGAAAGTCAGGATGAAACAAGAGGAGTTAGTGATATTTCTCTTTGTAAACAAGACCTTGTAGTGACTGTACAAGGCCTTTCATTGGGAGAAAAGGGAGCAAGTGTGTATACCAGTGGCACAACCATCTTGGATTCTGGGACCTGGATCTAGTGAATATCAGAGGTATTCTCAAACACACACAGAAGCTTCTCAGTGAGAAGTTACCTGTGAGTTTATGCCCTAGGAGATGCCATGTAATCCTCTCTATAAATCAGTCAGCAGAACAGTTAGGTTTTGGAATTTGGGGTGGGTTCACCATGACCATACTTATCCGGGACAGGATGGCAGTGTATAAACCTGTCTCATATCCTCAAAGCCTTTAAGATTTAGGTGGGGAGACAGGATATACAACAAAGAAAAAATAAAATGATAAATAATTATATGTGAACCCTGAAGCAGAAGAAGATATATAAGAAGTTTGTAGATGAGGTGGTAGAGAGTGGGGTCTTGGAGAGTGGGGTTTGACAAAATTGAGAGAATGGTGAGGACAGCTCAGGAGAGGGTTACACCACCAGCACAGGGGTGCACGTTGACTAAGACTGTGATGTTCAAGGTTCAATGAAGATAACTTCCTGAGGACATCTGATGGAGTATGCACACTGGCGAGAGCTGGTAAGCAACATTGGAAAGGAACATTATGCCAGGATTGTAGCACTCAAACTCAGGACTTAGATGTCCTGTGGTAGGACATTGACTTCATTGAAAGAATTGGGCAGGGACTACAGGAGGTAGCACTGGGCTCAACCCCAAGATGTTTTGACTCTGAGCATCTGAAGAGGACATTCTTTCTATCCCTGTCAGGAGGGTAGGAAAGGAGCCACACTGCCTTGGTGTGTAGTGTGAAACAATCTTGGGAAGATTGTTTGTGAACTCCTATTCCCAGGTGGAAATTTAACTGCTCAAAATATGACACCCAGTTTGACCACACTCTGGGACTGCAACTCAGGTCTCTGATGTTTGCCAGAAACTCACTATTTGCCCCAGACAGGGAGATGAATTGACTGAGTCTGTCAGCTCTTCTGTTTACAATCTGGATTTTAATTTTATTAATTATTGTCACCATTAGAGACATTTAGTGCAACAAAAGCATTTTTTTAGAGAACAGTTGTTTCCCTCTGTAAGAGCAAACATAAACCTTATTTACCAAACTGCCAACTTCATCAACGAGTGTGAGACACACATGTGTGCATGCACAAACACAAACCGAGCCTCCTGAGAGCTATCCTGTGAAAGTCAAATGCTTTTTGTTCCACCCCTTCCCAGATTATAAGAAAAACAAAAAATATAAAAGTATAAGAGGCCCCAGAAGCAGTTTAGATCTGTGAGTATCCCCCATCCCATTCCACCCCCATGTGCAGCATTTTCCTGTGCTCCAGGAAAATAGAACTCTTATTGAAGACATCTACCCATGCCCACCACACATGGCAGAGGGCTTACAGCCAACCTGCTTTGCTTCCAGCTGATGCTCATGTGACAGACCAGCAGTCCATGCTAGCCAAAAGTTTCAGAGTCCTGGTGCACAAATCTTTCTCGCTCTGCCTCGCTCTGCCTCGCTCTGCCTCGCTCTCACACAACAAGAAGTAGGAAGGCATATCTGTGTAAGGAGGACTCATCAGAATCTCTAATTAAATACATGGCAGCTGGTGAATTAAAGCATTTGTCTTAGCTCTACCATCCTATAATACCTTATAATCCTGAGAGTCCAAAGTATGAATTAATTATAATTTTTAAGAACCCAGGGAGCCAGCAGTGTAGAGGAGGGAGGAGTGGAAAAGGAGAAGCTATGGATGATGACAGTAGATGATTGTGAAGAAGGGACAGAGCTGTCATTGTTTTCATTTAGAAGCTACTTTTAGGAAGTTTACAAGCCTACTTATTTGTACATCTTTATGTGAGTGAGTATGTATGTATGCAATACATGTGCATATTTTCAGGGTCAAGTCTTAAGCACTTACTATCGGGCACCGAACAGAATCAGTTGATCAGCACTATGGCATCGTCAGTAGTGGCAGTACAAGCAGTAGTATGTTACAGCTACTGAGAGCTTGTTATGTGCTCTCTGTAGGCTGAACATTTTCCCCTACCATATCTTAAGATGCATGACTGTACTGTCTACGTAGTTAGTATCACTCTTTCACCAGTGAGAAGACAGAAGTTCAGAAAGTTGAAATTATCTTCTCAAAGTCTTGTACAGCTCACAGGTGTTGGAGCCAGTACTCAGTCCCAGGCTGACCTGATCCCAGAACCTCTTCTCCGAACCACCAGGCCAGCCTTCCTAAATTGACTATATACCAGGCCCTTTGCTAGGCGCCAAGATTGTAGAATTTAATAATAATAATTCTTACCCATAAGGAAAGGAGCCTGCCATTGAAGCTAGCTGAGGTTTGCTGCTGTAACAGGTAAATCTCTACATCTGAGGGGTTTGGTGCAGGGGAAGTTTCTCTCTCTCTCATGTAACGTGTGACCACGCACATGGGATGAGTGCTCGGTTCTTTGCAGTTATTTATGACCCAGTCTCCTACCACTCTCTGGTTCTTCATCTTTACCATCAGGCTTCCAGGAACAGGAGGCCAAGAGTGTCATGCAGACTTTGTATCAGCTAGGTTGGGGAGTGACCAGCAGTCCTTCCGCTTCTTGCTCCATCTACCCTAACTTAGTCACATGGCCATGTCTAGCTGCAAGGGAGGTTGGAAATGGAGCCTAGTGTGTCCCCAGGAAGGAGGGAAGAATGAGGTGTATTTGGGAAAGGATTCTAAGGAGAAATTCCTGAATTTAAAAAATGTTTATTTTTGAGAGAGAAAAAACACACGTACAGGAGGGGCAGAGAGAAAGAGGGAGAGAGAATCCTAAGCAGGGTCCATGCTCATCACAGAGACTGATGTGGAGCTTGCACCCACAAACTGAGATCTTTAACTGAAGCTGAAATCAAGAGTCAGACTCGTAACCTACTGAGTCACCCTCCCCACCCTGCATTTTTTTTTTAATGTCATAGGTGAAGAGAAAGATGGAACTGTATGAACAGCTTTGTTTTTTGTCTGCTTTTCCTCCAGAAGTAGCAAGCTGAGTCTTTAAAAAGATGATGAAAAGAAAAGAAAATGACCCATAATTCCCACAAGTGCAATACACATGCATTGAAAAGAACAATGCCCCTGGTGGTGTTAGGGGTTTGGGTTCACAACTTGGCCCTACTGGGGGAAAACATTTCTTACCTTCCTATGCCTTGGCTCCCTCCTTGGTGAAATAGAGACAATAGCACCTGCAACATGGATGCTGCATGAAAATGAGAGGCAGGAAGACCAGTGGGATTCCTGGCAAATGTCATATCCCAGAATCATCAGCACTATCTTGGGGCAGCAAAAGGCTCTTCCAAAGGCTCTAGTTGCTCTCGGCACCCTGTGTTACTTTTACGGAAGTATATGCTGGATCTTCTTTCAACTTCTCACATACTGAGTCACCTAGATGATGGAATAGTGCATGCTTAAATAGCTCACTGAACTATATAACCAACTATTTTTTTAATTCTCTATTGCCTTAAAAAATGGGGCTTGGCCCCATTTTAAAAAGTGATCAGAATGGTCATAATTGTGTTATTTTAACAGACATCGTTAAGTCATGGCTTCCCAGGAGGCACTG
This sequence comes from Panthera uncia, assembly GCF_023721935.1. NCBI lineage: Eukaryota > Metazoa > Chordata > Mammalia > Carnivora > Felidae > Panthera > Panthera uncia. Next base: position 61,711,855 of record NC_064814.1, read on the forward strand.
TTATAAGACCTTTACATGTAGTATCTCTTCTGTCCTCACAAAAACCTGCAATCAGGGTCCTATTATTATCCCCACTTGGATATCAGCCATGAATGTTGAGTTTTGGTCTATCTTGTTCACTGCTCTACTTGTAGCACCCAAGACCGCGCTTGACATGGAACAAGTACTCAGAAGTTTGTGGGATGGATGGTTAGCTCTCCCATTTCCAGGAATGATGTGGCTGGGAGAACTTATGTGACTTGCCCATAGATACATAGCAGTAAGTACTAGAGCTACATCCAAATCCAGGTATTTCTGTCCCCAGACTTCATTCTGCAGAGCAGAAAATATTAGCCAAGGCAGGGGTTGGGCCTTAGATATTCAAAATGAAGTGATCTCACAACCCCATGACACATTTGATTGATCAAAATACCCGTTGCTTGATTTCTACTTACAGGGATTTCGTTCTCTAGAAATGGAGAGGTAAGAAAAATGATGATTTCCACTGTGGCCCAAATGGTGACTTTGAATAAGACCAGCAAGTCGACTGAGCCCACCATCTGGATTTTGTGAGGTTGTCTCTGGGAGTCAAAGGTTGTCAGGACTTTCAGGACAACCTTGACACAGCTCTGCCCTCCTGGAGCCTGTTTTCCTCCTATGTAAAGCGTGCAACTTGGAAGGGATGATTTCTGAACCCTTACAGCTGGTTATCGTGGACAAGTAATTTAAAATCTTGGGATCCCAGTCTCAGGGCCTATGAAATAGACCATGGGGCAAGACTGTTGTTGAAACGGCATTGTGTATACTCTTGGCACAGAGCAGCTTTTCCATAAATGGGCAGCACTGTTACTATTCCTGTTCTAACCATCTGTAGTCCTTTCCTAAGTTCTTTAGAATATATTGGAGGAACAGAACCACAACTATATATACTTCACGCTTTGTAAACCTCAGGCTGTTCAGGTGTCCTGAGAGTCACATTCCCCCCATGGGCCCCCTCTGTATTAGGCTGATCTCACTTTTCTTTGTGCAGCTCAACCTGTGGGAAGTGCTTAGAAAGGCAGTATCCCAGCTTGAGTGTGGCCCTGCTGTACAGAGTATTCCCTCTGGCTCCTCCCTGCTGGCCCTAGGCAGTCTTCCTATTTTCACTTCTCACTGACTGGCCTCTGAGAGAAAGTTAGCTTAACCATGTTTGTTTCTGTCTTTTCTTGTTTTGTCAACATGCCATTGAGAAGGAAATGCAAACCTGAGCCTTGATTAGACATCTCCCCTGGTACGGATTTACCCTGATTTTCAATTCAGTAGGTGCTGGGGCACAGGCTTCCTGCCACTGAATGATGCTGCAGCCAGTATGGAACTGGCCAGGGTCCTGAAAGGGACACAAAGGTACAAGTGGTGTTCCCTTTCTGGGAAGGCCTTTCCCTCCCCCTCCACCCCAGTCTCTCCCACTACTTAGCTACTCAAGATCAGCCCTCCAAGCTGAAATGTAGGATCTTGGGAAAATGCCAAGGATCCTAGGGGATCCTACTCACCAGGAGGGAGTTCTGCACTTGGAGAGAGCCTGGATCTGTGTGTGTGCACATGCATGCAGACACACAAACTTCCTGGGAGACAGGAATCAGGATTCTAGCATTGATCCACACACCAAGCTGTGTGACACTGGGTGAGCCATTTAACCTCTCTGAGCTTTATTACCTCATATATGGGTAAAATAAAACCATGGGGTCTTGACCAAATCTGTTTTCTGAACTGCACTTTTTCCTCATATATATGATCATTTGTAGTTAAGGGAATGAGCATTTGAAATATCAATCTTGACACCCCATTCTATATGTGGTCTTGAGCGTACAATTAAACATTTCTGGGCTTTGGTTTCTTTGTCTATAAAATGAGATCATTTTGTGGAGCCTTACTTGAAAATGTACAGAAAACACTTAAGAAATCGTCCTTCTTCCCCTTCCTTTTTCTTTATTCTCTTTTCCCTCCTTCCCTTCCATCTTTGCCTTCACCTCCTCCTTCTCTTCCTCCTTCCCCTACTATCTCTCCTCCTTTTCCAACATCATTATCATCATTGCCATCATCTCACCATGAGGTCAAATTGAATTATGTCCCTGAAAGTGCTGTGTCATCTATAAAATGTTTGAAATACCGAAATAGCTATGCTATAGGTTAGGCTTACCTTAAGTGAAACTCAGTGTCAGTGTGTGTGTGTGTGTGTGTGTGTGTGTGTGTGTGTGTGTTCATCGTTTTAGATTTGCTCACTAGAGGAGTATGGCTGTCGGGCAGGTCAAATGCTGTGTGTCAAGGCATGTGGTGAGGGAAATGAGTTTGCCTGTGGATGGGGGATCCACCTGGAGGAGTTGGGCAGCCCATCAAGGGTGGGGGGGGGAGGCAAGCAGAACACCTCAATGATGGCTTAAGAAACTTACAAATAAAGCTGAGATTCCTAATGTTTAATTTCAAGTGACTGAACATTAACATTTAATTAACTCCTGACTGCTAAACCAATATTAAACCTCGGCAGAGGCTAGTGGCATCTCCTAAGTATTAGCAGCCAAGAGGCTACAATCCTATCATGGTGACACATAGCAAGATGGAAGTTCACACGTCACATAGGATCTCAGTGTTCACATCCTCTGTGTGCCTTTAGGTATCTATCTGGTTCTTGGAAAGCCAATAGGAATCAAATACAAATTGATATACTTTGCTTCAAACTCCAGCTTTACCTCTCCCTAGTTGTACAACTATTGGCCAAGCTTCTCAAATTATCTGATCTCATTTTCTCACTTAGAGGATGGGAAAGGTAATCCCTACCTTGTTGTGTTTATACATCAGTGCCAATAGATATAAAACACCTAACAAAAGACCTAACCCGTTGTTAAGGACTTCATGTTTCTGTCCCACCACCCAAATTCCTGTGCTAAAACCCTAACCCTGCAGTGTGGAATGGTACTACCTAGGAGGTGAGGATTTTAAGAGGCAGTTAGGTCTAGATGAGATCGTCAACGTGGAGCCCTGATGATGGAGTTAGTATCCCTTGAGAAAAGAAAAAACTGTTAAAGGACCCTCTGCTCTCTGCCATTTAAAAGGAAATTAAAGACCCCTCTGCTCTTTGCCATGTGAGGACATATTAAGAAGACAGCCATCTGCAAATCAGGAAGCACATCCTCATTAGATACCAGATATGCTAGTACTTTGATATTAAGGCTTCCCAGCTTCCAGAACTGCAAGAGATAACTATTTGTTGCTGAAACCACCTAATCTATGGTATTTTTGTTGTAACCCAAATTGATTGAGATATCCATAAATGCAAGATACGATTCTGCTTCAGTTTTATTTCCCTTACCCCCTCTCACTCACTATGCCCAATTATACTGAGCTTCTTACTTCTTCTTAAGGACAAGATCTATTCTACCTTGTTGTTTTCAACGTGTTTTTCCTTAAGCTTGGAATTCTTTCCCCTAACCCCAACCCCTGGCCATTTCTGTTGTAAGTCTCAGCAGAAATTCCACTTCTTCAAGAAAGTTTCTCTGGCCTTCTACGTAGATCAGTTTCCCCCATGAGATATGCCCATATCTCCCTCATTAAATCTGACTTTAAGCCTAATAGATACATAGTCCCGTCTTTCCATTCGGCTTATGTCCAAGGGAAAAGCATTTGCTTCCTTTCATTGCCTTCAAAAGCCATTAGAGTCTCACAATCTTTCTTGCATCCTTTAATGAGTTAGTTGTTTGTTTACTCTGCAAGTGCCAGGTCTGACAACAGTCACCACTTGCATCAATAATCCCCTCCTTTTCAAAGACTTTGACAGTGCAGTTGGCTTTTCACATTTGCATAGGGGTGAGCAATACATTCTAAGTGATCATAGAAGGGTACTGGAATTTGGCTGAGTTTGTCAAGGGAAGAGTTTTATCTCTGAAGGTGTGGTTGGGCTTTAGTGAGCTGTTCTGGATGGTCATAATCTGCCCATAGGCTGTGATCAGGAACAGTGATTTCCAACATCACGGGACCCACCAGCATCTGGAATAGGATTTTATTTTATTTTATTTATTTACTTACTTATTTTAATGTTTATTTATTTTTGAGACAGAGGGAGACAGCGCGTGAATGGGGGAGGGGCAGAGAGAGAGGGAGACACAGAATCGGAAACAGTCTCCAGGCTCCACGCTGTCAGCACAGAACCCGATGCGGGGCTTGAACCCATGAACCGTGAGATCATGACCTGAGCTGAAGCCGGACGCTTAACTGACCGAGCCACCCAGGAGCCCCGAGGAACAGGATTTTAAAATGCAAAGCTTTGGGGTGCCTGGATGGCTCAGTCGGTTGAGTGTTCAACTCTTGGTCTTGGCTTAGGTCATGATCTCATGGTTGTGGGATTGAACCCCTGCTTGGGATTCTCTCTCTCTCTCTCTCTCTCTCTCCCCCCCCCTATTCTCTCTCATACCCCCTCTCAAAATAAATAAACTTTATTTTAAAAAATAAATTAAAAATGTAAAGCTTTGGATCTATAAGGAAGTGGATACAGCCCACATGGAGTAGATTTCAGGACATGGAAGATGCAGACTTGCTGGGGAAAGGTTTCCCCTTTCCCCACAAGTAAAATCAGGGTTGGGTTTGTCAATCTAGCATCAGTAACTTCATCGGTCGACACTGATTGAGTGTCCACTCTGGACAGTGGATATGTGATGTAATCACTGGTCTACTTTGGGGTCAGAGACAAGAAGAGAAGCGGTGGCAGTTTCAAAAAATGAGCTGGGATGAGGCTGGAGAGGCAGATCCTAGGGGTGAGGCAGGGCTGTAGCAGGTGGTGTCTCCATATCCTGAGGAGGCAGAGGAGTATGACAACGTCATTGACCTTTCATGAGCACTAATTGTGTTCTACCTACTACACTGAGGGTTTATGATATAGCTGAGTCTCCAAGCACTTATTTGGTACTCTTACTCTACATGGGAGGCAATAATATTAACCCCATTTTACAGATGAGCAAACTGAGGCACAGAGAGGTTAAATAGTTTATTTATGGTCATCTACCTAGTAAGAGATGATGCCAAGATTCAAACCTAGTTGTTTGACTCCAGGCCTCATATGCTCTACATCTGTTATCTTTTGTTTCTTATTTCCAGATTAATCTCCATATGGCCCTCTCATCATTCCTCAATTCATCATCATTCATTCATCAATTATTCACCCCTTCAGCAAATAGGTACTGGCCATGTACTATATGTCCATGCCCGAGGTCTCTACCCTTCTAGGGGATACAATTAAACACATACATATGTAAAATAATTCGAAAAGATTACAGAGTCTAGTAGCTGCCATAAAGAAAATTAAACCAGATTTTGTGACAAAGAACCATTGAGGGGGATTGTGGGGTCACCTTTATTTAGGGAGGTCGGGGTGGGGAACTCCTACAGTGATGACATTTATACCAAAACCTGTAGGGTAACAGGAGGCATTTATGCAAGAAGCCTATGAAAGAACATTCTCATTTCCCCATTTCTCTTTATTTGCTTTTGGGTTTCTGGGGGTAAAAACTGTATGTTGGGCTTTCATCAATGGTGTAGACTTTCAGGACATATTTGGGGCAGGCAGTCTCAGAAACATGCCTGTGTACATCCAGATCTTGGGATCTTCTTGTGAGTGCTCCTTAGAAGGTACTGTCTGCTGCTCCAGTTATACTCTTCCTATAACTGAGGATCTATTTCCTTGTTGTCTCGGTCATATTTGGCTTCCAAACCCCTATCTAGTTGGCTCCCCAGGGTGGCTCAACTCTGGGTCGTTGGGGACCAATTATGAAGCTGTCCTTTTGCCTTATTCACTGCTGAGCACAGCCATACGCTGACGCAGAAAATCCTAAATCCAATTAAGTGTTATTTGCTTGAAATATTTGAAAGAGCTAGCTTGGCCCATCTTCAAATATTTTGTTAGCTAATCAAAGCCAGATTGCGGTCAGAGGCCATATCTAAATTTATTAGGAAAATTAATAGACCATTTAGATTTTATTGGAATTAAGCTAAAATACGATAAGCAGTCACACCAGCAGATAGTCATTAATTATTACACTGACCTGTATGATGGGCTCATAATGAAATATTGACTTCTAGGTAAGTCATGAGGCCTCAGGACAAGCTCTAGAAGGGCGTCCTCACTCCATCTGCTTGAGGTTAATTAGATGGGACACAATAGAAGAGGCTTCCAGTAAATACACACTGTTCATTCTTTCAAGCAGCATTTATTGTTCATCTACTGTGTGCAATGTCCCAGGAATGTACAGAACAGACAGTCTGAGTTTGAATACTGGTTCCATTACTTCATAGCTGTGTGATTTGGGATATTTACTTCACTTCTGTGAATCTCCATTTCCTCATCTGAAAACAGGGATAACTGTGACTATGAGGGTTGATGTGAGAAGTCACGGAAATGATGATGTCCCTGTATATAGATTGTGCTGTGATTATGGTTATCTTTAGTAATATTGCAAAAATGCAGCTTTTGCCCTCAGATAGTTTAAAGAACAACTTATGATACAGCTGACCCTCCAAGCACAGTTGATTTCTTTCCACTGTGTGCCACATACATGTTACCTAGGGTCAGAGAAGGCTTTGATGAGAAGGTGTTTGAGCTCCATTTTAAAGGATGAAAGGGTTTGTTTCCCTGGTATCCCAGGGATATGTGGCATTTCCAGGTAGACATAGCATAGGCAAAAGCATGGAGGCTTGAACAAGCTGGAAATTAATGGAACTTTACATAGTTTGGCATTATAAGGCAGGGGCAACACCATTAGATTATTATTAGGATAGTAAATATTGGAAGTTGGTATCAAATCACTTACCTTTATGCTTTTTTCCATGAAATGTGCGTGTATCAAATAGCATTTATGAAGATGACTTTTCTGTTTCCTTTTCTACTTTGGCTGGATGTTTTGTTTTGCCCAATGGAGCCAAAGTAAACTCTTAAGTTTTTCCAGAGTCAAAATCATGATCAAGGTGTCTGACCTATGAGGTTTCTCCTGGTACCTGCTCTGTATTGGCATGGGATAAAATACTTCCTGGTGCACATGTGGTTGTGACCTGGAGTTTCACTTCACTGCCTGAGTCAGACAGACCTGGATTCAACTTCAGATGCTACTTACTTTCTGTGGGAATTAAGGTGAGCCTCCCTGAACCTCATATTCTCCATCTGCAAAAGGGAGGTTTCCAACAGCTACAGCATTGGGCTATGGACAGGATCATTGAAAAAAAAATCAAACAATATATATATAGCTCTTAGTATAAGCTCTCAGTATATTTACATATTCAACAAATGTTAGTTCCCAGAATAAAATGTGGTATGTTTAATTTTTTAAAATTAATTAAAAAAATAAGTAGGGGGAGTGTAGCTATATATGGGTGTTCTGTTTCATGTACTAAATATACATCTGGCTTCAGAAAATGAATATGCATTTCTCCAAAGATGTATATGCATGTCCCATTTCTTCTATTAAGTATATATGCCTGTTATATGTATATAATTTTATAAATATATAAGCTTAAGTATATAGATACCTATCTTACTTGTACACTGAGAGAAATACATAAGTAGAGGCCGTAGATATAGGAAGCTGTGGAATATGCCAGGTGATGGCCACACATGATGATCTGGTATAATGAATCCAACAGTGTGTTACTTGATTTTGGATTAGTCAAAAGTGCTGGGGGGCACTTGATCACAGACTCCATCTCATTTCTCCTGGATAACGGTGTTCACTATGATGCATAGTGAACAAAGCAAAAGGAAGTGAAGAGAAAACTGGGGCAGGACCATGACTTGAAGGACATAGTGGAGGGAGGTGGGGGCTTGTGCCTTTATGTTGTGAAGGCTGCACCATCATCTTCCATATGCCCCGGAGCTGTGGTCAGGGTACAGGGCAGCCAGGGGCAGGGGGTGGAGGTTGTTGGGCAGTGGCAAGAGCTCCAGGGAGTAAAAAAAGTGGCCATCTGCCCTGGCCAACAGCTTGTGGGAAGTGTGGAGAAATGGGTGTGACCCCAGTGACTCAGGGCTTGACAGTGGCATATTACCTAGTTTCAGGGTGACTTTGCAGACACAGTGAAGGAGGGAAAAAATCAATTCTATTACTACTGCATTATTGTTGTTATTACAGACTGGAGTGACCAAGGTTTCTGTTCTCACCTGGGGCTCCTTGAATAGCAAATCAGGGCCTCATGGTGACCCAAGCAAGGAGGAGTTCCTGCCACTTTTGTTTTTTCTGGTTGATGCTGTTGAGTTCCTTTCTCAAGACAAAAGTAGAGACAAGCCTCTCTGCTTGAATGTATTAAAGAGCAAGGGAAGGAAACACCAGGAGGAAATGAGCTGTTGTTGAAAGACACCTTGCCACATGAGGACAGGAGGACAAATGGAGTCTACCCTGTTATATTTGGTATAGAGTCACTGAGCGTCTCTAGGAGGGAGACTTAAATGCATGGGTGAGACAGACAGTGAGGATATTCCACACGAGGAACTCTCTGATCACGGGATTGCTGATTTTGATAAAGACACAAATGAGTTAAAAATAGTCTGGTCCAGAGCGTGGACGAGAACCTCCAGGTTCCTGGGCGCATGTGTGATAGAAATGCAGTGGGGCATTTTAATTAGATCCCTTTACCAGAACTCCTGACCTTCTGTGTAGCACATTAATGTATTTTACTAATTATAAATGCAATTAAAAAGTACTGAAATAAAATTAGGCTGATCTATCTAATTTACATTAAGCACTTTCAAATTATGCAGATTTTAAAGTCTCTCTCTCTCTGTCTCTCTTTTTTTCAATTTGGGTTTCAGGGTAAAATTGTCTGCATTAAAACAGCTGGAAAACAACCTTGTAGGAAAACAAATTTCTTTTCTGTGATTATTCTCAGTGTGCGAGTTAATTTTCAAGGCAGTAATATACTTAGCTGGCATTGAGCAGTGACTCATAAAGCAGAAGACATATGCGTCTGGATGCAAGCATGGGAACACAGGTCCATGGGGGGATTGAGTGTGGTGTGGTTACTTTGGGGAATGAGGTTGAAAGGCTAACTAGGCAAAAAAATACTGACGTGATGGCTGCTAAACAGTTGAGATTTACAAAGAGTGAGATGTAATGGCAGGCATAATGTGCAGTTGATAGAGATGAACCATCTGGTGAGTTTATCCAACAACACAGGATTTTTTTTGCTCCTCTATGCTGACAGGCGAAGAGAGTGATCTGGGTGATGAAATTATTGCCTAGCATTATTAAAAATCAGGACGTTCAATTTTGCTGGCTATGGAAGTTAGGTATGCAGAGCAGCTATATATTAGGTGGGGAAATGGAGCATAAAGGCTACAGTTGGACACTCTCTCCTCAGCCGCTGGTCGTGTATGCTTTTCTGCTGGAGCTGAGGAGAGAACCACTGTTCAGCATGGGTCTGCTGGAGGCTGCATTGGCCCAAGGAGGAGACCTTGACAGGGCCTCTTTACAGATTAAATCTGATCCGCAGGCTCCCTGGAAGCAGAGGTGTAATAAGCTCTTCTCCCGAGTTGCATATAAGCTCCTTAAAACGTTCCTGGCATGATATAACTCCCCTTTGCATGGTGTGCTCAATTTTATTTGCAGCCCAAACTTTGTCCTTTGAGCTCCCCATCAAAAGGAGGCCTAAAATAATCCCCCAAATTGGAGCTGTTGAGTTTGAGCAGGGAGAAGATTTAGAAAATCCTTTCTCCTCCCCACCCCGCTTTTTTGACTCTAAAGAAGCCTTTCTACTCAGAGCCAGGGAACCAGTTTTGCTTACTCTGACAGGGAAGCCAAAGTGAGTGCCAATTTACCATCATCTTTCCCAAAAGATGGTTGATTGTTGGATACTCAGACAGGTGCAGGAGATGAGTCTCCTTGTGTTTGGAAATCTCCCACTTTTACTACTTCCAGGGTAAAGTTATTCTCTGCCCCTCTGTCCTTCAAGCCTCTGCCACTGTAAATTCATGCAGCAAGCAGTGCGATGGTGCTACTTGTAAATTCGTGGAAAGAAGGTATTAAGATCTTTCTCTCTAGGAGGAGCATGTCTAGACCAATGTGGATGACCAGATGCTAAATTAGAGGTAGATTTTAGGGTTTTCTCTTCTCTGAGGACCCAGTCAATGGCTAGAATCAACTGTATGGGAATATAGCCAGTTTCCTCCCACCAAAAACTGAAAGAAATAACTTACCCCCCAGTCTTTCATTTCAATTCCATAGTACTCCTCGGCCACCTTGGCGTCAAGCAAAACTCCCATCGCCCTTTTTTTGGTTCCAGACTTTGTCCTTCTCTGACAAACACAGCTTCATGGGATCCTTTGTCCTATGTTATTCCCACCAGCTGTGGGGCCTTTAGTAAGTTTCTGAATTTCTCGCAGCTTCTGTTTTGGATAACAACACGTTGCAGTGAGCATTACAATGTCATGAACACGAGGCACAAGCGTCATGCCCAGCATTCATTCTCTCGCTTATCACATGATTATGGAGGTTCTCCCTGTGCCAGGTGCTGCTCAGCCCTGATGTATTATGGTTAATGAGTGCCCATCATGCCTTGGACATGGATGGTGGGCAGTGATTAAACATTTGATGAAATGGGACTGAATTAGTAAAGTGATAAAATTCTCCAAAGCTGTAGAGCTTCTACTGACACCATGTCAGATGCAGTATGGGTATTTCAAATTGAATAGCATGGGTTATTTGCCTCCTGGATGCTTGCCTCTCTAGGACTTCAGGTTCCACTATGATTACATTGCTTCAGTTACATGTGTAAGACTTCAGAAAGGATTGTCATTTCCTCTCTTCTGCCTCACCTCTTATAATTCCCACCAGTAATCAAACTTCCATGCTTTTCATATGCTGCTCTCTGTCTGGAGTGATCTTGTTTATCCCAACTCACATAACTCATGTCCTTTCCTACTTGCCAAACTCCTGCTCATCCTTAAAAACCCAGCTCAGAAGTTTGTTCTGGTAAGTCCTATTCTCAGTACTTACAGATGACCTGCTCCATCCATTCTCCCAGTGGTCATATTATCCAAGTACATGTCTCTTTCTCTGTCTAGACTGATAGCTTCTTGAAGTCAAGGTCCTATGTCCAATTCATGTTCGTATTCTTCATGACGACCATATTGTCTGGAATTGAGTAATTGCTCAATAAATGCCAGTTGAGTGAAGAAATAAATGCATGAATTAATGTGTGGTTGGATAGATGCATGTAGAGAGAGAGAAAGAGGTAAACATTTACATACGAATGGATGAATGGATAGACGGATGGATGGACAGACAAATGAATTAATACACAAGTGAATGTATAGTCCTGGTTTAATGGTAGTAATGACAGTCTTTAAAGTCTGTAATCCCAAATGGCTTTGATTAGTGAAATAATAAAGCAGGGCTGTCCTGTTCATTGCTAAGGTTTGGACCCTGAGGGCAGGAAGTCTCCAGGGTATTTCATGAGTTAATAAATCTGAGGACAGATGAATATGTTCATATGTGCTGTGGACTCTAGGTATGAATTGCACTCCATCTGGTCAAGGGGGAGCCTGCCCTCTGTGGGCTGTATTGTCCCTTCCCATCCTGCTCTGCCCTTCCTTCCCTCCGTGTGTGCTGTGATAGCCAAGTCCTAATTAATTATGGTGGCCTTCCTGCAAGCTGGGCCTCGACACCAGGGTTTTCTCTGCAGCCACGGCTGCTGCTGCCCTAGCTTCTTGCCAAGCTCGCCCCCCGCCCCCCCAGACAAACATACTTAGCAGGTGTTTTCCTCACATTAATAATCAGAATTGACACATTCTAAATGAGGGCCTCCTTGTTGTGCAGGGCAGCTCTGATGGATATGTGGGGGAGTTGACGGCCCCTGAGAAATGTTTTTGCCATTACCAGCATTTCTCTGACAGGTTTTTAATAGTCCCACTAAAACTGCAGTATATTGGAAAATTTTGTAGACGAAGTGCAAAGGGCTGCTATGACTTGGAGGCTCTGGTCTGGAAAAATACTGTTAGAGGAACATGGAGTTCCTTGAATAAGGGTGCTCTTAGAAGAACCTGCAATGGTGTTGGGTTGGGCTGAAAGCTGGGGAGTGGGCACTTTGGCCAAGGGTCTTTGCGGAAACCTGGGCTGCCAGTGGCACTAAGTAGTGACTCTTGTGAGCTGTGGGATGAAGGACAACTGAGGCCATGGAATACAGCCTGGATTTAAACACTGGATTAGAGAGGGTCAAACAGGATGGGTTCATTCACTCACTCATTGTTGCATAAATTTTTTTAATAATCACTTATTTACCTCCAAGTCATGTGTCCCAAATAGAAGTGAGACTCTGAAAGTTCAAAATTATATTAACTAATTTATGGCCTCAGGCTGTTTAGGCAGATTTGAAGCCTAGCCTCAGTTTCCTTGTCTCCAACATGAAGCTACTAATGCCTGGTTTTTTAGAATTTTATATGAGGGTTAGAGATCAAATGAATTAGACTCTTTGTAGGTCAGGGTCCCTGCCAGAAACAGCTGACATGTAGTAATGGGAAAATTGTGGTGAGTTTAGTATAGGATTGCTTATCAGAGGTGGGCAGGGCTAACAGAACAGAAGGTACAGCATCTTGGGGCTAGCAGCAGTAGAAAGCTCTTACCACTCCTTGGCCTCAAGGGGTCAGGGGGCTGTAGGACAGGCATTGGGCATTTGGGCATGAGCTGAAGTAAAGGGTCAGGTCATTGCCAACCTGCCTTCTAGTGGAGAGGCAGTCCAGAGAACAAATACTCTGATCCTTTTTTCTCACCCTCTGCTATCTTGGTGATGTGTCCCTTTGGCCAGACTCCAGAGGAGACCCATCGATACAGTCCATAAAGTTTAACCTTCCAGGGCACAGAGCAGGGTGAAGAGTATCCCCTCGGTGACATATGGGGAAGATCCATCCACAGCTGAACTCTTGGCAAGTCAGTTAATGGTCATTACTATGGGTATAAGGCACTAACGTCCCCATGGGGGATGTCCCCAAGGGTATGACTGTTGTTATTATTTCCAGCCTTATTATTTGCTAGCAGACTTGCTTCCTCCATTTTCTCACGTGCTTTCATTTTATCTCATTCTTCATGGACCACCAGAGAGAGGCCAACAGGTGGCAAGTCTGCTTTGCTTTCCAAGGGTTAAAATCAGGCCCTGAGAGTGAAATCAGCTATCCATAGTTCCTTAGGAAATCGGGTCCTTTCCAGGGACTGTAGTCAGTGGCAAAGACAGGATCTGAAAGATGAACAAACCTGATGATGCCCCAGGATAAGCTTTCCTAATTATTGATGGCAGCACCTGGATCACTGATGCCCTTTGGCTGGCTCACCTGTCAAGGAGCTGTCATTTAGGGACCCTCCTTTCTTCTCAGCCCACCGACCCTCCAAAAGGCTCTATTTAAGCCTCTTGGGGCAAAGCAGTGAGCCTTTCCCACTGGAGAGGCAGGATCCCAAGGAAGAGACAGGATACCTGATAGAGAAGTGTATTTGCCAGGCCTCAGACAGAAGCTAGAGTTGCCCCCACAGCCCCACCAGCAACAAGTAACCCTGGCCCGGTGTGAAAGTTAGGTACCCAAGATTTGGTGTGAGCCCAGATGGCTCTTTCATTCATTTACTGGGTAACTTGTGCATGATGACTTAAACTCTCTGAGCCTCCTTTCTTTCCCATGAGATGCAGAGAGAGACAGAACTGACTTAGTTAATGTCCTGAGCTTTGAGATTGTTGTGGCCATTTGCTCCTTTCCCCTTGTTGGGCCTGCGGACTTCAGTTTCGTTTTCTCCCATCCTCAGTTTGGAGTTCCAACCACCCCAGCATCTCTTCCAGCATTTCTTCTGCCATTCTGCGGTGTCATGGGAAGGCCACGGGGCCAGGACCCCATGGGAGCTGGCACCCTTCCGGGTCATCTTTAGAAGCTGCCTGGATGAGAAAGATGGAGCTGGGTTTGTGGGCTAATTTCACTTGTTATTAAAATGGGTCATTACTGAGCACATTTGCACCATCAGAGAATCATTTGGGTGAAAACCAGTTTGCTAGTAGGACTCCTTGTCATCTTTTTAAAAACTTCATTGTGTAGGTATATAAACGGGGACGGGGGCTGGGGGGAAGGAGCTGGGAGTCTAGAACAGTGCTTTTCAAACTTTAACAGGAATAGGTATCACCTGGGGATCTTGTTCTAGTGCAAGGCTAATTTAGTTGGTATGGGGAAGGACTGGAAATTCTGAATTTCTAATAACCTCCAAGGCGATGCCAGTGTTGCTGATCTGGACCATACTTTGAGGAGCTAGACCACTCAACCCTTCTGGGAGTTACATTTGGTTGACACGGCACAGCCGATAAGAACATTTTACATTGTAAACCTTATTTATGGATTGTATATCTGGAGTCTTCCAGTTCTTTCAGTATCTTTCTTCTTTCTTGCTGTAACTCCTGAATACCTATCAGACTTGCAGGTTCTACAGCTGTGTCGTCACTGAGTTGGGTCCCTCTCAAAGTTCATATGTCGAAATCCTAGCCCCCAGTACCTGAGGATGTGACTGTATTTGGTAATGATATCTTTAAAGAGGTAATTAAGTTGAAATGCAGTCTTTGGGGTGGGCCCTAATCCAGTCCTAGAACTCCTGAACAGCTATGCTACTCTGCCTTCCGTAATCCAACCTCAGAAACAGGGTCTATATCAAATACACTCAGGTTTCCATCCCCCTTGTTACTGAAGACTTCATAGTTAGCTGTTTAATATTGAGCTTCACCCCTGGGATCTCCCCAAATCATGGGTATCTGTAAAAAAGGCAGTGGTCACAAAGAATCACGTTGCCCTAGACTCAGAGTCTTTCCTCCTTAAAAAAAAAAAACAATGGGGCGCCTGGGTGGCTCAGTCGGTTAAGTGTCCGACTTCAGCTCAGGTCATGATCTCGCGGTTTGTGAGTTCAAGCCCTGCGTCGGGCTCTGTGCTGACAGCTCAGAGCCTGGAGCCTGCTTTGGATTCTGTGTCTCACTCTCTGGCCCTCCCTGCTCATGCTCTGTCTCTCTCTGTCTCAAAAATAAATAAAACATTAAAATAATAATAATAATAATAATATTTTAAAGGCATAAGTGACACTCAGAAAACTGCATGTTTACAGTGTAAAATTTGGTAAGTGTTTACATTTGCATATGCCTGTAAAACCATCATCACAACCAAGGACAATGAAAATATCCATCACTCCCAAGGGTTTTCTCCTGCCTCTTTACAGTCTCAGATTCCACCGCTGTTTCCAACCTCCTCAGGCAACCATGGATCTGCTTTCTGATTTGTAGAATGATTTGCATTTTATAGAATTTTATGTACATGGAATCCTATAGTATATACTGTTTTGAAAACATTGAGATATAATTGATATACTACAGTATTTACCAATTATTCCTGTAGGGTGCAGTGATTTTTAGTAAACTTACAGAGTTATGCAGACATCACCATAGTGCAGTTCAGATTTGTCCATCACCCCAGAATATCCTGCTTGGAATCAGCCTCCTGGTCTCCCACCTCCAGCTCCAGGCAATTCCTGAAGCTCCAGGGGAAATAATGGTCTGTTTTCTGTCTCTATAACTTTGCCTTTTCTGGGTGTTTTACACAAATTGAATAAAAAGTATGTTGTATTTTGCATCTGACTTTTTCTACTTACTGCAATGGTTTTTGGGTTCACCCATATGATTGCATGTGGCAATATTTCATTCTTTTAATTGTTGAGTAGTATTGTACTATATGGCTGTCCCACATTAATTTATCCATTCATCAATTGATCGACACTTGATTTGTTTCCAGCTTGGAAGTATTACAAACATGCTGATGTGGACATTTGTATGCAAGTCTTTGGACATATGCTTTCCTTTCTCTTGGGTAGATATCAAGAATTGGAAAGTGTGGATCATTTGTAGGTAAATGTTTGAACTTTCTAAGAAACTGCTGAACTATTTTCCAACATGGTATACCATTTACATGTCTACTAGCCTTGTATGGGAGTTCTAGTTCCTCACATCCTCATGGACGTTTGGTATGAGTAGTCTTTTATTTTGGGAATTCTAATAGGTGTGTAGTGATAACTCATTGTGGGTTTTTTTTTTCATTTCCATAATCATTGATGCTGAGCATCTTTCACTTATTTATCATCTGTATGTTGTCTTTGGTGAAGTTTCTGTTCAGATATTTTGCCCATTTTTTATTTGGGTTATTTTATTGAGATATTTTAGTTTTAAAATATTCATAACATAAAATTTGCCATTTTAATCATTTTACAACCTACAGTGCATTGGTATTGTTCATTGTTGTACAACCATCCCCACTATGGTTCCAGAACTTTTTCATCACCCAAAGCTCGGTACCCAGTAAGCAGTTAATCCTATTTCTTTCTCCCCACCAGGCCCTAACAACCACTGATCTGCTTTCTGTTGCTATGTGACCTGTCCATACAATGGAATATTATTCACCCATTAAAAAGGAAGCAAATACTGACACATTCTACAATATGGATGAACCTTGAACACACTAAGCTAAGTCAAAGAAGCCAGACCTAAAAAGTCACAGGTTATAGGATTCCGTTTATATTAAATTTCAAAATAGATAAATCTAATTATTGAATTGGAAGTGTTCTTTATATAATATTGATCCTTTATAAGCCATGTGATTTTCAAATAGTTCCTCCATGTTACAGAATTACATACCAGTTCTGAGGACTAAATGAGCTAATACATCAAGAACTTGGTATAGTGTCTGCCATAGACCAAGTGTTTGATATATTCCAGCTGTTGCTTGTATTTCATTATTTGGATCCTCTCTCATTGGGAATTTTAGTGATTTATTCTGACCCTGAGCTCAGTACAGAGCTCTTTGTGTATAGTTAAAGGTGTTTATTGCTAGATCGTGTCCCTGGAATTATGGTAGATGGACTTTCAAGATTGATACATGGTAGGTTCTCAACTAATTTTTTGTTTACTTAAATTCAAGTGAGTTAGTATATAGTGTAGCATTGGTGTCAGGAACAGAATTTAGTGATTCATAACTTATGTTTAACACCCAGTGCTTATCCCAACAAGTCCCTCTTAAAATTCCCATCATCCATTTAGCCCATCCCCCCACCCACCTCCCCTCCAGCAATCCTCAGTTTGTTCCCTGTATTTAAGAGTCTTTTATGGTTTGCCACACTTTCTGTTTTTATTTTATTTTATTTTTCTGTCTCTTGCCCTATGTTCATTCAACTAATTTTAAATGAAGTAACCTAAAGTGAGTAGTAATGATAATGATAACACTGATAATTGTCATAATAATGATAATAGCAATGATAATTTTTAAAATGTCAATCACTAACCTTTTGTCCCCAAATTAACTAACCTGTCATTACTCTTGACAGAAGGCACATCCAGCCACGTAAAATCCCCTAGAGAGAAGGGGACCCCATAGTCCTTCCTCACTTCTTTGAATCTGTCAGGCTCTCACCTGCTCAGAACCACACCTAAGGACTGTCCTCCTTTCTCAGTTTGAGCTGAAGTCTCTTTGGAAATTGTACACCTGTTTCCTGGTATGCTATTTCTAATAGAGGGACTTTATTCCCTAAAAAGCCTTTAAAAGTGTGTTTGTTTGTTCAGAAGGTGGAGAAGAGAGCAGAGAGAGGGAGGGAGACAGAGAGTCCCAAGCCAGCTCCATGCTGTCAGCATGGAGCCTGATGTGGGGCTCTATCCCGTGAACCATGAGATCATGACCTGAGCCAAAATCAAGAGTAGGATGCTCAGCCGACTAAGCCACTTGAGTATCCCTAAAGCCTTTAATTTACACAAAGATCATTTCTCCTTTCCCCAAATCCCAACTTCACTAGCCTTCTTTTCTCAATAATATCCACAGCAACCACAATAACAATGAATGTAGGCACTGTGCACTTTGTTATCATTAAAAATATGGGGCTATTGGGTGGCTCAGTTGGTTAAGCATCTACTTCGGCTCAGCTCATGATCTGACAGTCCATGAGTTCAAGTCCCATATTGGGCTCTGTGCTGACAGCCCAGAGCCTGGAGCCTGCTTGGGATTCTGTGTCTCCCTCTTTGCCTGCCCCTTCCCTGATCTCTCTCTTTCTCTCTCTCTCTCTCTCTCTCTCTCTCTCTCTCTCTCTCTCCCTCCCTCCCTCCCTCCCTCCCTCCCTCTCTCTCTCTCTCTCTCTCTCTCTCTCAAAAAGAAATACCCATTTTGCAGATGAGGAAATCCAGTCCCAGAGATTGTTTAACTTGCTCAAGGTTGCACAGGCAGTGAATAATGGTGTGTGGGTGATTCCAAGGGCAGCTCCTTGTCTACAGTGGTGCTTAGTTCTTCTTTTATTCCTCACTTGCTTTCTGACTTCTTAATCTTGTGTAGGGCGCCTTTCAGTTCCCTTTCATGCCTGAAGCCTCTGGTTGGAGGACCTCAAGCACCTGGCCTGGGCCTTGGGCGTCCAAAGGTCTGGCTGCTCATCCACTCTGAACCACTTCTCAAGATTAGAACAGGGGCAGCTCTGTTAGCTGAAATCTTAGCCTGGGTGCCTAAGAAAATCACCTGAAAAATGGGCATTCAGTCACTAATGGACCAAAACAAGGCCCAGATTCTTTTGGACCCCACTCAGAAAGTCCATCTTTCTCTCTTGGGAGGAGCCTGAAGAGAACAAAGTAGACTCTATTCCAGGAAAGAAGCCACAGCAGTTTCCACAGAGGCAAATAGAATCATTTTTCTTAGGTGTGTGAAGGTCCTCAAAGAGTGAGGTAATAGGTTTCTTTATTAAAAATTAATCTTCTTGTAAAACCATTGCAATACAATGCACTTTGATAAATCACCCCACGCTTCCGAGCACATTTATTATCCGTTCTCGGGAAACCGTGGAGCCCAGAGAAATTGGTGCTGCTGAGTGCACTGACGCTGTGCTCAGTAATGAACTCACGTGGGGGCAGGGGGTGGGGGCCTGGCACTGGGGACCAGGTCCTGGTCTGAAGTCTGCCAGGTGGCATGGATATTGCATGGGTATTACAGTTGGTTAGAATTTATTAAGATTAGTTGGATCTCACAGTTCCCGGTATGTGGCCTTTGGGTCTTCTGTGTTGGGAAATGTTTAGTAGGTGGGACAGTAGTCTTGCTATGGCTGATGGGATTGTGTGAACCTCCAGTTCTTGATGTAGCTGCTTTGGGAATATGGGAAGCAGACCAACACTCATTGCCTCACCCTACACCTTCTTATAAGGATGCCCATCATCATACATCTCCATTTAGTTTCACTTGCTGCTTTCCTAGGCTTTTTCTGATGGGGTATTGGGAGCAGGTGGGGTCCTCATTGGCTGAAGTACCACAGTTTTCTCCATAAAAGAGACAAGACCGATTCCTTTCCTTCACCTGGAGGGTCAACTGGATCCCAAAACTATGCCCCTTGAACCTCAAATTTCATAGTCTCCACATTAAAGCAGCTCCTTTATCTCCTGTTAACCCTTTTCTATATATATTTTTATGTAAATATCCAGGAAAAGAAAGATGCCCTTTCATCCTATCTTTTCTTTCTTGGGAATCCAAGAAAAAAGTATTTTTTTTCTCCAAGTTTCCCTCCCTCCCACGCAAATAAACACCCTGGACTTGAGATCCACCCACCTTTCTATACATCCCCCCCTACACACACACACACACACACAACAAAAAAACAGATTCCAAATTCCATTTGGGGTTCAGTTGAGGACATCTTCTTTCCTGTACTTCCTCCCTGCTTTATAATCCAATTTGGGTTTCTGCAAGGATTGTGTGTGTGTGTGTGTGTGTGTGTGTATACGTACGCATGTGTGCCTGTGTGTTGGAGGTATTTCTAGGAGCAGCTATTTTTCTATTACTGTTACTAAACAGGAGTGGAGAGCAGCTTGGGTCTTTGGGTTCATGCCCTTCTATCCTACCTCATTCCGTTAACATTTCTTTTTAAACTGAGCTTACTGACAAGCAGGTACAGATGGATAATGGAGTACTTACTGATATACCATTCGTGGCTAGAATTTCAGGCACTTGAGTTTTTACAGTGCCTGACACAGAGTAAGTAATAGATAAATGCCTTTTGAATGAGTAAGAGAGTGAGAAAGTAATGGGAGAACAAGTGAGTAGGCCAAAATCTCATAGCTCAGGGTATAGGAGAAGTCTTGCTGATGTCTGGCAGGATGGCAAATCACCAAGCCCCTCAGTGAGAGAAGCCAGGCTGGAGAGGAGGGAGGGTGGGAGGGATGCAAGGCAGGCTCATCAAGATGGGGCTGGAGATTGAAGCAGGAGTCAGACAGCATTGGGTCTTGTGGGCCATAATAGGTATCTGTGTCTTTATCGTGAGAGCATTGGGCACTTTGAAAAGCTTTAAGCAAGGGAATGATGGATAAATATATTAAATAATCTTTATCATCATCCAGATCAGTAGTAGCAACAAATCATTAGAATTGTCACCACTGTTAGCAGTATTAGCAACTGTTGAACTGCTGCTGAGCCAGACTGCATATTCTGTGGTTTCTATATCTAACTCAGTGATGCTTCTAGGCAATCCATACCATCATCTTGTGCATGCAGGGAAACTAAGACCCAGAGAAGGGAAGTGACTTCCGCAAGTAGGGGAGTCTGGATCCTGTAAGAAGTCATGCCATGCAAGTGCCTGCATCATATGGCTCTCAAATGCCACATATAAGGAGACACTGGTGGGCACTGGGTTCTGCTCTTGGGGGAGCTATACATGACACAAGAGCTTCTGCCTTTCTTCACTTGATCAACAGATTGCTTGAACACCAATAGCATGTAAGGCACCATGCTAGACATCTTCAGAAGCCCTTTCCTGAAGCATATAGAACCTCTTGATTGGACATAATCCAAGTCCATCTCTAGAATATTTCCCCCTGCCAGGTTTGGGGAAGGAGCAGAAGAATAAGACAAGACCTTGTTTCAGAGAGCTGTGGGCATGGTGGGAAAAAGTCACAGAGTCATGACCGTGGAGGACATCAGGGAGCCATGGAAGACATCAGGGACTGTGACCTAGGACCACAGCTGGGTGCTGCCGCATGCAGTTGAATCTCCCCTGAGTGTTGCATCCCTGTATCCAAAAGGCACATACATCCCTTGTAATTTCTCACATGCAGCTTACACTCAGCAGGGTTCAGCAGAGACTCCTACTCTCATGTCCCCACTCTCAGTAATTGGTTCTCCATCCATCAATCACATCTCCCTCATTCCCACTATACAGTGGATGAAGCTGCCCATTCCATCATTAATTCCCTCTTGAAGCCCCAGGCCTCGTCTTTTTCCTTCCATTCCTGCCCTCCTTCTGCTTCCCCTCTCCTCTGCTTTCTCTCCATCCACAGGGTCACCGTCCTGCCCTGAGAATTTGCCAGTTTCCTCTGCCCAGAGCTTCTCTACCGCCAGCCATGCTCTGCCTCTGTCCTAGTGTGATCTTTCAAAAGCATCACTACATCTGGCCACTTCTGTATTTGAAACCATACAGAAGCTCTGCTTTGCCTGTAGAAAGCAGTGCACACTCTCTGTCTTGGAACACAAGGCTCTCCTGAGCCAGATGCTGGACCCCTGCCAGCCTTGTCTTTGGCCATTCACCCCTCCTGAGCCTGATGTTGCACTATGGCAGCACTCCTTGACGTATTACCAGGGTTGTGTCTCGTGCCTTGGCACATGTGGTTCCTTCTGCCTGGAATGCCCTTTCCATCTGCTGTGTCTGCCTGGTAAAGTAGTGCTCATCCTTTAAGACTTGGCTTTAGTTTCTCTCAAAAGATATTTTCTGAGCGCTTTCTCCGTGTGGTAGAACCAGGCCTAGGCAGGCAATGGAGCTACAGAAATGACTATGTTAGCTCCCTGGGCAGCTTTTTCCCTTAAATGTCACCTCCTGGGTTCATTCATGGCTCCATCAGGGAGGGTTGGTTCTTCTTTTTGTGTCTCCTGTTAGATCACACTCTGTTGAAGTGACTTGTTCAGAAGCCAGTGTGCCCTCTGGACTGGGAAGTCTGGCCTGGAGTGACAGTATCCTAGTCTTCAGATAACTTTATAAAGTGCTTATCTGTAGGAGAACTGTGCATTTGGACAGTACCCATGCTTTCACATTGAATCTTTCCGCTAACTCTGTGAAGCAGGTAGTGGTTATTCCCATTTTACAGATGAAGGAGCCGGGGCTCACAGGATTAAAACACTTACCTGTAGTGAGTCCTCATTGAACAGCCTGACGCTGAAGTCTATTTCCTTAACCACCTTGCCCTACTGCCGCCCTCAGCTTTATGTCTTCGGGAACTTACAGCGAACTGAGTACACAGATGTTTTCTAAAGGAATCTGATTGTGGTATAAACCAGAGAGGAGAGGAGGCAGGGGGAGCAGGTGGGTTGAGGAGGGGCCTTCCGTGTGAGCCTGACTGGTAGCTGCACTATGCTTGGGGTGTTAGCATGCACCAGCATGAGTTCAGACTCATCAGGCTTTCATGCACCAGGGAGGGGAGCCATCCCCAAAGGCTTTTTTATCATAAGCCCCACAAATTTCTTCCATGGCTCCAGCTATATGCTTGCTGGTCAGTTATCAGAGGGCACCTGAAAATGAGCTTTGTACAGAGGAACATTGTCCCTCCGAAAAAGAGATATGAAATCATGCCTATGAAAAGCATTGCTGCCTCCTCCCAAATCGTTCTCTGTGACTCCAGCAGTGCCCTGGGTGACACTGTGCCCCTGTCTGTCTCCCAGGCTCTCTCAGACTCACAGGGCTTTAAATGGATCAGACAGTTAAACACGCCAGTCTAAGAAAAAAAAAACACCAGTCTACATCCAGCCCTCTCTTTGACAGCAATTTCTTAGACGAAAGCTTGATCCCAGTTTCAGGGAGTGCTGTCCCCTCTTTGAATGACAGTTTTCATACCCTTTGACCCGAGTCCCATGTTGTTAGGGTGGTCCATCATCCACCTGTGAGCCCACCTCTGCTGGGAAAGTGGGGAAGGCCCTTGCTGGCCCTTAGCCCCATGGAGGTGGGCTTCTCCCTTCTTTTTCCATAGACCCACTGCCCAGAGATGCTCCCATCAGGATTTCTGCAGCCTCCCTGCCCACAGTGCAGCATGCCCACATCCAGACAAAGTCATCTCTCAGAGAAGATGATAGTTCCTTGCAGCTGACTACTGCCATTTCCTGCTTATCTGGCCTAAGAGATAACACAGGAGCCATCTCAAGTGCTGGAGCCCAAGGGCATGGCCAGTCTGGACACCTTCCATCCCAGATTAGGCTAGGGAGTGGGTTCCCCATCAGTCTCTTGGCATTATTGCTGCCAGACCACTTTACCCTCCAGGCCGGTTCTGGCCAGTTCAACCCAACGAACATTTGTTCATTATGGGAGGGGGTGGCACATAGTATAAATTGGTTAAGAGCATGTTCTCTAAAACCAGATTCCCAGGCTAGAGATTTTGGCTCCATACCTAATAATCTATGAGACCTTGGGCAAGTAATTGGGCCTCTTTGTTCCCAGTTCCTTCATTTTAAAAATGTAGTCAAAAATAGCTTTTCTAGGAGGGCACCTTTTGGGATGAGCACTGGGTGTTGTATGGAAACCAATTTGACAGTAAATTTCATATATTAAAAAATAAAAAAAAAAAGCTTTTCTATCACAAACTTGTTAGGGTTTAATGCAAGACATTAAAACACTTAGAACAAAACCTGGCCAAAGCAGTGTGCTTCTTCATCATATCATTCTCATTATTATTATTACAAGTAAGAGTCAACCCTGCACCTGGGTCAGAATTCTACCCTTTTGAGCGCATTTGACCCACTGGTATGCCCATTGCTTTACACGCCCTGCCCCCTCCATTCACCATGGATCCTGGAGGGCCGTGGCAGACCCTGGCACAGAGAGGGCAGTCAGGTGTTTGGACTGTGAGTGCATGAACATCCCTTCACTTGATTCTCATCTGCTGGCACATGACCTGGCACAGAGTAGGCATTGGATAACTATTTTGGAAGTGAGCTGAGGGCTTGCATATGTGAATTGATAAACACATGACTGATTACCATGTGGTGAGCATGTGACATAAAAGGTAGCTCCTGACTTCAGGGAAGTAACCACCTTACAGAGTTGTACACACATGTGGCACAGCACTGAAGTATTTTATCAGAACAGTATGAATTGCTTATCAGGAGCCTAACGCATGTCTGACACCATCCTGTACAGGATAGGAGTTAAGCTTTGGTGGCCACACTTTGGCTTTGAATCCAGGTTTTGCCCCTAACTAGTTATAGAAACTTGGGCAAGTTGCTTCAGCTGTCTGTGCCTGGGGGCTGGCAATGCTCGTCTCCATGGCAAGGAGTAAGAAGCCAAGATTCAGAATGATTCAATTCATTTTGTCAGGGTCATGGTGGTAGGAGGGGGAGGGCTCTGGAGTTGGAGCCATTATTTCCTGTTATTTCCAAGATCGGTAAGGGCCCTCTGAGATGCTGAATGAATAGGGACAGACTGTTGAGGAGGAAGGGCAGGGGGCTGCTTCCCTCTCTCATCTTCGAAGCATGTCACTCTTGCCAGAGAAGAGATTGTCTGTCTTCCTCCTTGACAGGGAGAACAAGTACCAGACAGTGTCCCGGAGTCTGGGGCAAAAGGCCATCTGGTGTCTCCATTTGTCTCAGAAAAGCCAGGGCACATTCCCAGGGCCCCAGTAATGCTCCCTCCATGCAGGGGTGACTTCAGGCTGGTCAGCAGCTTTCAGAGGTGATTGACACATGCAATTTCTCTCCTCCTGTCTGGCCGAGGTGTGAAGGGAAAATTGGATGTTGTTGAATAATTGAAAATGAAAATCCCTCCAAATTGATTCCTATGAAAACAAAATTGAGTTCCACAATTAAGCATCCTGCCTTTGCAGGGCATCTGAGGCCTCTGTCTTCTTAAGCTGTGGGCTCAGATGTGGCTTTTTCACATGATCCGTGCATGCTTGGAGTGTAGTGGTGGTTTTAGGGTTCTTAGGCTAGCTGTGCAGTTGGACGCATACAAACCCAGAGAATCACAAAAAGGTATTTTGAGGGCTTTCTGTCCCTAGTTCCTTGGTTCTTGAGGTGGGTTAGGGAAATTATCCTTTCTTGCTCTTCCCCTGGGGCACCCCAGTGGCATAACTATACACTGTCCTGGCTTGTTTTCAGAAGGGACTTGGAAGTTGGCTCTGTCCCTCTGCCTCCTTCTCTAGGAGAGTGAATCTCTTGTTTCACTCCGTCAAACCCCGACATCATTATACTTTCCAATCCATGGCCTCGAGTGTTTCTCTAAGAACTTAGACTCCTGGAATATAATAGGCTTTTTACTTGGAGCTCATGGGTGGGATTAAGCAGGTCCATGAACTCAAATGTAAAAAAATTCTATCATTTTTTGAGTGTGCATTTTTTGGGTAGTGAAAAAAAAAACACATAAAATTTACCATTTTAACTAATGGAAGGTGTATAATTCAAGGGCATTAAATACAATCACAACATTGTGTAACCATCACCCCGTCTAGTTCTTTTTCATCACCCCAAGTAGAAACTGTCCATCAAACAGTCTACTCCCCATTCCCTCCTCCCATCTCCCCACCAGCACTTTTCACCTAACCTTTACCAGAAATTTATTATGCCCCTCAAATGTGAACTTCAGAAAAAAACCACAAGAACGTTAGCATTACCTATGACTCTATCAAGAATAGAAATCTCAGATATTTTCATACCACATTAAAATGCTACAGGTATCTTGAAAGCCCTTTATGGGGGCGCCTGGGTGGCTCAGTCGGTTGAGCGCCGACTTCGGCTCAGGTCACGATCTCGCGGTCCGTGAGTTCGAGCCCTGCATCGGGCCCCTGTGCTGACAGCTCAGAGCCCGGAGCCTGTTTCAGATTCTGTGTCTCCCTCTCTCTGACCCTCCCCCATTCATGCTCTGTCTCTCTCTGTCTCAAAAATGAATAAAAACGTTAAAAAAAAAAAAAAGAAAGCCCTTTATGGCAGGAGTTGACAAATTTTTTTCTGTAAAGAGCAAGGTAGTAAATATTTTTGGTGTTGTGACCCATATGGTTGCTGTCTCAACTATTCAACTAGGCCTTTTAGTGTGAAAATAGCCATAGATAGTATGTAAACAAATGGGAGTGGCTGTATTTCAGTAAAACTTTATTTATAAAAACAAGTGGTAGGCCAACTCGATCTGTGGACCATAGTTTGCTGACTCCTATTTTATGCTCATCTCTACCCTAAAGTTATTATAGTTATTAGACCACCACTAGATATTGTTACTTAAGGTGTCATTGAAAACGCCTGCATTGGGGCGCCTGGGTGGCGCAGTCAGTTAAGCGTCCGACTTCAGCTCAGGTCACGATCTCACTGTCCGTGAGTTCGAGCCCCGCGTCAGGGCTCTGGGCTGATGGCTCAGAGCCTGGAGCCTGCTTCCGATTCTGTGTCTCCCTGCCCCTCCCCCGTTCATGCTCTGTCTCTCTCTGTCTCAAAAATAAATAAATGTTAAAAAAAAATTAAAAAAAAAAAGAAAACGCCTGCATATAGTTCTATCACAAATCTTTGAGATATATATTTTAACATAAGTTCCCTTTATCATTTTATGTATATTATTTGTGCTTTATAAATGTTTAAAGTGATCATTAGGTTTCTTCTGACTTAGGAAGAAGTTCATTACACAAACAAGCTAAGAAGCCCCAAATCCTTAAGCAGTCGTCTAGGCAATTCTTGAATGTCTTTACAGCAGTGTTTCAGAAATGCTTTTCTAGCTGCTTCTTGCATACCTCCAATGGCATAGTGCCATCTACGTCCCAGGGAATTTCTTTTGCGGGCATCTCTGACTCTAAGAATATTCTTTCTCCTGTTGAGTCTGCGTCTGTCTCTTTTCTACATGTTGGTTCTGTTCTTAACCTCTTTAAAGTTACATAGGACAACTTACATTCCTCTTCTGTACAATACTTGAAGACAGTGTTCTGCTCACTACGTAAGTCCTCTTTCTCTTAGATCAAGAGTCAGCAAACTTCCTGGAAAGAGCCAGATAGTAACTATTTTAGGCTTCCAGGTCATGGTACTTTATCTTAATTACTCAACTCTTCTATAGTGTGAAAGCAGCCATATACAATATGCAAAAAAAAAAAAAAAGAAAAGAAAAAGAAAAAGAAAAAAAAGAATGTAGCTATGTTCCCATTAAATTTGAGTTGCCAACCCCTGCTTTAAATTAAAACCTCCCTTTTGCTATGTTCACCATCTTCCTCTGAACACATACCAGTGTGTCTGTGTGACTCTATTCTCCATCTATCATCCATCTACACACCCACCCATTCATCCATCCTCTACCCACCTACCCAAATATCTATCTATCCATCCATTCATCCATCCACCCACCTGTCTACCTGTCCATCCACCCACCTGTCCATCAATGCATCCATTCATCCATATATATGGGAAGTAGTCATTTAGTTCATTATCAATAATTTATAATTACTAGCTATAGTAGATGTACAAGAGAAAAATAGGGCATTACAGACTAATGGTAGGTGGGATGACTACTTAGATGGTGTGATCATGTCAGTTTTCTGAAAAACTGACATCTTAGCCTGGAAATGAGGATGAAAAACATACAGTCATGTGAAGGTGAGGAGTGGGACATTTCAGCACAGGGTGGAATATATGGGGGGGTGCCAGCACAGGGAAGACTGTGGTGTGACTATAGGCTAGATAGGAGAAAAAGGTGGTTGGATATATTAGCTATCCATTGCAGTGTAAAAATTACCTCCAACACTCGGTGACTTAAAACAACATCTATTATCACACAGTTTGGTTGGGTCAGGAATCCAGGTGCAACTTAGGTGGGGCCTCTGTTTCAGGGTCTCTTACAGACTGCAATCAAAGCATGTCAGCTGAGGCAGCATCATCTCAAGGCTCATCTGAGGAAGGGTCAGGTCTCAAGCTCTCCCACCTTTGCTGTCTTCTATTCATTAGAAATAGGTCTGGAGGTCCAGCTCACATTCAAGGAGAGGGGACCACACAAAGGCATAAATTCCAGGAAGAAGGGATCACAAGGGAGCCTTAGAAGCTGCCTACCATACTGGTGTATAGAGGATAGTGGGGAGACTGAGGCAGGGACCAATCTTGCAGAGATTTCTAAGCTGTAGCCAGGACTCAAAGTTTATCCTAACTATCACAGGAAGCTCCAGAATGGTTTTAAGCAGAGAGTCACATGATGAGCTGTGTGTTTGGAAAAGATCATTTTGACTGCTGAGTGAAGAATAGATTGAAGGGGCAAAGAGAGGAAGTGACAGGAACCAGTAGGAGGCTGGTTGAGGTCATCTGGGGAAGAAATAATGATGCCTTGGACCAGGGTGGTGGCAGTGGGGATGAAGGGATGGGGAAGGATATCAGTCTTATTTTGCAGGTAGAGCCTGGAGTCTGTTCTAATGAACTGCACATGAGGCAGTACTCAGTGGGCTTCTCTACCACTTCCTGCTCCCTTTGGTAGCACCCCCTGACCACTGTCTCTCTAAGCTCCTGTGCAGATCTGCTGTCCATAAGCCAGGCATTGACGCAAGAGAACAAAGACACTGCTAATGCTGTAAATCCTGGATCCAATTTATTTGTTATTTTCACTCATTTGAAATGCACCTGTTACCCCAAAGGCCTTTGAATGTTATCAACAGCAGCTACGAATCAAAGAGAAATTGGAACCTTTTTGAAAAATCCTCAGTTGTTCAAAGGGGAAACAAACAGAAAAAAAAAGTTTTTTTTTTTCTTCCTTAGATGACTTATTGGCATAGATGGCCGGGCTCATGAAAGACCCTTGGGAGCAAGATTTGAGGATATTTGCCTTTCCTTTTCTCTTGATTCAATTTCCTTCGTTTGCTCAATATATTCAAATGGCCCTGACATTTCACTGCAGGGTTTTAAAAACATCAAACTGCCTCTTTCCTCCAGGCTAGGATTGTCCAGAACTCATCTCATGGGGTGCAAAGTCCATTTGTGAGTTGTGCCCAATATGGTGGCCTCTCAGGGTCTGATGTCACCTAGCTGAGTCTTGGGTTAGATACCTTTTGCTCAGCAATTGGGTGGAGTTGGTGAAACTTCATTATCCATGTTGTGGGTCAAGCCTTACTATACATTTTGTAATGAAGCTGGTGGTGGATACTGCTTCAACTCAGTCCCTAAAAGGGACTCAAGGGCATAAGGGAATCACTGAATTTCCAATTATTTGCTTTTCCTTTTTTTTTTTTTAACATTTATTTATTTTTGAGACAGAGAGCATGAACGGGGGAGCGTCAGAGAGAGGGAGACACAGAATCTGAAACAGGCTCCAGGCTCTGAGCTGTCAGCACAGAGCCCGACGCGGGGCTCAAACTCACGGACCGTGAGATCATGACCTAAGCCAAAGTCGGCCGCCCAACCGACTGAGCCACCCAGGTGCCCCTGCTTTTCCTTTTTTCATATAAAAATGAATGTGATTCTGTGAAAGCACAGTGTCTGTCATAGACTGGCAGCTGGAGGAGAGAGGGTTATATGGGGCAAGGATTGTGGGGGACTTAGTTAGGTCTGGTCACCTTGGGAAGATGGGGTTCAAGTCCCAGCAGGAGTGGTGCCTTCCAGCTCTGTTCAGGTGGGTGTCTGTGGGTCTGGTCCAGGAGATGAGGTGAGACCCCTGGGAAGATGACATACAGCAACTAGGATGATCTTTGAATCCAAATCAGATCACATTGATGCCTTCTCTGTGGGTCCCCACCCCATAAACTAATCACATCTTTTCCATGGCTGCACTGTGCCTATCTGGTCTTATGGCTGCCTGTCTCCCAAGCAGGCTTTGTTCTCCCTGCCATTCCCTGCGGCTCTAACAACGTTGACTTCTTCCAATGACCCAAGGTCAGTCCTGCCTAGTCCAGTCCCAGCTGTTGCCTCTGTACCCCACGGCACATAATGAGTGTTGTCTTGAGGCATTCAGGTCTCCTCTCACACCCTACTTCCTCAACCAAACCATTCAAGACTTTCCCATCTAAATGAGGCTCATACCTCCCACTCTGCCACATCCCTGTTTCATTGTGGCCCTTACCACCACATAAAATAATCTTTCAAATGTATTTGTTGGATAGTTGAACATCCGTTCTCCTTACCCATAACAATACAAACACCTAAAATACTTCATGTGACATAGTAGGTGCTCGGTAAAAATTTAATGAAAGAAAAAAAAATTAAAAACAATGCATAAGCTCCTTTAGGTCAGGAACTCAGTCTTGTGTCCACTGCCTAATATGGGGTCTGGGGTATGGTAAACTCTCAAAAAACGTCTATCAAGTGTCTTAATCCTAGAAGTAAGTCATGCCCGTTTTGTTGAAGGAACACCCTGGCCATCAACAGGCTGCATTGCATTGAGGAGGCAGGCCTCAGCTAAGGGCTCAGGGAAGAACTGGGCACAGGAAGAGAAACAAGACTGGGTGGGCAGAAAGCCAGGTCACCTCGGTCAGGTATAACCTGAGAGGCCTAAGGGAGGTTGAATCTCAACACATATAGGTAAGTCAGATCCTACTCCAGACCCACCTAAAACTTAGGCAAAGGCAGTGAAGCTAGATCCAAGGTCTGTTGGTTAATGGATTGGGGAGGGTGAATCCACAGAAGGAAGGCTGAGGCAGGCATATTAATCTGCTACCTCATAGCTCTGTGGCCTTGGGCTAGCTTATTGGCATTTCTGTGCCTTAGTTATCTTAATGTAAAATTGAGATGAATGACAGTGCAGTTCTTGGGGCTGTTGTGAAGATTGGGCAGTATACAACACATGAAATGCTAAGGTCACCATCGGGCACGTTGACAACATGTAGTACATGTTAGTTGTATTGTTATGTTTCTGATCGTACTATAATTCCATATTATTTGTATGTCTCTGCCATTAGCTTGTAAGCTCCATGAGGACACATGCCCATTCATGGGACTTTCTGTGCAAACCTATCAAATATCTAGTGGCTTCTTAATTGGGGCATCATGGACTTAGCAGAGGGAGAAAGCTGGGTTCTTGGTCTTAGAAGTAGAACAGGAAGAGGAGATGCTCCAGAAGCTGACCTCTTATGGACTGCAGCTCTCTGGGACCACCACCAGAAATGGTATGCCTATGATAGTATATAGAAACCTTGCTGTAAATGATAGGTAGAAGACTCCTTAGTGGTTCTCTTGTTCAGGCACCTGCTATAATAATCTGACACCCGAGAAAGAGATTCTCTAATGATCCTTCTATCCCTCTTTGGACCACAGATGTTTTTGAGATTCTGGTGAAAGCTAAAGTCCTCCTTGAATGCATAAGCACAATTTTACGTTCAATTTCAGAGTATCCACAGAACTCAGAGTATGCCAAGTGGCAGGGGGGCATAGTCAAGGCAGGAACCTCAGTCTTGAGTTATGGTCATTAACAAGTCTCACTGCCTTTGCCAGGTAGCTCACTCTGAAGAACAAAAAGGAGGTGATAGCTCTTTATGATTTGCTAATTCAACAAATATTTGTATTAATAAGTTGGTAGAATATTAGAAGCAAAGGATAAAGTCCATTCATATTCTTTCAATTATAGAGGTAACTTGGCTGATGCAATGTTACCTATTAAGAGACTCTTAGAGTGTCTCCTTTAATTGAAAGATAAGGATGATTTGTGATCAATGAGTCAAGAACTGATGTCTCTTGTTCCTTGAAATGCTTGATGTTGGCAAATCTCTGTCTTGAGAGAGAGACGGAGAAGAGACAGGTGGTGGAAAGAAGTACAGGGGAAGGGGAAGAGAGATTTTGTTTCCTTTGTTTCTCAGCTTAGTTATCTCTCTTCCATGCAACCCCTCCTTATCCAAAATTATTATAATACTATAACTTTTTAAAGATTAGAATCTCTTATGTGTTTATGTAGAGGTAAAAAAATTCACACATATGCTTGCTAATCTCTCTCTCTGTAAACCTGGAAAGGGGAGGATGGCATTGTGTGGCACAGGGTTGAAGTTCACTTTCTGAAATGTAAGTGACCTGCCTGACCCCAGGGGACAGGAAGTGCATCCTTTGCACATAACTGCCTGACCTAGCCTTGAACACCCTACAAAACAGGACACCTGAGCCGAACATGGACTTCGTGCATGATAGCAAGTCGACACCACACAAGGCGTGCGTCCCAGGCAGGAGAGTCTCACATCCAAGGACGTTGGGCAGAGGGAAGCAGAGCAGGGCACATGAGGACTGCTGCATACAGCCCCATGGAACCTATAAAAGCATTGATCAGCTTTGCAGGAGACACTATCACACATCTTGTTCTGCTTAATTCTGATGAGGAGGATTGGGGAAGCTTAGTGCAGAAACAGGGATTTGTGTACCTCAATCCTAGTACGGCCAGACTTTATGGGTATCAAAAATCTGGCTTGTTTGTTTAGAAAAATTTATGTTCCTGAGCCCTGACTTGGATCTACTAAACCAGCATCTTCAGGGACAAGGCTCAGGAATCTGCCTTCCCAACAAACACCCTGGGGAATTTGGAGGCAGGTGGTCCTTTGAGAAATGCTGGACTAGATGATCTCCAAGGATACTTCTCTCTCAAGGTCTTATGAGGAAAAGAGTCTCATCTTCCACCCCCATAAAATGTGTTTCCTGTCTCATCCATTTTAGTTCTTGATTAAACTCAATTTGGCGAGTTGTTAATATCTGATTACATATTCATCTTCTGTAGTATTTTTGTGGGGGACAATTGATGGAAAGCTCCTTGAGGAGACATGCCCATAGCCTCCCATCCTCCCATGGCACAGTCCCAGGAGAGACACTGGACCCAGCATTTCTCCATGCCCCCTTGGGTGGTGGGGACACAGTGATGTCTGGGGAGGACTAGGGACATTAGGAGGCTGATGGTGCTTGGAGGAAGGCTCTGGGCTTCAAGTTGAGAACTCAGATTAGTCCCTGCCAGAAGTTAGAGTGTGAGGCAATTTAGCAAATTGTAGCTTGCAGCAGATGTTTAATTAGTCGTGAGGCTGTGGGATGACTGGAGTCTGAGGGATGGGAGGGCAGCTCCGTCTGCCTCTGCTGCCACTGCCGACAAGGGGGAGGTGGGCTCTGCAGCTGGGGGCAAGACCAGGCTGGAAGAGCCAGATCCTGGTCTGGAGAGCCAGGAAACCAGGAAACCAGGAAAGAAACACCAGGTGGGTGGAGCCCTGGGCTATGGGAGGTTTAGGGAGCTGAGAAGCTCAGTATGAGGGCATGGGCAGCTGCTGAGACTCTTTATCCCCATAGCTGGGGGGGTCTCAGGCAGTTTTCCTCTGTACACACCCAGAAGACTTTTCTCAAGACATCCCAAATTGAGTTGTTTATCCTTAACCCTTGCTTGTTTTTCTTCCATGTTCCCTGTTTCAGTGGATGGAACTGTGATCCACTCTGCTACTTAGGACCCGTCCTTGATACTTTGCCTCCATGTACAGTTCATCACCAAGTCTGCCAATTCTATCTTCTAAACACATTGCAAACTCACCTCCCGTCTCTCCCTTCTTTGTGCCAGAATTTCTCAACCTTGGCACTTTGGCCATTTTGGGCTGGATAACTCTCTGTTGTGAGGGGCCATCTTGTGCACTGTAGGATGTTTGACTGCATCCCTGGCCTCCACCCACGAACTGTCAGTGGTACTTCCCCCCACATTGTGACAGCCTTAAATGTCTCCAGACATTGCCATATGTTCCCCAGAGGGCAAAAGTGCCTGACTGAGAACATGGCTCTGCACCAACCCAGGCCACCTCTTTCTCTCCACGTATCTTTGCACCACCTTCCTGACTTGTCTCCCATTTCTATCCTTCGCCCAGTGCACCCTCCACATTGAAGCCAAAGGGATGTGTCCCTGATGGAAATTGGATCATACGGTTCTCTTACCTACAATTTCCAGTGGCCCTGGTACCTCCAGAAGGGTCCATATTCCCTAATGTGATTTGGAGGTAATAGGAAGGACCTCTTACATTAAGGACCCTATCCGCACTTCTGGCCTAATCATCTACACATGTCCATCTCACCCCCCTCTGCTTTAGCTCCACTGCACTACTACAATCTTCCCAATTGCCCCTTCGAACCCCTGCTACTCCTTCCATGGAACCTTTGCACATGCTCATAGGATTCCAGGCTTACTGAACTTTTTTCGGTTTCTTGACGACACACATACTGCTCCCTCTGACTGAAACACCCTCAAGGATGTAGCCCCGAGTGTCCTGGAATAATGTAAGATGAAGGTTTCTCCAGCTGGAAGAATCCTTAGTGATCTTATTGGCCATGTGTTTTGTTCTTTGATCCCCATCTAAATCTGATCAGAGACAGCTTTCTCAAACATTACATAAGCCGCAGAATCGTAGTCACTTCCAGCCCCATTCCTCACATCTCCCTGTTCCCAGTCTGCCTTATTATTGGGGCAGGAAGGGCAGAAATGCCTTTTCAGGAAAGCCAACTGACTCATGCTCTATTCCTCCTGTGTCCTGGGAGGTTCCTGACAGAGTTGGAGTTTTCTGGATCTACTTCCATTCCCAGTTTAATTTCAAGGCTCCATGTGATTTCAAGTAGCTTGCCAGTCATTATTTTTGTAATATTGGCTTTCCCAGCCAGACTTCTACAAGGGCAGGATAGACCATTCTTATCTTACCGATCACTTTATTCCTGGTGCTTACCATAGTGTCTGATATGGAGTATGTGCCCAATAAATACTGTCAAATTGATTGGAATGGAAGATTCTCTGGAAGGTAGGGGTAAAGCTCCTGGGGAAGACTGGCTCAGATTTCTACTTCAGAAAGAGACAAACACAGGCCTAACCAGCATTCATGATACCTGAACTCTGGTTCTGGGACTGGTGTTTACTTATTATGTGACACTGACCAAATCACTTTCTCTCTCTGGATCTCGGTTTCCTTATCTGGAAAATGGGAGCTTTGATCAGTGAATAACTACATTCCTTTCAGCTTTAGTATTGGTGAATGCTATTCATGAAGCAAGTACAACAAAGTCACCCTCAGAGAACAATAATCATAGTAATAGTTCATCTTGACTAAGCACCTTTTGCAGATGACCCCTTGAACTCACACCAGTCCTCTGAAGTGGTTCTTTTATTATTCCCATGTTAGACATGAGGCAAAGGAAGCCAGAGGAGCCATTCTCTCTACTCACGTTCAGTTAGGGAGGTGTGTTTCTCAGGAAAATTTGTACCTCAGGGGACAGATGACAACATTTGGAAAACATTTTTGGTTTCACAACTCAGCGGGGAGTGCTTCTATCATCTAATGGTAGAGGCCATCTATTGATAACCATAATTCCCAGGAGAGCCTCTGCAGCAAAGAATTATCTAGCCCCAAATGTCAACAGTGCCAAGATTGCAAAACCCTGACTTCAAGCTAGACTTGACTCAGATCAGCCAATTCTAGAGTCCATGTGCTATGCCACCACATTTCAACTGGCCTGATCCCCAGAAACATTTCTCTACCCTCTACTCAACACTTATCAGGGAGAAAAAGTCTTTAAAAATCAAAGAAAATTGAAACCAGAAATCTGATGTCCCTAACTGGGAGGGAAATAAGGGTTTTCTCGAGGACCTACTTTCTGTCCAAAGCCATTTTCTCATTTTATGGCCATAATTCTCTCAGCCCCTCCCCATCCTGAGCCATTAAGCATCCTATTGGCATTATCTGTTCCTGGCTCACCAGGTGAAAACTTCCTATAAGCACACCCACCCCCCTTGCTGCACACCAGTACAACTTAGAGAATAATTATCAAGTGCTTCATCACTCAAGATACCCTGAACTACAAACAACACACCTGGCCAACACAACCAACAGTGCTTATCAATACTGACACTGAGTATTGCGCTCAACAAGAAGTTTGGAGTCAGGTTGTTCCAGGACTAGTTCAACAGAATCAAGAATCCAGACCTTGGTCCACAGTTTTGCTTTACCACCCTCAGCAATCACTTTCATCCTCATGTTATTGGCCACCAAAGCTTTAGGCATCATGACCTCCCACTGAGTTTCAAGGCAGGAAGTGGATGAATGGAAGCTTTTTCTTCTTGCCGCTCTCTTTGTCTGAAGAATTGCTTTCTGAGAAGATGCCCTTACTGTCCATCCTCCTCTTACAGCTCATTGACTGGAAATCAGTCTCATGGTCACCCCTGGGGGCAATCATGACTGGGAAGCTAAGGCAGACAAGTGAGAAGGTATTTGGGTTGGCTATTGGCTAAACAGCTAATAAGTGTCTAGTCTGTGTCAGAGACTGTGTTAGACCCTGGGAATAGTAACCAAGGCACGCGTGGCCCATTGCTTGTCGTCCATCTAATATTTAACTCAGTAACACTCTTCCTCCTCAGTTTCCCCACATTCAAAGTCAGTAGAGTCATTAGGTCCCCACTGTGTTTTAGAAATTGGCTTGGGCACTGTGTCATGTACCAGGTGACAAATATAGGACAGTTTTCTTGCATCTCAATTCTAGTCTCCTCTTGCCTTCCCCACCTCCCTGCAGCTCTGTCCTTACTTGAACCAGAGGCAGCACATCTGCACAGCAGTGAATCAGACAGCTCTTCTAAAGAGTCTGGAAGAACAAAGCCACTCCCAGAGAGGCCACCCACTCTCCCTGGTGTCTGATGGTGCATGGGATCAGGCTGGGGCTCCAGGATATGCTCTGCTCTGCTGAGTAAAAAGCCATCCCACACTGGCGGGTCTGAAGGTGACCTGGCTTTGCACCTCTTCCTCTCTCCTGTGCCTTAGGAATACCTGGAACACAGCTCTCATTATGTTATCACAGTTTTTTACATGAACACAGCTCTGGAAGAGAGGGCTTGGATGGAGGAACTGCTAGGATGAGAATGGGCTTCATATATGTGAGGGGATGTCATGGGTATGAAGACTTGGGTTAGTTAGAAGCAGGGGGCAGTGGTCAAAGTTACCTGGAAGTGTGTGTGTGTGTGGACAGAGAAGAGGGAAAGAGCCCTCTCACAGCAGATGGACCTGGCCATCTACCTGGCAAGGTAGTGAGCTCCCCATCATGGAAAACGTACTGCTGAACCGTAGAGCATATGTCAGGGTTGCACTGGGCTGTCATATGCCTTCCTACAAATGAGGTATTGTGCCTCTCTTCCTTCTAAATGTCCTAGTCTCCTCCAGGCTCCTTTGCTGTTGTGGTGCAGTGAGCTTCCTGCCCTTGGAGTGCTCCTAAAGCTGGCCATTGTTCTTCAAGGATGCTATAGGGAGCATTTCACTAGTAGGTAAGGCCTTTTGAGCGTGTGTCTTTTTAAAA
Organism: Panthera uncia; assembly: GCF_023721935.1. Lineage (NCBI taxonomy): Eukaryota > Metazoa > Chordata > Mammalia > Carnivora > Felidae > Panthera > Panthera uncia. The sequence goes on from NC_064814.1 coordinate 61,749,068, forward strand.
CTGTTGTCTTCATTTGGCTCAGAAGCACATAAAATAGAAGGAAGAAAGCAGAAGGCTCTCTTCATGGAGGATGGTCTGCATGCCTTCCCTTTCCCTTCATCCTCCAGGTGCCACAGGGGTGGGGAGTGCTGCTGGGGAGCTGTGGACACTATATACCACTGTGTCTTTGCTCTGGGAGTCTCCCTCTTGAACCATGGACTTGGAGTGTCAGGTTCCTGGAGAGAGTTCTCCAGAGTGAAAAGGAAATGGAGCCTCTGAAATCAAGTTCAAACTTGTTAGAGGGAATCGTGTTGAAAAGGCGCCCCAAACATGTTAACTGCAGCTGTTCCTAGCACGGAGAGAATGCTGATGATTTTCCTGGCGAGATGCGGGAGATCATCATATGAGAAGTAGTTAAGCAATAATTTAACATTGTTGTTCCTCCGTAAGCTGATGCGAGCTGCTTCTGGCAGGAGGGTTTGGGAGAATTTTGTTTTCTCTGTGGGATATCACAAAGCCTTTCAATTTGATTTTCATTTAAATCTTTACATGTTTGGTTTAGGTGTTCATTTGTTCATTCATTCAGTATACATTTATTTTATTTTAAAAATTGTTTACTGTAATTTATTGTTAAGTTGGCTAATATACAGTGTATTAAGTATACTTTTTTTTAAGCCAAGGGCTTGCCCAGATCTGTGCTAGGTACTGGGGTATTTAAAGATAGGAGTTAATGAAGTCTGTGTTTTTCCTTCAGAGAATTGATTGCTCTCTGGGGAAATGGACACCTAAGCAAGTGACCAGAATACAAAGGTTGGTCTTACGATAAGAGCTTGGTTGGATTCTATTTATTGAGCATCTCCTCTATACCACACACCTTATCCACATCATTATTTTTAACAAATTATACTGAAGCCATTCCTTGAAGCAAAGTAGCCATTAGCATCTCTGTTCTCTAGATGAGAAAAGAGCGCTTCTGAGAGGTGAGATACCTTGCCCCAAGCTACACAGCTATAAGTAACAGAACTAAGATCCAAACCCGGGGCTGTCCTTCTCTGAAGCACTGGAGCCCACTCTACCACGTTGCCTCAGGCACAAACGAGAGAGAAAAATGCAATAGGAACAAACAGAAGCAGGGTACAAGCTCTGACAAGTGTGTCTGCATTGGATCCTGGAGGCTGAATTTAAGAATTTTGCCTCCAGAGATCAGGGGTGCTTTCCTAGGGAGAGGAACATAATATCTTGGGAAGGCTGCGATGAGGTGGGTGAGAACCTTGGGAGGGCACAAGATGGGAACCCCGTTTCTAGGCCTCCCAGTGATCTTGAGTTGGGTTTTCTGCCACAACAAAGGGATGCGAGTATGTGGCTCTTCCTAAGATGAAGGCCGACCGTTTCAGAGAGCCAGGAACTTTAGCCATCACCCACCCTGAAATCTGTACACCAAGGACCATTACCATCAGTGTTAAA